>NC_064812.1:39193385-39381519 GCF_023721935.1 Panthera uncia | reverse complement strand
GCATGGAGATAAATCCAAATCCTACTTCAGAGCAAGGAGTTAGGGGAGATAGGTAGAGGAAAACCTTGGCACAAAGTTTTAATGTTTATTTATTTTGAGAGAGAGAGCGAGAGAGAGTGTACAAGCAGGATAGGAGCAGAAAGAGTGGGAGAGAGAATCCCAAGCAGGCCCTAAGCTGTCGGCATAGAACCTGACATGGAGCTCAATCTTCTGAATGAGTCTTGAGATCATGACCTGAGTCAAAATCAAGAGTCAGAGGCTGAACCAACTAAGCCACCCAGGCGCTCCTCAGGACAAAGCTTTTAAAACTTGGGTTGGGATAGAGAAAATCTAAACAGCAACCTGAGACCAGAAAGTTCTCAGGAACAAGAACAGGGTCCAGTTCACAGGGTAGGAAGTAGAGGACTGGGGGAAGACAACTCTGCCAACATGTAGATCAGAAGTTTGTAGACAGATTTCTTCCCCCCCCAAAATAATTGTTGGGTACAACAATAATTGTCTTTCTATAATGCATGGCTTAGTAAGGCAAAGTAAGGGAATTTCTCAGAGGAGAAAAATTATAAGCAGAATCTATAGAAAAAAAACTCTGGAGCCTGGCATTTGTTTGAGGGTATCTGGCAATGTCTGTTTTTTTTGAATCATGATTTTTAATGAGCAGTGGGTACATCTGGGACAGGAGACAAAAGAGGCCCTAGTGTCCTCTTATAAGATATTGATTGACTTTAATTAAATATGTGAGCTATGATTTCTAAGGTCTCCACTGACAGAATTGAAATAAAGTGTGTAATCTCCAAACTAGTAGAGTGGAAGGGATAAAAGGAATGATAAAAGGGAAAAAAATCAACACAAAGGAAGGCAAGAAAGAAAGGGGGGGGGAACAAACGTAGAAAACAAAATTAACAGATAGAAAGCAAAAACTAAGATGATATAAGGGCACCTGGGTGGCTCAGTCAGTTAAGTGTCCAACTTTGGCTCAGGTCATGATTTCAGTTTGTAGATTCGAGCCCAGCGTTAGGCTCTGTGCTGACAGCTCAGAGCCTGGAGCCTGCTTCAGATTTTGTGTCTCCCTCTCCCTCTGCCCCTCCCCTGTTCTCTTTTTCTCTCTCTCTCAAAAATAAATAAACATTAAAAAAATAAAAAAAACTAAGATGGTATAAATGAATTCAATTTAACAATATTCACAATCTACACAAGTGAGTTATACTGTCCAGTTAAAATTCAGATTGTTAGACTACATTTTTAAAATTCAACTTTAGGGACGCCTGGGTGGCTCAGTCGGTTAAGCGTCCGACTTCAGCTCAGGTCATTATCTTGCGGTCCTTGAGTTCGAGCCCTGCGTCGGGCTCTGTGATGACCGCTCAGAGCCTGGAGCCTGTTTCGGATTCTGTGTCTCCCTCTCTCTCTGACCCTCCCCCATTCATGCTCTGTCTCTCTCTGTCTCAAAAATAAATAAATGTTAAAAAAAAATTTTTTTAATTCAACTTTAAAGTCTTTATAAGAGAAACCTCTAAAAACAAGGAGCGAGGAAGAATGCAAGTAAAATGATGAAAGAAGACATATGAGGGTAAATAAAGAAGATATGGCTATATTAAATATTAAGAAAAACTAACTTCAAGACAAAAAGCATTACTAAAAATAAAGAGGATGACTACACATTAATAAAGATGTTCAATTTATCAGCAAGCTGTAATTCTAAATTTGCATGCCCCTAATAGTATAAGTTTGAAATATATAACAAAGAAATTGCTAGAACTACAAGAAAAAAAAACATCTAAAATCACAGAGGGACATCTCCACATAAACCTCTCAAAATTGATAGACTGAATAGATAATAAATCAGTTAGGTGTTAAAAGATTTAAAGAACACAACTAACAAGCTTGATCTCATGCATATATACCACACACTGGAAGCACATTCTTTTCCACACATGGAACATTTATAAAAATGGATCATACATTAGACTACAGAGAAAATCTCAATAGAATTACAAGAATCTGTATCATACAGCCTGCATTCTCTATAAGCTGGATTAGAAATCAATAATGAAAAAATAACTAGGGAAATCCGCATACTTTTAATAATTACAAAACACATTCTAACTCATGAGTCAAAGAGAAAACTCAAACTAAAAATTGGTAAATATTTAGAACTGAGCGATGGTGAAAATACTCATCAGAACTGGTGGGATATAGATCGCCAAGGCAACAATAGGAAGGATGGTAACCTTACTGTATGTGCTGGAGACAGAGAAAGCAGCGAAGCAATGAACATAACACTCAACTCAAGATGTTAGAAAAAGAAAAGCGAATAAAGCCAAAGAAGGAAGCAGGAAAATAATAAATAGAAATAGAAATCAATGGAAGAAAAACCACTATATGGTAGAGAGTGTTAAAAAAAAAAATGTCTCTTCTGTAGATGCTGGAGAGGATGTGGAGAAACGGGAACCCTCCTGCACTGTTGGTGGGAATGCAAATTGGTACAGCCGCTCTGGAAAACAGTGTGGAGGTTCCTCAGAAAATTAAAAATAGACCTACCCTATGACCCAGCACTAGCACTGCTAGGAATTTACCCAAGGGGTACAGGAGTACTGATGCATAGGGGCACTGATACCCCAATGTTTATAGCAGCACTCTCAACAATAGCCAAATTGTGGAAAAAGCCTAAACGTCCATCAACTGATGAATGGATAAAGAAATTGTGGTTTATATACACAATGGAGTACTACATAGCAATGAGAAAGAATGAAATATGGCCCTTTGTAGCAATGTGGATGGAACTGGAGAGTGTGATGCTAAGTGAAATAAGCCATACAGAGAAAGACAGATACCATATGCGTTCACTCTTATGTGGATCCTGAGAAACTTAACAGAAACCCATGGGGGAGGGGAAGGAAAAAAAAAAAAGAGGTTAGAGTGGAAGAGAGCCAAAGCATAAGAGACTCTTAAAAACTGAGAACAAACTGAGGGTTGATGGGTGGTGGGAGGGAGGGGAGGGTAGGTGATGGGCATTGAAGAGGGCATCTTTTGGGATGAGCACTGGGTGTTGTATGGAAACCAATTTGACAATAAATTTCATATATTAAAAAAAATGTCTCTTTTTTTTCCAAAAGACTAATACAACTGATAAACTGCTGGCAAGACTGATGAACAAAAGAGAGAGAAGTTATTAAATAACTAATATGGAGAATGAAAAGAAGTGCATTCCTATACATGCAGACATAAACAGAGATAAAAACAGGATATAACTGATAGCTGTATGCAGATTATTTTCAATATTTGGGCAAAATTCACACATAAAAATGTAATTTCCAAAGTTAATTCAAGAAGAAATACAAAAATCTATTCAGCAAAGTACATGATAAACAGAGTGAAAAGAGTCACAAGCTGGGAAATGATTTGTATAAACTTCTACCAAGAAAATATTAGTATCTACAATATTTCAAGAATTCCTACAAATCAATAGGAAAACACAAATCAATTTATAATGGGCAAAAGGCATGAACAAGCATTTCACAAAAGAGAAAACATAAATAAAAAAATATATGAAAACTTGCTTAGTCTCATTAATAATTTTAAAAAATAAAGTTAAAATCATAATGAGATAATATTTCATACCCACCAGATTAGCAATGTTAATTTAATATTACCAAATGCTAGAGAGGATATGAAACAAGAGGAAGACTCATATACTGACAGTGGCAGTGCACATTGAAAAAGGCAACATTTTGGAATTACACAATACAATTAAACACACATCTGCTCTATAGCCCAGCAATTTCATTCCTCTATTTAGACACTAGAGAATGTTGATGGCAACATTTAATAATAAAAACTGGAAACAACCTAAATGTCCATCATCAGGAAAATGGATAAATAAATGCAATGCAATAAATGTAATGTACAGCAATAAAAAATGAAAATACTTCAGCTATACACAATGAGCAGAAAAAACAAGTCACAGAAACATATCTGGTGTATATGTTTCAAAGGCAGACAGTGTTAAACAATAAATACTTCATTCATTCATTCATTCATTCATTTGTAATGCCATATAAGTATATGATAAAACTGTTTTTTAAAAAAAGCAAACAGTGATTAACATACAAGCAGAACAGGAAAGTGGGTACCCCTGGAGGGAGAAAAGGATCTACAAGGGGCAGGGAGCTCATAAAATGGGCTTCAAAGGTACTTGTAATGTCTTTCTTGCATTGGATTGTGAACATATTCCTACTTTTTGTATTGTCATCCATCATGATATGCATTTCTGTTCTTTGAAATCTTATGTATGTATAGTTAACAATAAGTACATACATACAAACATACATACATACATACATACATACATACATACATAAAACCAGAGGCTAAAAACCTGCAGTTGGAATCTACAAACTGGGTCCAAGATCTTCTGAAGGATGACAAAGGGACAGTGAAGCCTCACCAAAGCTGTGGTTCATGGCTGAAGCTAGACAAAAGCCTCTCTAGAGAGAGAAGAAAGCTCTTAACTGGGTTGAGACGCCTGCTGGTGCCCTTGGAGGTTGCTGGGAAATCTCATGGGAAGTATGTGAATCATTGGAGAAGAAAAACTTGAGCAAAAAAGTGTGGGCTTTCTTTGCATCTAGGAAGGCACATAATTTTCACGCTTGAAGATACAGAAGAAGATATTATCTTTTCATAAATAAATAGGACATTTGTATCAGTTACTTAAACAAGTAAAGGTTTATTTATTTATTTATTTATTTATTTATTTATTTATTTGATGTAGCAGATAGTCCAGAAGTAGGCAATGTTCAACGGGCTACCAGTATTTTCTAACTCCTAGCTCCTTTTCTCTTTCAACTCTGACATTTTTAGTGTGTGGGCTTTTTGCCCCATTCAGCTCCAAACTTTTCATCTTCTTTAATGCAGCACTAGGGCATTTTCCTGACTCTTGTCAGCAAAGGCTTTCCTAGAACTCTTCATAGCCTGCCACTCATATCCTAGTAGTAAGAATGGTGCCACATGGCCATTTCTTACTGCAAGAGAAGCTGGGAAAGTAATGATTTTGCCACTGTGGCCTGCATCGTAGGAGCAGGAAGAGTGAGTAGCAATGGTTTCTGAACAGCTAATCAGAAATCTCTGTCAAAATATTTCACTAAGAATTCTTCCTCTTTTCTCCCCAGGAGCCAGTCTACTTGATGACCTATATAAATATTTCTCCTTCCATCACTCCCGTGGAGACACCATGACTATCATGGATCCAAAGCAGATGAATGTTGCTGCCGCTGTTTGGGCTGTTGTCTCTTACGTCATTGCAGACATGGAGGAAATGCTGCCCAGGTCTTAGCAAGAGCAAGAAAGAAAGCATGCTTGTCCTTTCTGGCCAGGAATCCTGAGTCTGCAGCTCCAGGAAGTCCTTCTTCAACTAACAATTTCATCTGACCTAGTCCATTTTCAAAGCACAGTACTTTTTCATACTTTCTATTACCGTCTCTCTTGATACTTTGCAAATTCTGTTTCTAGAGGAATAAATGACCCCCACCCAACACAGAATCCGCATATAGTAGAGATCACAGTTGGGACATTTCATTATACCACCTGTAAAAAATATTGTTTCTACTTTGAAAGTAAATAGTGGATAAATATTTGGAAGATCTCTGGTTTTCATGTGTGTATTGATGAACATTAAGTCAAATACAATGACCCCAGTTTTTTATGCTATTTATCGAAGGAGTAGAGGAATACACAATTGTAATATGGTCTTCACTGAATGTATGGAGACATTTGGCTTTCTAATTTCTACATTTTTATGTCATTAGAATTTTTTAATGAAATATGATTTTTTAATTAAAAGAAAAAAATGTCACCATTTGGAGATAAAAACCAAGTATGTATAATCTAGTTGCCTTACTCAAGATACAAAATAAGGTCTATCACCAGGTAAACAATAATATAAATATACTGTTGATGTTTTATATATTTCACAAAAGATTTCTATGAAGTTGGGGCATATTCCCATTTTGCTGTTGACAAGGTTGAGACTCAGCAAGGCCAAATAATACTCATAGGCTCTAACAGAGAAAAAAGATTGATCCTCATCCACTCTGGGAACAATATCTACTGTTCTTCTACACACAATGTCCAGTATTCAATTTAAAAAAATAATTTAATGGAGCTCCTGGATGCTCAGTTGGTTAAGCAACCAACTCTTGGTTTCAGCTCAGGTCGTGATCTCACGGTTCATGGGTTTGAGCTCCACACTGGGCTCCGTGCTAGCAGTACAGGGCCTGCTCGAGATTCTCTCTCTCTGCCCGTCCCTTGCTCGCTCTGTCACTCTCTCTCTCACACACAAAATAAATAAACTTTAAAAATTATTTTAAAAAATTTTTTAATAATTTTAAAAACTGCAAGAAGAAGTAAACGCATTGTCAGGAGTTAAAGCAAATGAGAGAGCCAGACTAAAAGATAACCTAGATGCTGGAACTATCAGAGAGGGATCTGATATAACTTTGGTGGATACATTAAAGATCTAGGACTACATACATGAACAGAAGGCGAATTTTAACAGAGAGATGAAAACTATAAAACAGAGTCAAATTCCAATGCTAAAATAAAAAATATAATATCAGAGATGAAGAATTTCCTTATTGGGTACCTCAGCAGACTGAACAAGGCTGAGGAAAGAATGAACTTGAAATTAGGCCAATAAAAAGTACCCAAACTGAAACACTAAGGAAAGAAATAGTGAAGGAAAACAAACAAACACCAAAATGATCTTCCAAGAGTTGTAATCTAATACATATGTGATTTAATATACATGTAATTGGATAGCAAATGGTCTAACATACATGTAATTGAATTTCCAGAAGGAAAAGACAAAATAACAGTTTTATTAATGGTAATAATTAAAAAGATTGATGGATAGGGTAGGTCTTTCATTTCTGGCAAGGCAGCAAAGTGATACTTTGACCCTTACACTAAAAATTCTGGATACCATCTGAGAAACACTCTCTTAAACATATAAATACTGGTTAAAAGTTAAAAAAATATTAAACAAAAAACTAAGTGAAGGCATGAGCCAAAAGAGATACATAGCACATTAAATCAGCTTTCTCTATGAGAAAATTTGCAGAAGGTGGTAAACTTCACTTCCATTTCACTGCTTTTCAGGGCTCAGGGAACTGTAGACAAATCTCAAAGACATATTAGGGATACTAGAGAACCCCCAATAAAACTGAGATCTCAAAGGATTATACCTCAATACAATGGTGAACTAAAAATAAATTTCAATACTGCAAGGAAAATTACCATTATTGAATAAGTGCTGAGTAGAAGGCCCAAAGAAATTCCCATCGATAAAGTTACAATAAATATTAACCCACAGTCAAATGCAAAAAAATTTAAAAAACAAAAGCAAATACAGAACCGTAGCATTCTGAGCAAGAACAAACTAAGAATACAAAACATAATTAAACCACAATGTCTTCTGATATTGGAATTATTAGACTGAGAATATTTTAAACTATATCTATTGTGTTTAAAGAAGCAAAAGAAGAGATTGAAAATTCAATATGAGAGTACAAGTGACCAGGCATATTGTAAAAAAAAAAAAAATAGAACTTAAAGAAATGTAAACAATTATAAGTAAAAATTTAAACTTAGGGGACCAGTTTAATTACAGATAGGAGAATTCATGAACTGAAAGAATAGTGAAAAAATTAATGAGAATTTAGCACAGAAAGAAAAAACACAGAAAATATGAATGAGAGGTTAAGAAATATGAAGGATAGAGTTATCATCTAATACATATTTAATCAGGGTTGCATAAAAAGAAAATAAGACAAACAATAATAAAAGAAATAAAACTACAAGAATAAGAAGAAATAATAAATGAAAAACTTCCAGAAATAATGAAATATATCAGTTCACACAGTCAAGAAGCCCAGTGAATCCCAAACAGAATAAATGCAAAGAAATCTACACTAGGACATGTTATAGAGAAACTACAGACCACAGAAAAGATCTTTGAAACAAGAGAGAAGGGATTATTTTAAAAGGAGCAAAAATCAATAATAGCTAACTTCTTAATAACAGCAACAATGCAAGCCAGAAGACACTGGAAAGATACCTTCAACATGCTAGGAGACAATTACCAACCTAAAAATTCTATGCTCAGCAAAAATAGCATACAAGAACAAGAACAAAATAAGGATGTTTTCAGGTAAACAGAAATTGAGAGAGTTTACCAGCAACAGACCTTTGATAAAGGAAATATGAAAATGTCTACTCCTGGAAAAATTAAATGGCCCTAGAGTGAAGACTAATAGACAAGAAGTGAAAAGTCTGGCTCCACACCAAAAATCTATGTGTGATCATTTAGACTCATCTACAGGCAATTACAAGGGGCAGGGCAGACCAGCCCAGCAGGGCTCATGGAGGAAAGCTATCCTCACACAAGACTTAGTACACAACTGGTACGTTATATTTTTCTGAAGAGAGTTGCAGTCAAGGACTTAGGACCTACTGGCCAGCCAGACTCATACATAATCTGCATTTCAAGCCCAACAACTCCATTCAGAGGCCTCCCTATTGGGGATCTTGACTAAGACACTTTTGTCTACTCTGACTTGGTTCTTTTCACTTCTAGCCATTTCCCCTCCCTTCTCCCTAGCCCCATCCCAATCCATAAAATGGCAGGAGTCTTTTGTTCAGAACTCTTTGGCAGTAAGATTCCCCTCCATCTGTGCTGATTCACCTGACCCTTGCCTGGTGCAAGGAAAATGGAACATTGGGGAACTGGTGCCTATTCTTACATCTTGCATATGTTATCTGCATAAGTAATAAAAGCATGATTGTTAATTTCATTTTGGTTCCTTGTCCTAATTGATCACCTCAGTCTGGCAGCTCACTAGAAATTAAGAGCAAAGAAGTTGGTAAATATTTTAAACAAACATGAACTAAATAAAATAATATCTATAATTTGAAAAGAAAGAAGATAATTGACTAGAATAGCATATAAATGAAAAGAGAAGTTACAGGAATTGGTGTCCTAAGGTCCTTGTCTTGCTCTAGAAGATAATAGAGGTACTGTCTAAATTTAGGCTTTACCAAGTTAAATATAAATGTTAAATTTACTAGGGTAACCACAAAAAAAATAGAGGTAGAGTGTAAAACAACAGAACAACATCTCCAAAAATGGAATAAGAAGAAAAAACTCAATAAATTTACTACCGCAATGGACTAATCAACTAAAAAAATATGTTTGGAAAATAAGTGACTTAATGAAATGAAGAAGTGACCCATGTGCCACAGAAGAAATCATAATTGAAATTAAAACACTTCCACAACTGAATAATAACACACACGCACACATGCACACACGCGCGCGCGCACACACACACACACACAACCACCTCCATATCAAAACTTTCAGAACTCAGATTTAGGGGAGGGGTGAGGAGACCCTCTGCAGGTCTCTAACATTCTCACTCTGTGAAACTCTCCCCTCTCTGAGAGTGTATCTTATGAACTCTAGCTGCCTTGGCCTCCTCTGTGAACACTCAGATCCCTCTCCTTAACTCGGTTGGCTGCTCTCTGTTTGGGTTTTCCTTCTCTGAACTGCAACTGCAACTCTCAAGGCAGTAATCTAGGGCCAGCATAGAGCTCACCCTATTTGTTTCTGTCTCTTGGGCACCTATGTCCTTCATTTCCTGATGTCCACTGTCTTGTTTCATACATTTTATTTGGATTTTTGTTTAATATTGAAAGACAAGTTTGGTCCTTTTTACTTCTGCTTGGCCAGAAGTGAGTGTCAAATCACTAATTTTTGTCCAGTGTATACAACCATATTCATTTTATGTTTTGTACATTTTGGTTCATTCCTTTCTCACTACTTGATTCTAATTTGGGAATGTGGATCTCAGGGATTTCATGAACTGCCCAAAGACTGAGATTAAAAATAAGCAGCATCTATGAATTATCAGAACCCATTGCCTATATCCTGGAAATGGCTCTTAGGAAATAGATCTTATTTCATCTCTTTGCCTTTCCCCAGAGAGCTGTTTATTTCCCTGGGGTCGGGGGGAAAGAATTATACAGGACCAAACGATAGCGGAATTGGCCCATTTCCTAACTGACCCCCTTACTGCTGCTTTACTGGAGAAGTATTAGAGGAGCTAGGTTGGGGGACATTGTGAATATTGCGGGCAGGGGAGTGTGTTGGTGAATGTGGTTATCAGTAGCACTAGTAATATAGGAGATATGGAGAAGTACATGGGAGTTGGAAAAATAGAAGGGTGGAAGAAGGAATATGAAAAAAAACTCACAAGAACATGCACATCCTAACTGCTTAGGTCTACTAGATAGTTGTGGAGCCTGGCACATGCTATTGAATAACTATAGCTATAGACATTTTTAGGTAGAATTCTCTTATTTTCCATAAATTGTTGTAAAAGGAACTGTTCATCTGCTAAGAAATGGTGTATCATTTGAGTGGTGGCCTATTTCCTCTGCATACAGCAGCTTTCCAATTTGACTTCAGGGTCAAGTTGCTTTTCTGATTCATTTGGTTGAGTAGACTTAAGTGCAAATTGAGAAGAGAAACCATTTAAATACTGTATAATGTGAAGAAGGTGAATTCTGCAACAGAAAAAGGAGGGGATTCAGGGAAAGGAGGTCGATTGCTGATTTTGCCCTTGACTTCGTTAAGATGTGGCTTTGAGGGTTCTGATGTGTCTGCGAATGATTTGGAGTTTAGGTTCCCCAGAGTGTTCCACCTTCCTCACAATAATTACACTAATGACACCAAGAGTGTTTTGAAAATCCTCATGCTTCTACACCACATCCATTTCATTGCCACGCAGTTCTATTTGCTCAGTATGCTTCCTTCATAATAATTCGAGATGCTTCCCATTTACCTTGAGTAAATATCAAACAGATCTTGATATCTATATCTGTCTCATGAAATATACATTCTCTCTGTGCCCAAATGATTAATTTACTGCTATGTGATGATTAGCATAAAAATCTCATCACGACACCAGATAGAAATGTTATCACTAATTGCCGTTTGAAGTGAAGAATGTTTTTTGCATAGAAATAAATGATGCATGCTTACTTCTCAATTCTGTGTTAAACCAGAAAACCCAAGACCATTTTTGGAGCTGAAAGAAATTACCTTTGAAGTTTTTTTCTTCTCTCTCCCTTAAATGGTCCATAGTTCAGCAAAGGAATGGTGGAAAGCAATTGTTAACGGAGTTTTGTACACGAAATGAGATAAGTCAACTCAGTTCTCCTCAAAGCAGGTCTTCCAATCAATCAGTTACTCAAATCAGGCAAAGAACTTTTCCCTGGATATTAAGGCCTCCCTGCGATCCTGAAACTTGGCAGGTAACCACTCATATATTTGCAGCATATCCTAAGAGCACTCAAGCTCTTCAGAGAACCTGACATTCTTTTTTTTTTTTTTTCATTTTTTTTTTTTTTTTTTGGGACAGAGAGAGACAGAGCATGAACGGGGGAGGGGCAGAGAGAGAGGGAGACACAGAATCGGAAACAGGCTCCAGGCTCCGAGCCATCAGCCCAGAGCCTGACGCGGGGCTCAAACTCACGGACCGCGAGATCGTGACCTGGCTGAAGTCGGACGCTTAACCGACTGCGCCACCCAGGCGCCCCGAGAACCTGACATTCTTAATACCACTGGTGGTTATTCTGGGTCTCCTCAAGTAGTATCTCTGGGTTGGACGGTACCTCAGAGAGCCTTGTTCTATTTTCCAGATTGAAAGAACATTAGCTGTGCCTTACATCTTCATGATATAAAAGTCACACCCTAGTCTAATTAGTTCTCTTAACTCTAAGTACCAGCCAGTCTATCCCAGAAATTGTAATGGAACGTGAATTTCCACCAAGCTCTGACTTGCCATCCAGATCATCATCACCATTATCACTAACACCCACCCTGGGCCAGTTATACTGCTAAGAACTTTATATGCATCTTCTCATTTAATCTTCACTCGATGCATCGATGCTAGTCCTATTTTAACCCCCATTTTAGAGATGAGAAAACCTGGGTATACAACTCATAAATAACTTTTTCAAGATCATGGAGCTGATAAATGTAGCTGAAATCTAGAAAATTCAAGCCAAATATTACCTCAGACAAACAAATTCTCTGAACAGCAAACCTTTCTAGCTTCACCATGTGGATGGATTGAGTCTAACTGGCGCATTTTCATTTCAAGAATAGCAGGTGGGGCTTCAACAGTGCCATGCTTTGGCCCGAGAAAGAGGGGCCTTGTGCTTTTAGAGGGCTACACATATCACAAACACACACCAACAGCAAATTTCGTGAGGGATATATGGTTGCTTCTGTCACCAGGGATCTGGTGCTCGGGCTTGCACAGCGTGACCGATGACTCTAAGCCTCCACTCCCAGGCTCCAAGGACGCACTGCTCCTCAGGTCTTGCCTTTGAGAGAAGACTGTATCTGAATGTTGTGAACATAGACACTACCTAAGAGCATGAAGATTTGAGGAACAGAAGTACTCAAGAAAAAAAGACAAATTCATTAACTTGTCAAATCTTTCCTCTCAGAGATCAAGAATGCAATAGATTCTTGCATTAATGAGCTATTATTCCCCAGAAGTGTTGAGCATTTTTTCTTGATTCTCATCGTGTCCCAGTTTGTGGCCCTGAACGTACCTGTGAATAAAGCATGGCATTTGCAAGAGTTGTACATGGTGACACGCTACATTATTTTATATCTGCGATATTAAATAATACGTATTCCTCATAAATTTGAGTAACTATTGATTTAGGCATAACACTTTTGAAATCTAATATCCATAATTTAAATTGGCGACTAGATGGACACTCAATGTTAAATGCAAATTGTTTTATTTTTGTAAAAATATTTAACATTTTTAAATTTAAATTTTAAGTTCACTTTATTTAAATATTTTTATTTAAAAATTTATTCATTAATTATAATTTGTGTTTCTTTTATTAATTTTTGTTAAATTTACATCCAAATTAGTTAGCATATAGTGCAACAATGATATCAGGAGTAGATTCCTTAATGCCCCTTACCCATTTAGCCCATCCCCCCTTCCACAACCCCTCCAGTAACCTTCAGTTTGTTCTCCATATTTCTGAGTCTCTTCTGTTTTGTCCCCCTCCACGTTTTTATATTATTTTTGTTTCCTTTCCCTTATGTTCATCTGTTTTGTCTCTTGAAGTCCTCAAATGAGTGAGGTCATATGATTTTTGTCTTTCTCTGACTAATTTCGCTTCGCATAATACCCTCCAGTTCCATCCATGCAGTTGCAAATGGCAAGATTTCATTCTTTTTGACTGCCGAGTAAAACTCCATTGTGTATATATATGCCACATCTTCTTTACCTATTCATCCATCGATGAACATTTGGGCTCTTTCCATACTTTGGCTATTGTTTTTGGTGCTGCTATAAACATGGTGGTGCATGTGTCCCTTCGAAACAACACACCTGTATCCCGTGGATAAATGCCTAGTAGTGCAATTGCTGGGTCGTATGGTAGTTCTATTTTTAGTTTTTTGAGGAACCTCCATACTGTTTTCCAGAGTGGCTGCACCATCTTGCATTGCCACCAACAATGTAAAAGAGATCCTCTTTCTCCGCATCCTCACCAACATCTGTTGTTGCCTGAGTTGTTAATGCAAGCCATTCTGACAGATGTAAGGTGGTATCTCATTGTGGTTTTGATTTGTATTTCCCTGATGATAAGCAATGTTGAGCATTTTTTCATGTGTCAGTTGGCCATCTGGATGTCTTCTTTGGAGAAGTGTCTATTCATGTCTTTTGCCCATTTCTTCACTGGATAATTTGTTTTTTGGATGTTGAGTTTGATAAGTTCTTTATAGATTTTGGATACTAGCCCTTTATCTGATAATGTCATTTGCAAATATCTTCTCCCATTCTGTCACTTGCCTTTTAGTTTTGTTGATTGTTTCCTTCGCTGTGCAGAAGATTTTTATTTTGATGAGGTCCCAGTAGTTCATTTTTGCTTTTGTTTCCCTGGCCTCCGGAGACGTGTTGAGTAAGAAGTTGCTGCAGGCAAGATCAAAGAGATTTTTGCCTGCTTTCTCCTTGAGGATTTTGGTGGCTTCCTGTCTTACATTTAGGTCTTTCATCCATTTTGAGTTTCTTTTGTGAATGGTGTAAGAAAGTGGTCCAGGCTCATTCTTCATGTCGCTGTTCAGTTTTCCCAGCACCACTTGCTAAAGAGACTGTCTTTATTCCATTGGATATTCTTTCCTGCTTTGTCAAAGATTAGTTGGCTATATTTCTGGCTATATTTCTCTATTCTGTTCCATTGATCTGAGTGCCTGTTCTTGTGCCAGTACCATACTGTCTTGATGATTACAACTTTGTAGTATAGCTTGAAGTCTGGTATTGTGATGCCTCCTGCTTTGGTTTTCTTTTTCAAGATTGCTTTGGCTTTTCAGGGTTTTTGTGGTTCCATACAAATTTTAGGATTATTTGTTCTAGCTCTGTGAAGAATGCTGGTGTTATTTTGATAGGGATTTCATTGAATATGTAGATGGCTTTGGGTAGTATCAACATTTTAATAATATTTGTTCTTCCTATCCAGGAGCATGGAATCTTTTTCCGTTTTGTGTGTGTGTGTGTGTGTGTGTGTGTGTGTGTGTGTGTGTATGTCTTCTTCAATTTCTTTCATAAGCTTTCTATAGTTTTCAGTGTATAGATTTTTCACCTCTTTAGTTAGTTTTATTCCTAGATATTTTATGGGTTTTGGTGAAACTGTAAATGGGATCAATTCCTTGATTTCTCTTTCTGTCACTTCATCGTTGGTGTATAGGAATGCAACTGATTTCTGTGCGTTGATTTTATATCCTGCAACTTTACTGAATTCATGAATCAATTCTAGCAGTTTTTTGGTAGATCTTTTTGGGTTTTCCATATAGAGTATCATGTCATCTGTGAAGAATGAAAGTTTGACCTCCTCCTGGCCAATTTAGATGCCTTTTATTTCTTGGTGTTGTCTGATTGCTGAGGCTAAAACTTCCAATACTATGTTGAATAACAGTGGCAAGAGTGGACATCCCTGTATTGTTCCTGACCTTAGGAGGAAAGCTGTCAGTTTTTCCCCATTGAGGATGATATTAGCGTTGTGTTGTTCATATACGGCGTTTATGATCTCAAGGTATGCTCCTTCTATCCCTACTTTCTTGAGGGTCTTTATCAAGAAAGGATGCTGTATTTTTGTCAAGTGCTTTCTCTGCATCTATTGAGAGGATCATATGGTTCTTGTCCTTTCTTTTATTGATGTGATGAATCATGTTAATTGTTTTGCGGATATTGAACCAGCCCTGCATCCCAGGTATAAATCCCGCTTGGTCATGGTGAATAATTTTTTTAATGTATTGTTGGATCCGGTTGGCTAATACCTTGTTGAGGATTTTTGTATCCATGTTCATCAGGGAAATTGGTCTATAGTTCTTTTTAGTGTGGTCTCTGTCTGGTTTTGGAATCAAGGTAATGCTGGCTTCCTAGAAAGAGTTTGGAAGTCTTCCTTCCATTTCTATTTTTTTGGAATACCTTCAAGAGAATAAATAGGTGTTAACTCTTCCTTAAATGCTTGGTAGAATTCCCCCTGGAAATCCATCTGGCCCTGGATTCTTGTTTTTTGGGAGATTTTTGATTACTAATTTGATTTCCTTACTGGTGATGGGTCTGTTCAAATTTTCTATTTCCTCCTGTTTCAGTTTTGGTAGTGTATATGTTTCTAGGAATTTGTCCATTTCTTCCAGATTGCCCATTTTATTGGCATATAATTGCTCTTAATATTATCTTATTAGTGTTTTTATTTCTGCTGTGTTGGTTGTGATCTCTCCTCTTTAATTCTTGATTTTTTTTATTTGAGTCTTTTCCTTTTTCTTTTTGATCAGACTGGCTAGTGGCTTATCAATTTTGTTAATTCTTTCAAAGAACCAGCTTCTGGTTTCATTGATCTGTTCTACTGGGGTTTTTTTGTTTGTTTGTTTTTTTCAATAGCATTATTTCTGCTCTAATCTTTATTATTTCCTGTCTTCTGCTGGTTTTGGGTTTTATTTGCTGTTCTTTTTCCAGCTCCTTAAGGCATAAGGTTAGGTTGTGTATCTGAGATCTTTCTTCCTTCTTTAGAAAGGCTTGGATTGCTATATACTTTCCTCTTATGACCACCTTTGCTGCGTCCTAGAGGTTTTGGGTTTTGGTGTTATCATTTTCATTGGCTTCCATGAATTTTTTAATTTCCTCTTTAACTTCTTGGTTAGCCCATTCATTCTTTAGTAGGATGTTCTTCAGTCTCCAAGTATTTGTTACCTTTCCAAATTTTTTCTTGTGGTTGGTTTCAAGTTTCATAGCATTGTGGTCTGAAAATATGCACAGTATGATCTCAATCTTTTTCTATTTACTTAAGGCTGATTTGTGTCCCAGTATATGGTCTATACTGGAGAACGTTCCATGTGCACTGGAGAAGAATGTGTATCCTGCTGCTTTAGGATGAAATGTTCTGAATATATCTGTTAAGTCCATCTGGTCCAGTGTGTCATTCAAAGCCATTGTTTCCTTGTTGATTTTTGATTAGATTATCTGTCCATTGCTGTGAGTGGGATGTTGAAGTCTCCTACTATTATAGTATTACTGTCAATGAGTTACTTTATGTTTGTGATTAATTGATTTATATATTTTGGTGCTCTCACATTTTGGTGCATAAATGTGTACAATTGTTAGGTCTTCTTGGTGGATAGACCCCTTGATTATGCTATAATGCCCTTCTGCATCTCTTGATATAGTCTACCTTAAAGTCTAGATTGTCTGATATAAGTAGGGCTACTCTGGCTTTCTTTTGTTGACCATTAGCATGAGAGATGGTTCTCCATCCCCTTACTGTCAATCTGAAGGTGTCTTTAGGTCTAAAGTGGGTCTCTTGTAAACAGGATCTTGTTTTCTTATCCATTCTGTTACCCTATGTCTTTTGATTGGAGCATTGAGTCCATTGATGTTTAGAGTGAGTACTGAAAGATATGAATTTATTGTCATTATGTTTCTTGTAGAGTTGGAGTTTCTGGTGGTGTTCTCTGGTCCTTTTTAATCCTTTGTTGCTTTTGGTATTTATATATATATTTTTTTTTTTTTTTCATCTTTTCTTCCCTCAGAAAGTCCCCCTTAAAATTTCTTGCAGGGCTGGTTTAGTGCTTACAAACTCCTTTAATTTTTATTTGTCTGGGAACCTTTTAATCTCTCCTTCTATTTTGAATGACAGCCTTGCTGGATAAAGAATTCTTGGCTGCATAGTTTTCTGATTCAGCACACTGAATATATCCCGCCACTCCTTTCTGGCCTGCCAAGTTTCTGTGGATAGGTCTGCTGCAAACCTGATCTGTCTTCCCTTGTATGTTAGGGACTTTTTTTCCCTTGCTGCTTTCGTGATTCTCTCCTTGCCGAAGTATGTTGTGAATTTGACTATGATATGGCTTGTTGATGGTCGGTTTTTGTTGAATCTAATGGGGGTCCTCTGTGTTTCCTGGATTTTGATGTCTGTGTCTTTCCCCAGGTTAGGAAAGTTTTCTGCTATGATTTGCTCACATAACCCTTCTACCCCTATTTCCGTCTCTTCCTCCTCTGGGACCCCTATGATTCTGATATTGTTTCTTTTTAATGAGTAACTGATTTCTCTCATTCTTAAATCGTGCTCTTTTGCCTTAATCTCCCTCTTTTTTTTCTGCTTTGTTATTCTCTATAAGTTTGTTCTCTATATCACTGATTCTCTGTTCTGCCTTGTCCATCCTTGCCACCACTGCATCCATCCGTGATTGCAGCTCAGTTATGGCATTTTTAATTTCATTCTGGCTATTTTTTACTTCTTTTATCTCTGCAGAAAAGGATTCTAGTCTATTTTTGACTCCAGTTAGTATTCTTCTTATTGTGATTCTAAATTCTGGTTCAGACATCTTGCTTGTATGTGTTGGTTACATCCCTGGCTGTCATTTCTTCATGCTCATTCTTTTGGGGTGAATTCCTTCCTTTTGTCATTTTGAAGGGAGAAAAGGAATTAATGAGGTAGAAAAATTAAAATTAAAAAACTAAAATTAAAAAATATTAAAATTAAAAAATTAAAAATACACACACATACAAAAAGTGAATAAATGATGCTCGATCCTAGTTGTGTTTTGGTCTGAGTGTTGAAAGTGGTTTGCCAGATTAGAGAAAAAAAGGGGGGGGGAAGGAAATTGTTCGAGAATTTGAAAAAATGAATACACTGAAGTAGACTAAAATGAGATGATGGGAGTAACATAGAATTTGAAAAAATTTACACAAAAGTAAAGAATATAGTAGAAAAAAATTAAAGAAAAATATTTTTAATAAAAATTAAAAATAAAAATGAATTTTTTCTCTTTCTGTTTTCAAGAATAAGAAAAGAAACAAAAAAGAGAAAAAAGAGAAGAAAAAAAGGAAATTTTTTGAAAATTTGAGAAAGTGAATACACTGTAGTAGACTGGAATAAAATGATGGAAGTGAAATAGAATTTGAAAAAATTTACATAAATGTAAAAAAATAGTAAAAAAATTAAAAATAATAGAAATTTAAAGTAAAAATGAAGTTTTTCTCTTTTTGCATTCAAGAAAAAGGAAAGAAATGAAAAAGTTAAAAAAATATTTTTAAAAAGAAATCATTTGAAAATTTGAAAAAGTGAATACACTGAAGTAGGCTAAAATAAAATGATGAAAGTAAAATAGAATTTGAAAAACATTACACAAAAGTAAAAAATATAGTAAAAAATATAAAGAAAAATATTTTTAATAAAAATTGAAAATAAAAATGAGTTTTTTCTCTTTCTGTATTCAAGAAAAAGAAAAGAAGTGAAAAAGAGAAAGAAAAGAAAGAAAATTGAATAGATGGACCTGCTAACAGATTGAAATAGGACTGAAATTACTTCATTTTTTCTTAGAAGTCATACTATGAAGTGCTTTATAGTCCATCAACTAAGCAGGTAGTGAGACTTGTGTTCTTGAAGAGCGAGGTTGGTCCAGTTGGACGGGGCTCAGTGTAATGGTTCCATTCTCCCCTAGATGGCGCTGCTAGCCTACTGGGGTGGAGTATCACGGCACTCTAGGTGTGTATGCGCATGCGCATGCGCAGGAGCAGTGAAAATGGCGTCGCCCAGCTACCCAGTCTCTAGTATCAGAACTCTGTTCTCCCCGATCAGCAATCACGCACCCATCCTCTGTCTTCAGCTCTCGTCCACTCCCTGCTTTTTCACTGTCTGTGACCAGGCCCCAGGCAGTACCTCTCTCCCGAGTTTTGTCTCAAATACAGCTGTTTTCCCTGGCTCCTTACTTCCGAAGGACTGCAGCTTTGACCCACTTCGCCCTTCTGCGGGAGGGTCTCACCGAGCAATGGCCAAATGAGCAATGGCCAAATGAGCAACTGCCGAATGTTGGCTGCACCCAGGAACGCTTTCTGCTAGACCCTGCTGCTGCCGGTGTCCCAAGACTGCAGCCACGTGCCAGCCCACCCCAGAAAAATTTCGTGAAATAGTGTAGTAGCAGCTTTTCAGGGATTATGAAAAATCACAACACACATCTGGCACCAGGCTTCACCCTTAATGACCTTGCCCCAGCACCAGCAAATGTGGCCATTCTCTGGGGTCTGCTGGGACCAGGTGGCTTCAACAGTCTCTACCAAATGTCCTTCCAGCAGTGGAACCACTTTTCCCTGTGTGGCCCAAGAACCTCCCGGACCCCACTCTGCTCCTGGGGATTCGCCCTTCCCACCAGAGCACCACCAGGTATGGAGCTGTGGAGTTGCAGACTTAGCGCTCCCCTTGTTTACAGTCTTAATGGAATTTAAACCCTCTCCTTTTTCCTTTCTCCCTTTTTAGTTTAGTCCCTGTAGCTGTTTCCAATTTTCCACTTTCTCTCCGGCTCCTTTTGGGGAGGGGTGCTTTTCCTGTATTCTCCCTCCTTCCCCCGTCTCCATCCTCTCTCCACCCGCAAAAGCACCTCCCTGCCTGCTGCAGCTTCTCGCTCCCCATGTCAGCTCTTTGTGCCGTGTACCTGCTGAATTCTGTGATTCAGGTTGTGCAGATTGTTGTGTTAATCCCCCAATCAGTTTTCTAGGTGTGTAGGAGGGTTTAGTGTTGGTCTGGCTCTATATCATGGACGCGAGACACACAAAAAACTTCCATGCTGTTCTGCCATCTTGGCTCCTCCCAATTTGTGTTTCTTTTTAATTCAATAGTTGTTTATTATTTCTAATTATAAAACACACATAAGCTAAAATTTACCATGTTAACCATTTTTAAGAATACAGTTCAGTGGCATTAAGTACACCCACATTTTTGTGCAACCATCAGCACCATCTATCTCCAGAATCCTTTTCCTCTTACAAAACTGAAACCCTGTCCCAATTAAACAAGAACACCCCATTGTCCCCAGGGTCCCCAGCCTCTCACAACCATCTGTCTACTTTCTGTCTCTGTGAATCTGACTACTCCAAGTACCTTATATAAGTGAAATCATACCATAGTTTTCCAGTGACTGGCATTTCACTTAATGTAACATCCTCAAGGTTCATCGATGTTGTAGGATGTATCAGAATTTCCTCCCTTTCTAAAACTGAATAATACTACATTGTATGCTTAAAGCACATTGTGTTTATTCGTCAATATTGACTTGGGTTTTTTACACTTTGGGACCATTGTGAGTAATGCTGCCATGAACACTAGTATATAAATATCTCTTCTAGATCCTGCTTAACCCCAGCAGTGGAATTGCTGGATCACATTGTAATTCCATTTCTAATTTTTTGAGGAACCACGATACTGTTTTCCACAGTGGCTGCACCATCTTACATTCCCAGCAACAGTGCACAAGGGCTCTGATTTCTCCACATCCTCACCAACACTTGTTATTTTCCCTTTTCTTTCCCCATGCTTTTGTTTTTCTGTTTTGTGTTTGTTTTTGTTTTGTAGCCATTCTAATGGGTGTGAGATGGTATCTTATTGTAGTTTTGAGTTCAGTTCCTTAATGATTGGTAATGCTGAGCATCTTTTTATGTGCTTATTGGTCATTTGCATATGTCTTTGAAGAAATATCTGTTTAAGTCTTTTGCCCAATTTTTAATCAAGGTGTTTGGGTTTGTTGTTGTTGTTGTTGTTGTTGTTGTTGTAATAGAGTTGTAAGAGTTCTTTATATATTCTGTGTATAACCTTATCAGAGAGATGATTTGCAAATATTTTCTC
This sequence comes from Panthera uncia, assembly GCF_023721935.1. NCBI lineage: Eukaryota > Metazoa > Chordata > Mammalia > Carnivora > Felidae > Panthera > Panthera uncia. Next base: position 39,360,255 of record NC_064812.1, on the reverse strand, counting down.
TCAGTCTGGGGGTTACCTTTTCACTCTGATGATTGTTATCAGTTGATGCAGAGAATTTTTAAATTTTGATATAGTCCAGTTTATTATTTTCTTTTGTTGCCTGTTCCTTTGATGTCTTCTCCAAGAAACCATTGCTACATGTGTTGTCATAAAGCTTTTCCCCTATGGTTTTTTTCAAAAAAAGTTTTATAGTGTTAGCTTTCACATTTAGGTCTTTGATCCATTTTGGGTCAATTTTATATATGGTATAATATAAGGGTTCAACTTTATTCTTTTATATATAGCATAATGTAAGGGTCCAACTTTATTCTTTTGAGTATGAATATCCAGTTTTCCCAACAACAATTGTTGAATAGACCATCTTTTCTTCATTGAATGGTCTGGGCACCCTGGTCAAAAATCATTCAACCATCTCTAACAGAAGGTTTGTTTCTGGATTCTTTATTCTATTCCAGTGTTCTAAGTGTTTGTCTTTATGCCAGTACCACACTGTTTTATTTACTGTAACTTTATACATTTTGAAAACAGTAAGTGTAAGACCTCAAACTTTGTTCTTTTTCAAAATTGTTTTGACTATTTGGGGCCCCTTGTGATTCTATGTGAACTTTAAGATGGATTTTTTATTTCCATAAAAAAAACACTATTGAAATTTTGATGGGAATTGCACTGAATCTATAGATCACTTTGAGTAACATCGATATCCTAACAGCATTAAGTCTTCTAATCCACAAGTAAGGGATGTTGTTTTAGCTCAGGCTACTCTAACAAAATACCATAGACTGATATCTTACACAACAGACATTTATTTCTCACAGTTTGGGATGCTGGGAAGTCCAAGATCAAGGTGCTCACAGATTAAGTTCTTAGTGAAGACCCTCTTCCTGACTTGTATACAGTCACCTTCACTGTGTGCATGCACATGATTTTTTGTTAGTGTGTGTTCATTGGAGAGCTCATGTCTCTTCCACTTTTTAAAGAGCAATAATCCCATAATTTGCATTACAAATCTGATTATGCACTCCTGCTTGGAGCCCTTCAGTAGCTTCTCTTTGCACTTGGGATAAAGTTCATAATACAAAGTCCTGAATGTTCTAACCTTGTCTTCCTTTCTGGCCTCAGTTTACATGCCACTCATCCTGTCTTCACTCTGCCCACATTGACTTTTTTTCTAGTTCTAACATCACTTCCTGCTCCCAAGACCTGTGCACATGTGGTTTCTTCCTAGAATGTTCTCCCCTTACCCTTTTTCTTTGTCTGTTCAACTCCTACCTATCCCCTGGGCTCATCTCTAAGGTCTCTTCCTCTGGCATGCCTCCTTTAAATCTTGGGACTAGAGAGATCCCAATAATAACAAAAACTATAATTATTTTTATGGTCATGTATAAAGATTAATATTTGTTTTTACCTATCCAGTAGGCAACGAGATAAGCATTTCACATGTATTCACTCATGTCATTCTCCCAAAAGCCCTCCTCTCCATTTTTACAAATGAAGAAGTCAAGATTTAGACAGCTTAAGTCACTGCCCCTGGTCACATTACTAATAAGAGGTGGAGTCAAGATTTTAATCAAGGTTATCTAATCCCAGAGCTTATGTATTTAGTCCTAATACCTCATTGATTTTCTCTGTTAAGGGCCCTCATTCATGATTTGTTCATTTATTCCACATGTTTATCAAGTTTCTACCATGTGGCAGGCACTGTAAGGTACTGGGGTATGGAGGTGAGCAGCAAGACAAAAAAAGGTCCCTACACTTAAAGAACTTTGTCATAGTGGAGGAGCAAGAACATAAAATGTAGAAGTAAGCAAATAAACAAAGATCACTTCTATGGAACTGAGCTGATTATGTGGTGAATAATAAGTATGGAAGGCCTGCTATTGACAGGATGGGCTCTGATGGTCTCTAAAAAGGGGACATTTGAGCTGAGTCCTGAAGGATGATGGGGCAGAACTAGCTAATTGTCCCTAAGAATGCATTCTACTTTTTTTATGGTAACAGACCCCCTAAATTTTAGCTAGGTTGTAGTTCTCTACCTTACTTTATAATTAGGTGTAACCATGAGACTAAGTTCTGGCTAATGGGCTATAACTGGAAGTGGCCCAAGAAACTTCCAGTAAGTCTCCTTAAAGGGAGCAAGGGAGATGGGCATGCTCTTCTCCTTCCATCCTCTTTCCTTTCGGAAGGTTGAAGCATCAACAGCCAACTTGGACCATGAAGTGAACTTGAGAATGCAAGTCACACACAGCAGAGAAGCAAACAGGAAGGAGTATGGGTCCCTGATGATGGGGAGTACCATATCGCCCTGGACTGACTCCCTCAGATAAACTTTATTGAAGTAGTTCTTCCTGCAGAGCGTAACTGCACTTCTTTATGATTTTGAAGACTTAATACTGCTGCTTGTGAAGTGTAGACTACAAGCTTCATGCACCAGCTGTCAGCCACGGTAGTGACCAACTAAACATCCTCAGGAAGTCATCATAGGCCCTTTGGTTGACTCTAACTCCCAATCACAGGAAATGACTGGTTTTCTTTTCTCTCTTGTATGCCTTTGGAAGGAGTTTGGAAGGCATTTGGTGTGCCGGAAGGGCCACTCACTTGATCAGATGGCACCTGCCAAACTGACACAGATAAAGAGTGCCACAATGCAGATCTCTGAAAAATGCCTCCATGACATATTAGCAATTTCACAAACACATTCAAAAGTTCAGATAACACTTTTGATGTCCTTGATCTTTGCACTTCCAAATGGTGGCTGAACAAACAGAAATCAGTCTTCTTTGAAACCTTCAAAGCAGTGAAATTGCTTAAATCAGTTTGTTGACTATTCTCTGACTTCCAAAGGTCAGGGAAGGTTTTCTGTGTGTGTTCGTCCCTTCTGATTCACTTTCACATTCTCTTGTAAGTACTTTGGTTCTAAAAAAAAATTAAGTCAATCATTTATTTGTTTTTTATGCAACTTTGAATTTCCAATAAAGACTTGGCCAACTTTTCTGAGGACCAAAAATGGCTATTTTTGAAATAGTTGTATAAACATCCTATTAGGAAATGGTAAATAGAACTTACCAGCATGGAGGTAAATGAGTAAGTGCAGAACTTATTCTTTTACCAACATATTTAAACCTCATGAAATCAGAAACGTGTTATTACACCAGAAGATTCCACATAAAATCCAGTGTGCTCCAGTTTGTTGCGTTATCATTTGTGTGAACTGGGGCTTGATCATGGCAGTAGAAGAGATACATGATTTTGTACTTGTTTCTCAACAATTTCCAACTCAGTAATCAGCACCTGAGGGTGACTCTCCCTGTGAGGAAGACAGCATGGAAGTTGCCATGTATGGAGATGAGCTAAGGGGCTGAGCAGTGGCGTCTTCACTATCATTATGACCTCAATTAGGATTCTAAAGGGAAGTCACAAGAATACATGTAACCTAACTGCAGAAAAAATGAGAGAGAGATAGAATGGAAAAATACTGAAGTATCCTGTGAACTCCACTTGGGTATTTCTAGGCTTTAGAAATTAAACCAGAGACTGATTCCTGATTAACAGTCCTTCCCAAACCCTTTCACCTCACAAATATTACATAAAATGATGATATTTTCATGGCCCATGGGGATAAAATAATGAGGCTGCTTCGTGAAATCAAAAGTGACTTACTCCTTGACATACTGATCAGCCACCCAGATAAAGACCTTTCTTTAGTCTCCCACTTCCCAAGTTCTTAGGAAACAATCATGGCCAACATTTCTTGAGCCCCTGTTGTATGGCAGACACTGCTCTAAGCATTACACATGCATTTTATTCACTCATTAAATCTTCACACAAGTTAGGTATTATATTTTCCTCTTTTATATATAAGAAAACCCAGGTATTTGGAGTCTAAGCTATATACTCAAGGTCACATGGCTCATGGTGCAGGCAGGGTTTAAATCTACTTTGGCCCTTAATCTAGTTTGGCATTAACCCTCAGTTATACTGTCTCTATCAGACACTAAAGCTTTCTTAAAAGGAAGTGAACTGATTGACCAGGTTTGAGTCAGGTACCCATCTGAGGACCAATCGATGATGAGAAGGGGGTGGGATCACACTAGAGAAAGCAACTTGGTCCTCATGCTACACCCTGTGGAAGGAGGGAGGGGGGGCAAATCCTGGCAAAGAAATGTTTGACCAACACTAATAAGGATCCTCTTCCTCCCCACCCTCCTCTTCTCTCAGGGACCCAGGGTTAACTGATATATTCTTCTCCTTTCATAGTACACTACAATCACGATGCTTCTCTTTATTTAATCTTATTCCTCTCCACACTAGAATTCCATCTCAATCCCAAAAGGCCACCATTCTACTTTGTTTGATAGGTATCATTTTACCTATATATGTTCTTATATACGTATATTGTTGTTTCGTGTGTATGCATTTTTAAGTAACATATATGACATGGTGCTACAAGCCCCATTCTTGTCTCCCTTTTGTCACTCAGTCTTATGTTCATAAGATATATCCACGTTGCCATGTTGCCAGCCCATTGCTTCTGACCACAGCATATACTCTAGGGTATGCCTGCACCACTCAACCCATGTCTTGTACCAGTCATGTACTACTGGGTTGTATAGACCACCCCACTCAACTTGGGATCCCCTCATCTGGGAAGACCCCCCTCTGCCTGGGGGAGTGTTCCTCCTCTGTGCTTGCACTTTCCTCTGAGCTTGCTTCCATCAGGACAGAGGCCATAGAGCACCTTGGTTTAAAGTACAGGATTGGGGCCACACTGCCTGGACTCAGAATCCCATCTCTTCCATTTATAGCTAAGTCATATAGCCTGTAGGTACCTCCTCTTCCTCATATGCAAAATGTTAGCCACAGCTACCCATGGGATTATTGTAAAGATTAAATGAGAAAAATCTATGAAATGTGCTAAGAACAGTGCCTGATACAAATGAAGTGCTATTATAACTACTGTAATATTTGTTGCATGTATCAGAATGGTCTATTTACTTGTCTATTCCACCACCAGATTATGAAACCCTTGGCTTTTCCATCTCTGTGTCTCAGAACCTCACACGTTGCAAGAACCCAATGCAGGTTCATTGGATGTTGCTCTCTCTTACTCACTCTGTGGTTTGACATGGCTGCAGTATTGGTATCTAGAAATGAACTGGGTTGAGAAGAGGCTCAGATAGAGTAGCCTGGAGATGTGGCTTTAGAAGGGAGAACTTTCCTGGAGCTATAATGCTGGGCAATAGAAAATATAGTGTCAGCTGCTACATACAGCCAGGAAGGCCAGCAGGTCACCCAAGAGCAGCTCCCAGAGGACATCCTTACATAGGCAGCTTTATGAACTTGGCCAGAGCGTAGCTAAGAGCCAGCTCATGGCCATGTGCCAACACTTTCTGGCCTCCTGTGTGTTCGCCTCAGTGACCTTGTCTGTACAATAGGACTAATACCATCTACCCTATACGATTGTCCCAAGGATTATGTGAGGGAACAATTACCAAGTGCTTAGAACAGTGTCTGGAATGACCTCAATCAGTCATAAATGTTAGCTTTCCTTAGAATGACCACCACGCAACTGATTACTCTTACTTACAAATAGAGTCGGAAGATGCCACTCGTTTTCTTTCCTGTTTCAGGATCTTGGAGTTTTTGTTTCTTCATCTGTATATTTGTTTTTTGGCTTTATTTATTTACTTGGTATTCTGGTGGGAACTATTTGTTAGCAGGTTATCTGATAGAAGGTTCTAGTCTTTTTAACCTCAACAAATGTGCCCTTGAACTCACAGGTGTGCAGTACAGCTTGTCTATCTTTGAAGGCTTCCTAAGGACAATATCATTCTCAGGTTAGAAGTTCTCTGAAGTGCCAGCTAGCAGCAACCCATAGTCAGATATTCCCAGGAATACCAGGGGGCACCATTTATAATCACAGAACATGCCTAAATGGGAATGAATTTGATCTTCTTTGTTGGAAAAAAAAAAGTGAAGGGGAAGAAGAACAAGGAAATCAAACACAGGTCCGGTGGGGCTACCCTCAGAATGATGAAGGCCTTTCCTATTAGCTTTCTAAGCAACTTTTAGACGGCTGCTGTGCATAGAAAGACTCTTTTTTAAAATGCTTTGGTTTCATACAGGGAAATAAACCCTCAGGGTGAATTACTGGCTGCTCTACATTAGAGGCCTCGCTGTAAGAACCATTAGCTATAAAAAGAGAGGTTAATTATGAGGAGAACTGTGTGGCCGAAGCTGAGGGAGTTATAGTGACTTGCAGGGAGGGGGCTGATCAGGAGGCCACGTTTGATGGCAACGCCCTCTCCTGGACAAAGGCTGAATCTGGAGGCTGATACCAGGTGCAATGCTTGGGCCAGTTTGTGTTGGGTTCATTAGCTGTGGGGGTTATTGCCTATGGGATCTCCTGCCTATGGGAGGAGAAGGGGGAAGGAGCAAGAGGAGTGGGGAGACTTAGCAAAATTTCTCATTCTATAAAATTAGGATCTTGTGAAACTTCAAAAAGACTTTGTCAGGTTTAGTAATCCTACTCCTTACTCTCATCCATTCTAGAAGATTCGGCTTCCCACTATGCCTTAAGACATGCTCATGTAAAGAAGCACTTGGTTTCCAAGAAACCGCATGAATTTTTTTTTTCCTTTTAGAAGGACTCAAAGATAAAATGTTGTGTTTTGTCATGAAAATTTTATTTCAAGTGAGGAATCCAATTCCCAGTCTGGCCCCTGCCAACATTCTGAGGACAAATAGAAATCCAGGCTGGGCAAAATTTCGGAGCTCATCTCCGAAAGGGATATTTTGACAAAATGTATACATGCTTCAGACCTTGCTGTCGTTAACTGAGTACCTACTGTATGCCAGGCACCAACAGTACATTTTTCTTGCCTTGTTTCACTATACCACAGAATATGTGACTCCCCAGCACAGGTGTGTGGTCACTAGTTCTGCAAATGCACACACCAAGAATTAGGCTCACAGGTCCACCAAGGGCCACACAAAGAGAGCAGAGCAAGCATCAGTATTCAAATCCTTTGACAGACTGCTGTCATTTTCCACTCTTTAGCCCTGCCTCCACAAAATAACCCAAACAGTTACTGTTTGTAACCCTTGTCATAACCACTCAAAAGTATGTAGCTTAAAGGAAGAAATGTTAAAATGTCTACTCCTGAGTGTGACACCCTCTGATCTCACCCACCCTGTGTATGCTTCTGGACCCCCTTTTTTGTTAGCCTTCCCAACTCTGGAGTATGCAAGTAGGCAGGTGAACTTTGTGACAAATACCCGGTAGATCTGAAGTGGGTGTGGATGTTGATTTTCCATTTTTATGATACATTTTCAATATGTATATAGGTAAGTAATTTCTTTGCCCATAACACTTCCAAGTCGAATTCTCTCTTATGAATATCTACTTCCCTGTGCCAGCCCTGGGCGAAATTTTACCACATTGAACTTCTGTTCTTCGCGGCCATCTTTCGAAGAAGGAAGTTCTAAGAGCTCCTTCTGAAAGACGGTCTTGTCACAGGTTAATATAAATTAATGTGCCTCCACCTTCACTCACTCTAATTTCTTATGAACATTCAGCCTAAGCATTTTCAAATATTTTACATTCGGCAATGTTTACAAGGCCTGAACTTGAGCTCAGCCGGGGCACTGTTCTGGAAGTGAGCGGAATGCGGTGTCTGGGAGCATAGTTTCTGGAGCCAGCTCTCCTATGACTCCTGGCTCCACCATCACTTCTGCCATTGATTTTGAGCAAATCTCTTCACTCGCCTGTGTCTTATGTTCTCTTCTGTGAAAATGAGATTAGAATGTCCTCTACCTCATAGGGTTCCTATGAAGCATTACTTTATATAAAGTACTTAGAAAAATGCCTGGAACATAGTAGTAGCTCTGAATATGTGAGTTCCGCTGTCATCACTATTATCATTATTCCATAAGAAATACTTGAAGGACTAAAGATTCAGTGATATGCTTGTGACTCTCCTCCCCTAACTCACTTAGCAGGTTGTGTCCTGTGATGTGCATGGTTTTGAGAATACTCAATTCTAGTAAGTGAGTAAGCTTGTGGTTTACAAACATAGGCAAACTATCTGAAGGTGTGCAAGTCTAAATGAGTAGCTAGTAAGCAAAAAGTGTGGTTATCATAGGCAGAACCTATGGGATGTGTTAAGTATAAATATAAGATAAGTAGTTGGCAAGTGGAACATGTGCATGTTAATCGCATGGAGAGAAGGATGAAAGGACCAAGAAATATCTGATATTTATGATGCATCTGAGCACCAAATATTCAGAGTGTACTAAATATATGTAAGGCTAAATATCAAGAAGCATTAAATATATGTGAGCATTTGATATTCGTGATCTCCTAATTGGGCAACCAGTTGGTTATATCCTTCAGGGCCCACGTGTGCTGTGCCCAAGAAACTCAAATAGAACTCATAGGTGCTCAGCTAGCTAATCAGCAAGCTATAGCATACTTGTTCCTACATCTCTGTAGTAGCACATGTATGTGACATTGGCCTAGGGCACCTTCCATCTGGGGGTCCTGTGTCAGGGATACCCAAGATCACCCTCAGTTTCAATGATTTGCTAAGAATCACAGAACTCAGAAAAGCAGTTAAATTCATGGTTACAATTTATTACAGCGAAAGGATACAGATAGAAATCAGCAAAAGAAAAAAGTGCATATCACAGAGTTTAGGAGAGACTAGGTACAGGCTCTTAGTTGTCCTCTCCCAGTAGAATTATATGGATGACACTTAATTCTCCCAGCAATGATGCATGACACCACTTGCAAAGCATTGCCAAGCAGGAAGTTCAAACAAGCCTTAGTGTCCAGAATTTTTATTGGAATGCCTATGTGACTGACCTTAACTACTCAGACCCAGTTCCCTAGAGATCCAACTGATAACATGTGGCCCAAGTCTCTTACCATAAATCACATTGTTAGCATAAACTATCTGGCAGGGCCCAAGGCCCCTGGTAAACAAAGATACTCTTATCAGACCATCTATTTCAAGGGCTCAAGGATTATCTCCCAAGAGGTAGTCAAGGACCATCCTTTCTTTGGAATGTACAGAGTTTGAGCACCCTAAGCCTGCTAAGCTAATTCTTTCCTATATAGTCCTCTTGCACAAACCTCAACTCTGGTCCTAGTAACCACACTATGAGCAGGGAGAGCTGAAGTGGCAGAGAGAAATGGGGCATATGGACATTGTGTACCCCAGGATTCATGTAGTGGAGTCCTCCAGTTGCTCCCTATCCCAAGTACATGAACTGACCCCATCTTTCCCCCCCTTGCTTACTGTTGTGTGTTTTAAATATATTTAATAAGCCTTGTGATTTAAGTATTTTAATTTGTTCTGTGAGTCTTTCTGGAACAACTGTTCAATAGTGTATTTAGAGGCAACTATTTTACTTGGAGACAATTTCCCACATGGCATGTCCTCGCTTCATCATTTGTTGGGGCGGGTGGACAGGTGATGGGTCAGCCAGCTGCTGCAGATATACTACAGGAGCAAACAACACCAGTGCTTACAACAACCATGGTGTTATGAATTAGGAACAATAATGCAATCTATACAGGTGGGATAGAGAGGAGGAACAAGGTAACAAAGGAGATTCGTGAGAATATTGGTATGGCTGTTACCTTGTTGATTGGTTCTAGCCACAATTTGCCTCTAGCTCGTACTTATCGAATGCTCACTACAGATCAGACACCATACTAAACACTCTAGATGAATTAGTTTATCTTCACAATAGCCTGTGAGATAGGTACTCTGTTTACCTTCACCATTTTCTAGATGAGTAAACAGAGGCACAAAGGAACTTGTGTGAAGTCACGTACTTTGTCAGTAGCGAAGCCAGAATTCATACGCAGATGACAGAGTTCACACCCTTAAGCACTCCGCTAGGCTGCTTGGGTTCTGAAATGGGTTTGTCTTGGTCTCAGGACCTGGCACAGAATAGATAGAACTCTTCATTTGCAAGTGACAGAAACCCAACTCAAAATGACCTAAGCAAAATGGATACTTATTCACGCACAAGACTGAAAACTTCAGGGAACAGAACTGCAGCAGTCGGATCGAGGGGCTTCACTGGGCTATCAGGACGTGGCTGCTCATTCACTCACCATCTCTGTTTCTGTTTCTTCTCTGCTGGCCTCACTCTTCCTTCCCTCATAGCTATTGGGAACTCCACATTGACATTCCTATGGCTTGGCAATCTAGCTGAACAAGAGATTGTCTTTCCCAAGAGTTCCAGTCACAGACCAAGGAGTCAGACTGACTCTGACTTGCCCAATTAATCCAGTCGCTGAGGCAGGGCAGTGGCCAAAAATGAAGTGGATTAAAAATGAATGAAGGCAGCGCACCTGGGTGGCTTAGTCAGTTAAGCATCTGACTCTTGGTTTTGGCTCAGGTCATGATCTTATGGTTCGTGACTTCGAGCCCCGGGTGAGTGACATGCTGACAGCACAGAACCTGCCTGGGATTCTCTCTCTCCCTCTCTCTCTGCCCCTCTTCCACTCTCTTTGTCCCTCAAAATAAATAAGCTTAAAAAAATTTAAAAAACCAAAAAAGGAAAATGAATGAAGGCATTTTCCCAAAGGAAAATAGAGTTGTTGCCAAGAGGAAGAGAGAACAGTTCTGGGCAGGCCAAAACAAACAACATTCTCACAAGGTTCAGTAAATGCATGACTATGGGGTGGGTGGATGGATGGATAGATGGATGGATACAAAAATCAATGCCCAAGGCAGGAAGCGCTATGAGAAACTTACAAGAAAAATACATTCTTATATATCCATCCTAACAGTGAAAGAAAGTCAAAGTTAGCAATTCTTTTCGTTCTCTCTCACAAAAGAGACACTGGGAGATTTGAGGGAAGCGGTTGGAGGAAGACTACTGAAAAATAGGTACATGAAACAAAGAATGAGAACATGGGGAGGAATTTCTGTAATGGAGACAATTACAGTTTTAATAGGACATCTGCCTCAAACAGTGTGGGTTTCTGGTTGGCGCTTTTGTTGGTGTAGCTCTTTTTCTTGGTGCAGTGAGAAGACTGCAATCATCACAGGCAGTTACAGCCCAGCGCACAAAGTTGCACATCCCATCTGGAGACACTGGTCACCTCAACTGGCACAAGACAGCAGGATCCTTAGGAAATATAAGTTCGCTCCACAGGGCTTCTCGATCCTCTTTAACTTCTGATTTCAAGCCATTCCTTTTGGCTGCTCCCTAGTTAGCCCCATTTGTGTTCCCTTAAAGCTGCCATTTCAAGAGTTGATTTTCAGAATGGGATTTGGCAGGGCAAATGGAGCCCCAGTTGGGAGAGTGTGTCTACTCTGCAGAGAAGGTTATGAAAGAGGACAGGACGATAGATTCCAGCAGTGGGTTCAGGAAAGAAAAAAGAGAACCACGTACACACTCCCATACATAAGCACCTTGAACTGCTTTTTTTGCACAGCTGGGGTTCAGTGAGTGCTCAGCATATTTCAGCCCAAAACCCTTACTTTTTCACCATGTGCTGCATTTCAGAAAAAAATGTCATCTGCATCTTTCTGATTCACTTGCACCAAAATTTGGCCCTCTAGCTCATATGGCTGCTCTTATGTGACAACTCTAATCTTCTATGGCTAAGTAGACATTTACGTCTTTTGTGTTTAAACCAGGATTTTGTGGAAAGTTTTTTGCCTCTAAGAGATTGAAGTTTCTTTTTCAACCCAGAAGTTTCTAAGTGTCCAGGGCATGAGGGCTGCCAGGCTGGAGAGCTCAAGTCCAATGTGTTTTCTCAGTTATGATGCTTCATCCATTCAGCTCTAATAGGGGACAGTTTCCTTGACACGTGGGACCTAACATCCTGACCCTTTCCTCCTGCACTAGGCCTTATGATGACATCTCAAACCAATTAGGGCAGAATGTAAGAAAATGTTTTGGTTATAAAATATGATTCACCAACATAAAGGTATATCAAAACTGAAATCTGAGAGAAAAGTGAGGTCTCTTTTACAAATTGTGTTAAATGAGGCACAAAAGTGAGAGGGCTTTTTATAGTTTTGTAACTATACCCAGAAGCAAAGGAACAGAAGTGCCACAGTAGTCACAGTGTCACCTACAGGAGACTGGGAGGAAATGGAGACTCAGCCCACCCTCCTAATTTAATCTAAGAGGAACCCGACCCCAGCCAGGTTGAGGCATTTGGCCAGTGGACGTAATGAACCTAGAAGTCAGACCTCCTCCATCCAGCATGCTTTTCAGGTCTAAGGGCTCCGGGCTGAACCAAACACAATGAAGAAAAAGCAACAGCTTCCCTGAAGTGTTTATGCTTTCTCAAATGCAGTTAAGTTGCCACAAGTTTTCACTATGGCCATCCATCAGAATGGGGAAAGATAAAAAACAAAGCAAACCCCCCCAAAAATGAATCTGGGCCACCCAGACCAATGGCCCAACCTGAGTGTGTTGTGAGCCCAAGTGAACCAAGAAAACAGGTAGATAGTGGGGGGTGGGGCATGGCTCTCAGTGCTATGAAGCTGACTCTGATGAGCCTGCCAAGTAGGAGGAAGAGGAGAGGACACAGGGACAGGTGTATCTGACAGACAACCTCTATCTCCTGTCCTGTGGTGGGCTGAATTCTCTCACAGATAGTTCTGAACCTGCTTGTCCCAACACTATCGGCTGACGAGGTATTTGGCATGATTTTCTGCTTCATCCTATTTTATTACCAACCTTTCTCCACACGTTCCAGTTTTGAACACAGATAATTAATGGCAACAAGGATTTTCCAGCCCACAAAAATTATACAGAAATGGCTGAAATGATGTCTTGATGACAGAGGAAGAAAAATCTCCTTATAATTTGCAGTGCAAACAGACTGCTGCCCCCATACCTGTGCCTTTTCACGTCCAAATCTGGGGGGTGACTTGATATGTGATCTTAATTGGGCATCTTTTAGAAAGGATGTCACATCTGAACTTGACTTCAGGAAATTCTGCCCCCATTCATCTTAGTATATAAGGTTAAACTAACGTTTTTAAAGTGAATGCATGATTGTATTTCTTCCCCCCCGACACACAAACACACGCCATGTCATTTAGATTCAATTCTCAAAGTCCAGGCATTAATAATGACAATTCATCTGACTGTTTAAAATAAATTTTTTAAAAGGAGATAATTTCACACATACCGAAATAGATAGCTCACTTTCCCAGACTTGACACATAACTTAGTCTTAGAAATAATAAAGCCAGGAGCTCAGACTTGTGACAAAGTGAAAGGATGGGCAGAGAAGCCTGGTAAAGGACTAAATCTTTGCTAAGAAGTTTGGATAGGAGGGTTGGAGGCAGGAAGTGACATGTGATTTGAATGTGTTCTCATCTTTTTATTTTATTATTATTATTTTTTAAATTAAGATTCAAATTCTACTCAATCTGCTCTTTAAAAAGAGAGGAAATTGCCAGGCCCAGAAGAACCAGATATCATCAGTCAGGAGGCTTTTCAGTTGCAGAGGAAAATCAGGAGCTGCCATTAGATTTCCAGCTATTCTTCTCTACAAATGGAGCTGTCCACACTTTACCAAGCATCTCACTACGAAGAGAAGAATTTGTGAGAAAAGTCAAAATTTGATTCATCATTCCTTTATCCAAAAATGACTAAATGATAGCAGCTTTTTCTTCATTATATAACTTGATAGACTTTTTAAGAATTGTGCTCCTGGGTGAATCTCAGCCACCCAGTGAGTGGCCTCCCTGGCTTCTGCCTATGACTTGCAATGTTTTGTTATTGAAAGATCCTGGCTGACCATGGTCACGTCACCCACCTTTGCTGGCCTCACTTCCCTCTTCTATACAATGAACCCAGACAGGGTAAGTTCTGGCATTTCCACTCTGCCTTCTTATAGTTCTAAGCCTGCAGTTGTAATCCATGTTTCTATTGAAGTGATGATCTGTGAACAGTCAAGAAGGAGGGTTCTAAAGGAATGGTTCTAACCTTCTCCCACCTTGTTATCCGGAAGTGGTATTCTAACAGATGCCTCTTCTACATATGATACTTAATGCATCCATCAAGGATTCACCTACTTGCCTATTCCTTCTGTTGGGTACCACTCCCTGCCTTCTTTTTGTTTCATTATAATTGCCTTCCCCTTCCCACACCTTACTGTGACAATCATTCATCTGCTTGATAAACTTCCACTGAGCACTTCCACAAACACGGAAAGGGAAGGACCTGATTTCTGACCTTCAGGCAGCAGTAAGATAGTGACCAAAGGCTGGAATGCAAGATAATTTCAGAGGAAAAGGAAGTCACATGGCATAAGGATTTTTTTTCCCCAGGAAGCAAACAGGAGGAATAAGGAAAGGAGTAGGAGATGCTCCCAGAAATAACCTGAGGATGGCTTGCCATGAAAAAGTTCTGGAAGTGCTATCTGGCATTGCTCTGCCTCAGCTTTGGTTTCTCACCTCTGGTAAAACTGGTAAAACAGCTTATAAAACCAGATTTCAAAGCATCTCTCCCTATTTGCCTCCAAGAAACAAGTCTCTAGACCTCCACACATAGAGCCATTTTTGGCAAGAATTTACTTTCTGGGGAAAGGGAAGGAAACGAGATAGAACAGGCTATTCTGAAGGAAAGCAGAGAGGGAGGAAGGAGGGACAGCTAGTGGAATGATAATCAACCAAAATAAAAATACTGGACTCCAAACAGATAGACCTACATCTCGAGCACAAGGTTATTAGTTCCCACAGAGACTGAATCTTTACAGATATTTAAGCTGGGAAGAAAGGAAGCAAACAACTCTTAATTTTTATATTTGTGAGAAGTATCTGAATCTTGGCTTGGGAAGTAATGAGAGGGCCTTCAAGGGTCAGAAATGATGCCTTGAACAATTACAGCGCCATTCTTGCTCTACAAGCAAGCAGACTGCTTTCCTGCCCATCCTGAAGCTATTATCACTGATATCTCGTTGTCTACTCTGTTCACTTCTAAGAACTTCCCTGACCTAAGGAAGGGGGACTTACAGCTAAACACTGCTCCCCTGCCTTTGGAGCATATTCTTTATTCTGTGTTTCAACCATCCAATAAAATGTGGAACACAGACCACTGACATCAGACTCACTAGGGACCTTGTTACATACTGAGTCCTGGCTTCCCACCCAGAATGTCTGACTTTGAATCTATGTCTAAAATTATCTTTTTATGTATGCATTTTCTTTGTTGTTGTTCTTCTTCTTCTTCACTTCTCTATCTTCAGCCCCCAGGAAAGTCCTAGGAATTTAGATGCTAAATAAATATGTGTCAAATAAATGAATGAATCAGTATATCACACGCCCTTGCTGATGGGTGCCCGGTTTAGGAAACATGACCAACATGACACTAGCCATTCAGTGTGAGACCTGATTCAAGTTCTGGGGCTTTCGTTGGGAATGAGAAGTTCCTTTTCTTGATGGGAGTAGGGTGATTTTGCTTGAAAATAAAACTAACAAAGAGGAAAAGTGGAACCAAGAGATGGAGTGAGGGCAACCGAGTCCTGCGGTCTTGTCCACGACCAGAGACAATAAATTCCTGTGTGTTGAAGCCATGCCGATGTGGATCTCTGCCCCTCATGGCTGGAGGAGACCTGCCTGAGCAGTCCCTTGCCTCCAGGCTTCACTGGTGTTTCTGGGCTTCAGCTTTTAAGAGCAGGGATTATGTCCTCTATTCTTTCTCTACCTCTCCTGATAGATCCTACTGTCTGCTCTTGGGACTTTAATGCAGGGCAGGGCTTTCCTTCCATCATTATACTTTTATGATTATTGTAAGAATTTTCTCTTGAAAGTGACTTCAGAATTTACAAGTCCTTCTGTATCTATTATCTCCTATGATCCTCTCAACAACCCATAAATCAGCAGTGGAAGTAAATCCTCCTCCACTTCATGGATGGGAAACTGGCCCTTGAAAAGATTAAGATATAGCCCTGGAGTCAGCCAACACCACGGCAGGGCCCAACCAGGATTCCAACCCAGGCGCTCCGATCACAGTCTTCATGCCTTCTTTTTGTGGAAAAATAATAGGCCCACAGTTCAGTGAGTTTTTCCTGATAGAGCCTTGAACTCCAGCCATAAAGGACACTTCAGATTCCCTAGGCCTTGTCAGAATGTTGCCACACCCCACTCGTGGATTTTGTACGTGGAGCCCATCTCCAGGAAGATGGTCCGGCCTGGGGTGCTTGCTGGAGCTTTAAGATGCCCGATGACGGGCCATCAGCTGAATTCATGTCAACAGCATCTTCCCAGATGATTCCTGGAACACATGGTGTGGATCCAGACTACAGGATCAGGATGGAGCCCATGCTGTCACTGTGGAGTTTAGCAGAGGAATGACATATTTTGGGACTTGTGACCAGACAACATCCGGAGACACAAGAGAGAATTCTGCATCAAGACAACATTCCCCTTCACAAACACCTAATGGTCACTCTTCAGACGCTGGTGCTGACTTCAGCCTAGACACACACATGCATACACATGTGCGCGCGCACACACACACACACACACACACACTTGTAATTTATTTATTAGGTTTTTAAAAACCATGCCCTTTAGGAAATGACTATGGATGCAAGCCCAAGAATAAGGTATCAGTAAAAAGCAAATATAAAATGATACTAATTAAAACTGTAGCAGGATATAAAGATCAACCTAAAACACCACCTTGTGGAGAATAGTCAGTTTAAAGACACAAGTCAGAATATAAAGGTTGGCAAAACCAGGTTGTATTTGGGGGGGGGGGGTGAGAATTTAACAGAATCCTTTGTGGATTTAAAACTTGCCATTGGAATTGGAGCCATTTTCCTAGAATATTACTTGAAAGTAGTTAGTACTAGTAGTTATAAAGATGATGATAAGTATGTTAGCTGAAATAAACAATGAATAATGCTTGCTAGTTAGCAAACAACTCACTTGCCACGTGTCATCTTACTTGAATAGAGCAGTCCTGATAGAAACATGAAGTCCACCACAGGTAGTTCAGAGGCAATCTCGTGGGTTATCAGCTGATGTTCTGAATCACAGGCCTTCAGAACAACAAGGAATCATTGAGTCCAACCAGATCATTGTACAGATGATAAAAATAGTCAGCATTTATTGAGCCAGACCCAGTGCTACACACTTTGTGTTCATCACTTCATTTTATCCACGCACTCCTCACCTCCAGTTCACTGATGAAGGAACTGAGGCTTAGCAAGATTAAGCCATTTACTAGTTACTTTTTATTCAACTAGCAAGTGAGAGAGCCAGACCATACAGCTCAAAGATGACCTCTCTGGTTCAAGATATGCAGCTGGCACAATCCTAAGCAACCCTGCATTTTTACTTGCAGAGAGTCAAGGTGATGACAGATATTTTTGCCTTGGAAGCAGAGGGTCCACAGAAGACAAATGGGAGGCAGAGGACCTGTGTTAACTAGCTGTTTGACCTTTTGAAAATCAGACTCCTATGCCTCATTTTCACCCTCGGTAAAACAAGACACTTAGACTAAATGCTCTCTAAAGAAGCATCCAGCTCTAACATTCGATGATACCACGAAATACATCATGTGTGGTGACAGGCACGTGTGACAGGAAGGGAAATTTTGCTATTAACAAAAAGAAGAAAGAGAGGAATGGCCTTAGATATTTCAGCACTCAAGAAAAGCCGCAGAATTCCTCCCAAGGAAGCTTAGAAATGCAATTATGGAGCCTTTTGGGTTTTAACATATTTCTTATAGAAGGGTCTCATAAGTCTTCTGGTGCCCATAACTTAGCGATCACAGCACTTCAGAATCCTTCTCAACACATGCCCCAGGTGGCCACCAATAAATGATCAGAGTGGACATGCAAGATAGAATGCATTTTTTATCCCTCCCCGTGAAGAATTCTTGGGTCTTAAAAAAAAAATGTACACACACACACACACACCCCTATACATATAAATACCTTATATATTTATAGGTATAAGGCATTTAAATGTATACACAGTATATATTTAAACATATGTATACCTTACAGGCATCTCAAGGATGTACTGTAGTGGTCAAATGGTGGACGGGCGGAAGCCTCTCGGACTCGTGCCAGGCCTGCTAAATGCATTTACCTAGGACAAGGTTAAAATGCATCTGAGGTAGCCAAGCTGTGGTCATCGGTCAGGTTTGACTGTCGCATTCATAAACTCTCGGTATTAGAGCTTGAACACCTCTAAGGATAGAAGTCAGCATCCTGGCTTTCAGCCAGGGGAGAGAAAGAGCAACTTCTCAGGGGGAGTCCACGCCCAGACCATGGGGACACCTCGCGGGGAGAATATAGCTGCTCTCAGAATGCTGACTCCCACAGGGCTTAGGGGCAAACACACAGATTCTCCTACAGATGAAAGCACCCTATCAATCTATCTCCCTTCTTTTTCCTTAGGGAGTAGAGATGAGCGTGTGGGATCACGGCAGCCAGCTGTAAATGATGGCTGAGGGAGGAGGGGGTGAGGAGACAGTAGACGGGCGGGCTTATGGACCTCCGGATCCGCCAGCTCCAGTAACCACCAAATCTCCGCTCAGAGGTGCCTCTCCGGGAGGGAGGGCGTACCCGCCCCTACTCTACCTGGACTGCCCTTTGCCTCCTTGTTCTTGCCGCCTTTTCTCTGTGAGAAGTTGAACGATAGGGCCACGGCTGAATGAAAACTGCCTCAAATACAGCTTTCTTCTACAGCACTCCCATGAGGCCCTTTGATTCTCCCTGAATGTTCTCGATGAGAATAAAAAAGGGTACCTCTTGAGGTCCCAGTAGGTGTTCAGTTAACACACGAGCACCGGTGGCCACTGAGCCCCAGACACAGAGGAGATACGAGAGAAAACAAGGAGGGCGTGGTCCTTAGTTCATGGAACTAACAGCCTGGCTGGGAAGCTGGCTCAGATAGATAAAATTGTAAATGGAGGGGCACCTGGGTGGCTCAGTCGGTTGGGTGTCAGACTTCGGCTCAGGGCACGATCTCACGGTTGATCAGCTGTGCTGACAGCTCAGAGCCTGGAGCCTGCTTCAGATTCTGTGTCTCCCTCTCTCTCTGCCCTACCCCCTGCTTATACTCTGTCTCTCTGTCTCTCTCAAAAATAAATAAACATTAAAAAAATGTTTAATGATAAATGGAATAGTTGTTATGTACCAAATGCTGTGAGGGAAGACAGTGGGCTATGGCAGCATGAAATGGGGGCCCAACCTAACCTGGGTAATAAGTAGTGAAAGATCACACGTTCCCACCAATCTACACATATCCGCAGAGCTTTGTAACCATAGCTACACCCTTAGCTTCACTCCTCCGCATCAACTTCAGGCATCTGCCTAAAAAAGCAATCCCCAAATCCAGGATAAGCCATGTGTCCTAGCTTCTAGAAGCTGCAAGAGTTCACCCAGGGAACTCTTTGGAAGAGCCATTTTCCCTTGTGCCTCCCCCTCCCCCGGCCAGTCTGAGGAATGGGAGCAGCTCCCTGTCACTACGAATCCTTGGTTTCCCTTATCCTTCCCTTTTTGCTATTCAGGTTTTCCAATCAGTTCCCCAAATGGAATTCTCTCTGCTTCAAATCTCCGGTATATTTCAGTTTTCCTGATTGGACATTGACAGACACAGGGTTCAAAGATGGCTAAGAGTTGGCCCCATCTTCAAGGTCAGTTGAGGACTAGCCCTTGCCCTTCAAGAGCAAGGACACTCAGGTCTCCTCTCCTCGCTGCCCTGTGAGTGAGAGGTCCAGGAAGAGAAACCCCCTCACTAGCCCCAACTACATGTGTCCAACAAGAAGCTGACTTGTTGCTGGAGACTGAGAGCTTTCTCATGGTAGATATATGGTACCTGAAATCTGCATGAAATGTTAGAAGTAACTTAAAAAAAATCAAACACAAATCGCAAAAGCATGTGCTGAAGGAAACTTAGCTAGGGAACAGAGAAGAGTGAATGAGGGCCGAAGGAGAGAGTCAGAAGGTCAAAGGTGAGTAGTAAGGAAGAGAAAGAACTTGAACTGATTAAGGTCACCTTGGCTTGTTGCCTAGACTGGGCATGATCTACCCAGTCAAGGAACTGGGTGTGGCTGCATGGTCGATTTCAGCCTAATGCCAGCTGAAACATCTAAACCTGGCAGTGAAACCTTGACTCTTGAGTCAAGCCATGCCCTAGGTGCATGACTTTGAGTGGGTTGTTCTACTTCCCTAAGCCTCAGTTTCCTCTTCTGTTAAAAGACTTGGAGCTGGGAGAGGGAGTGATGTTTAATTTTTTGTGTCAATTTGGCTAGGCCACGGTACCCAGATATTTGGTCAAACACATCTGGATGTTGCTGTAAAGGTATTGTTTATTTGAGATTAATATTTAAATCGGTAGACTTTGTGTATTAGTAGACTTTGAGTAAAGCAGATTATCCTTCATAATGTAGGTGGGCCTCATCCAATCAGTTGAAGGCCTTAAGAATAAAAAGACTGACCTCCTCTAAGGAAGAAGGAATTCTGTTAGCAAACTGCTTCCAGACTTGAGCTGCAACATCAACAATTCCTGGGGTCTGCAGCCTGCACGCCTACCCAATAGATGTTAGATTTACCAAGGCTCCACCATCATGTGAGGCAATTTCTTGAATTAAATCCTTCTCTTCTCCCTCTCCCTCCTCCTCTCTCTCGCTTCCTCCCTCTCTCTCTCTCTCTTCCTCTCTCCCACTCACCTTCTCTCTATATACACACACACACACTCACACCACACACCTCCTTTTGGTTCTGTTTCACTGGGGAACCCTAAGTATGACAGGGAATAAGGATTTCTACTTTACAAAGATATTGTGAGGTCTCAGGAGAGTAGCAGGTACACTAGAAGTGTTCAGTGTCACCCCTAAGAGAACCTTGGTTTCCCCAATGAACAGGATCCAACATCATCAGCCTCCTCACAGCCCGGTGGCAGATGGAAGTGTTCCTGTCCTTGTGCAATGTGTGGTGCATTCAGGAGACCTCGGTACAAATCCCAGTGCTACCCAAGCCAGTCACCTCATTGCATGCTGAGGACCTGGCAAAGCTGGAACTGGACCCCAGACCCAGATCCACACCACTCACGTTCTTTCATTGAGTCACCCCACCCTTGGATAGCATCCTGGCCACTTGGAAGACAAAAAGCAAGGATCTCAGTCTCCCCAAGGTCTCCGGAAGCAAGTTTACAATCCTCTGGAGGCTACCACTGGAAACAAACATCTGCCTCCCTTTTTCTCTCCCTGCCTTCACCTAAACCCAGAAGAAGAGGCTGTTCAGGTTATTACCGAACTCAATCCACAGGTCATCTGTAACCAGATCCGCTTGTGACCAGAAATTTTATGGACTCGTGTAATGAGTTTCCTGTGGCTGTTACAGAAAATTACCACAAACTTGGTTTAAAACAACACAAATTTATAAAATTAAAAAAGAAAGAAAGAAAGAAAGAAAGAAAGAAAGAAAGAAAGAAAAAAGGCCCCCCGCTCTGCCCTTAAAATTAAACACACACACACACACACACACACACACACACACACACACAAATTTGTTCTCACAGTTCTGGAGGTCAGAAGTCCAGAATCCAAGTGTTAGCAGGGCACTCCAGGTGCTCCCTCCAGAGGATCTAGGGGACAATCCATTTCCTGCCTCCAGGTTCTGGTGACTCCCAGCGTTCCTGGGCCAGTGGCCACACCCCACCACTCCAATCTCTGCTCCACCTTTGCATCCCCTTCTCCTCTGTGTATGTGAAATCCTCCTCTGCCTTTCTCCTCTAAGGACACCTGTGATGGCATTTAAAGTCTGCATAACCCAGGATAATCTCCTCATCTCCAGATACTTAATTGGCAGCTGCAAAAGCTCTTTTTTTCCAAATCATGTAACATTCACACATTTTAGGAATCAGGCCCTGATGTATTGTGGGGGGGCACTCTTCAGCTTCCCACAGCTCAGTTCCCCTGATGCCCTGAGTTCAAAGGAGTTCCATCATCCTCTGGGTAACAGCAAAAACCAAAGCCCCACTGATCAGGGGAGAGGTTGTCCCGTGGACACCTGAGGGAGCCCACTCCGAGACCGGGGTGGGGTGGGTGGTGAATGGGCATGTTTGCTGTAATGGAGACACCCTAGCCCTGCACAAGACTGACTGCTTGAACACCTTCCAAAAGCTGAGCTTGTATGGAAAGAGCCTTGGCTGGGCTCATGCTTTAGGGGGAATGGGTGGAGAGAGAAATGTCAGAGTCGGCCCCAGCAGAAGTTTATACTGGCCCAGGAAATCATCTGGGAAAAACAGTCTCACTACCAGACCACTTAAAAGGAAGACTCAGAGGATCTTTTTTCCCTCATCTGTGGAGTTTTCCATGCCAATGAAAGCGGCTTAAGTTTTCTGCCACAGCAAACTTGTTCTCCCATGTCCAGCCCCTCTCTCAAGAAGGAGAAGACCACCCATCTTCACATCCGCCAGCATGATACTCAGCATGAGAACATGGAGTCCTTGAATTATTGAGCCTGATATCCAGTTTTCCTTTCTCGCGGGAATGGGCGGCAGGCAAGAACACTCCAGACTTGCACTCTCTTTGCTCTGGTCCTCACGCAGACACCTTTGGTCCCTCGTGGACTTGCTTCCTTCTCTATTGCTGTCTCTCTCTCTCTCTCTCTCTCTCTTTCTCTCTCTCCTCTCTCTCTCTTCTCTCTCTCTTCTCCCACCCACCCCTTTTGTGTAGCAGGAGGCGTGTACACATGTAAAAACCATAACCCTCAGAGCCTCACTTCCAAGATGGCTCTTTGGAGGGTGCCCGCTGCAGATGCGGCCAGCATCCCGGCCATAGCCTCTTGGCAGTCGCCATTGCCATAAACGCCAGCCCAACTCCAACTGCCAGCGAGCCCTGGCACACTTGGCCCAAGGGCTGTCTCTGACTGCCAAAGCCCCCTGGAGCCCACCAGGAGTCAATGGTCACACACTGTGGGGGAAAAGGCCCTTGACCAGCTGCTGGGGCCTCAGCTCCTCTCTCCTCGGGCAGGGTAACTCCAAGGTCCATGTTCTACACTAGGCCCCAGCGATCCTGGTGGGATTCCACTCTGTTTGTCCACAGTGGTACTTACTTGATAATGAACCTTTATCTGGCTGCCTTCCCATCTCTGTCTCACTTCCCCACACCCTGATTGCTTCCTGTAATCACCTCCCAAAGATACTATTTGCACTGAAATACTTGTCTCAGAGTCTGCTTCTGGGAGAAACCCAATCCAGGATATCCTCCTGTCATCTATTTGGGCCGCCTGTGTTCCCCACACGCCCTCAGGCGTGATGCCTTGGAGGAGTAACTTTCCTATCCGCTATTACAGGTTCACACCCTGAAATCTGGTCTCTTTGGTCACTGGGTGAGAAAACGGATGTCACCCACGTGTCCTTACTGTTCTCATCAGACACGGCCATTCCCTCCTGCTTGCTTATTATCTCACTTTTGCACCCTAGTTTAGCTTCTCCCACAACAAACACATACATGCTTCCTTTCAGAAGCTAGTCCAGGGCTGGCTTATAGTAAACCTCAAGTTTTTCTTGCTATTTTGCTTGTTTCTCTCTCTCTCTCTTTTTTTTTTTTATCTCTCTCTCTCTCTCTCTCTCTCTCTCTCTCTCTCTGTCTCTCCTTAGAAAAGACTAGCTAATTGCCTCTGGACAATTTTGCTTGTTTCTCATTTTTTACCCATTTCTCTCTCTGCCCCCTTCTGTCCTTCTGTTTCTCTCCCTCCCTCCCCCATTCTCTCCCCAACCCTTTCTCCTTTTCTTCTAAGACTGGTTAATGGCCCCTAGAACAATTCAAGTTGATCACTTGACCTCCTTGCTCTACACTCAAGTCAAATACAGCCAAATGGCTCTCCCAGGGAACCATTTATCATCACTCGCCACCACAACACCACTGTCAAATCAAACTGGGCTTCCTGAATCAGCCCTTTCCAAAGCTGTTATTATTTACTTGTTTGGTCTCTGAATTCCTTCCACTTAATTGACATCATTTTAATGCAGACAACCTTTTGAACTGTATCCGGGGTGGCTCGGCCTCATTGACTTGCATGCCATTGCTTCCATCAGTGACAAGACCCCTGTGTCAACTTCACCCCAAAGTTATCTATGACCTCAGTAATTATTGTTCCACTGCTGGGTGTCTCTCCCCATGTGTGGCCATTGACTCCTGGCTAATAGTAATGCTTGCTCATGTGATTAAAAAACAAAACCAAATATAAAAAAGGTATTTCAGCTGTTGGGCATTTAATCCAACTTCCTCAGTGTTACCCCGATAGAACCCAAATTCCCAGAAAAAAAACCCTTGACCTGGGTTCTAAAAAGTGAGGTCAGTGTTTAACACAGTCCCTGGTCTTCTGTTCTGTCACGAATTTCTAAATGATTACAAGGTTGGTGGGTGAGGGAAGCCACGAAAGGCAGTGCTCAGTGCCTGGGCTTTAAAATCACACAATCCTGGTTTATATCTTGGTCCTATCTTTTCTGCAGCCTGTGATCCTACGCAAGTAGCTACTCTGAACCTCGGTTTCCTTAAGTATAAAGTAGAAATGATAAAATCTACTTTGCAGTGTGGAGTAAAGATTAAAAGAGGTAATGCATATTTTATTTATGGGTCGTCTGTGGAGAAGAGTATTGAAACTTTGACTATCATGGTGGATTTGATGATTCCTTCTTGAAGTCCTGATAACGCACGTAGAGAACCTAACACAGTATAGGCATGGAGTCAAGAGTTTATAACCACACACACTTAATAGGAAGGAAGCTAAAGCATGCCAGTAGACATCCAAATTTCATCTTTAACAAAATATTCTAAAGCAGGGGTCTATGGGCCAAATGTAGCCTGATACCCATTTTTATATGGCCCGTTTTTTACATTAAAAAAAAGTGTTACTTAAAAAATGGAAAAAAGAATATTTTTGACACATTAAAATTGCATGAAATTCAAATTTCAATGTCCATAAGCAAAGTTTTATTAGAACTCAGCCATCCGCATTCACTTACATGTTTGTCTGTGTTTGACTGCTTTCACACTGCAAAGGGTCACCTCAGCAGAGACCATATGGGCCACAAAGTCTAAAATGTTTTCTATTTGATCCTCTATAGAAAAAGTTTTCTAACCCCCGATCTAGATCAACATTTTATTTCAAGAACATCTTCAAGTTATCTCAGCGTTAATGAGAGTCTATTAGCTGGGCCAATCATAAAGCAAGATGCTGGCATAACTCAACCTTCTACCCTGCGCTGGTGCCCAATCCCCAGTTCCACATGCTGTGGCCAATCCCGCCATTGACTTAAGGACAGCAATGTGAAGAGGCACCAAGTAAGAAAAGAGATCTCAAGACCTAAATTAGACTAGAAAATGTGTCTTTGATATTCCAGATCTTTCAAAAGCCTGGTCCATTTTCATTTCTTTACCTCTGCATTGTTTATCGAGTGCTATCCCCCAGCTGCCACTTAAATACATTGGTCTCTTTGAATCTTCTCAATAGCTCTGTGAGTTTCAGTATCATTATCCCTATCTTACGGGTGAGTAACTGAGACCGAGAGAGGTAAACAATATGCCCAGGGTCACCAGCTAAGAAGTATAGAGGGAAGGCTTTAAGTTAGAGGTTTTTTTCTGGCTTCCAGAGCCCTTGAGGTAGCACTCTGCTACCTCACATATGAATTTCATTCTAAGAAATGGAAGAGAAAAGCGTATATATTTTAAGGTAAAGTCTGAGCTCTCATCCGTTTTTCACTTAACCAAATGTTTGGAGCGGGATGCGATGCCGTGGTTGTGGGGTCTTTAGTACGGTTGGGTAATCACACCTGATGGTAAATTACTTGACTGGATCTCTATTTCACATCTGCCAGTGTGCACCACATGTCCCAGGATGTCCAGGGGCTAACTTCTCAACACTTGGGATTTGGAAACTTACACCTAATAGTGAGTGGCTCAATGACCCTCCAAATTGGACTGTGATGTGACTTTTGCCCTAGAGATACCACCACACAGCGAAAAGCATCACCAAGCCCCGACTGCCATGTAGCAACTTCGGGTTGGGTGAGAGGGCCTGTTACAGACAATCACCCTGCCAACAAGCTGTGCTGACCTGGCTGTCCGCTTGGTCAGACCCCTGCGCCGCTGGCCTGAGAACTTAGGAAGCTTGTCTATTATAGGGGATGGGTGGGCCAAGAGGAGGGGACAGAGGGATCTTTCCAACATTCCTACAAAGAATCCAAAATGAGATACTTGGCTTTAAAAAGAAAATTGTTGTTTTTGGATAACAACTTAAAGCAAGAGTCCGAGTCCTTAGGACATCCCGATAAGAATTCTGTCTGGAAACGCTGAAAGTCATCTTTTAGTACAAACACTCCAAAATATACATCTGAAAGCTCTGTGTAAAAATATGAACAGCATATTTTAATGTTATAAAACTCATCAAACATTTAAAAAAATGAAGTCTAGAACTAGATATTAGGGGAGGGTTTAATCTATTTTAAAAAGAATTAGCATAAAATGTATTTCAAACACAAATATCAAAAAAGACCCCCAAAACAAACACACAAAAAACCCTACAGAACAAATAATTAACTATAGTGAATAGAGGTTGCTGGTCTATGCCTTACGGTCAGTGTGAGGTTCTATCACAGACCAGGTTGAGGATAAACAGTTTCCTTTAGTGAGGCTTTTTTATAGCTGAGACCAGGCTGACAGAGGGCAGAGAGACTCAAAGGAGGGAGGATCCAGGGAGTCCAGAACCTGGGAAACCAAGAAGAAAAATAGGAGGGCACAAATGGCAGGTGCATCCAAAAAACAAAGCACGGCCCACACTCCTATAAATGGTTTATGGGCGTTCATTTATTTGTCCCACATGCGCACTCACTCTCTTCCCCCCAACATCACTCCATTATAGGCCTTTTCAAATTCTATATGGACTTGAGTCACTCAAACCATTTGTCTCTAATTAATTAAGTAATTTTTTAAAAAACATGGCAATTATTGCCAACACCCACTTCCTGCTATCTGCTATGCATTGGTATCATGCTGTCCTAGCACAGCTCCAACTATTTGAACCATAGTTGGGCCATGATGAGGGTACACTTTGGCTCTTCTGGGTGCAACATGACACATAATTTCCACTGGGAAAGCAAGTCAGTGGTGGGAGAAGAAGTTGTAAGCCCAGATGATGCTCCTGAATGTATCTGGCGGCTCTGGACACAGAAGACTGGGCAGCCAGGACGTGATGAGGAGCCCTAGTGTGGGGTGGAGTGCTGGAATGATGCATCTCCCCCCACACAATTAGATCACAAAGCTCAGGATGATTAAATATGCTGCACCTGAAGGCAATTCTCCAATGCCAGGAATGAGTTATGTAGCCATTCTCAATAACTCATACTACTTACCACCCATTCCTGAGCAGGTATGTTCCAAAGCCATGCTCTGCAGAAGCTGTGCAAAGATAAGGAAGAGTGCCACGTTGTGTTTGCAGGTGCTCAGCAAATGTCTGTTGGATGGATGGATGGATGGATGAATTAATAAATGAATGAATGAAGTCCCGCTTTCAATGTTTTCACACTCCAATAGAGGAGACATAAGCATGGAAAAAGTAGTGCTACAATGAAGGTACAAACTGGGAACCATACTGAACCAAAGGAGTGACTGATTACTTCTACTTGAGTGGGTCAAGGGGCATTGGGTTTGAATCTGAAAAAATGAGTAGAGGTTTTCCAGTCGTAACCCAAGCAGAGAAAATAATATGTGTGAAAGTATAGAGGTGTAGAATGGGATGATGCACTTGGGGAACTGTAGTTGTTCAATATGGCTGGAGAGGTTGGGACGCCTGGATGGCTCAGTCGGTTGAGCGTCTGACGTTGGCTCAGATCATGATCTCACAGTTTGTGAGTTCGAGCCCCGCATCGGGCTCTGTGCTGACAGCCCAGAGCCTGGAGCCTGCTTCGGATTCTGTGTCTCCCTCTCTCTCTCTGCCCCTCCCCTGCTCACACTCTGTCTCTCTGTCTCTATCTCTCTCTCTGTCTCTCTCACACAAACAAACAAACATTAAGAAAAAAATTTTTTTTTAAATATGGCTGGAGAGGTGAGTGTGGTCATTGGGATTTGGAGAGTGTCAAGAGTGAGAAGTTAGGGATTAAGTCACGGAAGGCTTTCTGTGCTATCCCAAGTAGTATGAACTACCAGAATGAGAAATGGAATTCAGGCAGAACCTTCCAGTAAGGTTTGAGTAGGCACACATCCAAACACCCCTGTCATTCCAGAACAAAAGAATGTCATGACTGAGCTGCCAGTACCCTCAGGGGGCTCAAAAGTGGGTGCACTCACCTGTCCACTGGCTCCGCCTTTGCCACCGGAAGGTCTGTGTGCAGTGATGGTTGCTGCCACGCTGTTTCTTCATGCTGGCTCCACATTTCCTCTCATATTCAGTCTTGCCTCAAGACACAGGCCAAACGGAAATAAGCTGCCGCGGTTGGCCCCTTTCCCAGAGAAATTATATTTAGCCCCCCAAAGCAGCAGGCTTCAAAACGGTGTGGTCATCTGAGCTAAAAATGGCCATCCAGAAGGAGCTTGATGTAAAAGTGATCCAGGGCCGAGGAACGGGCCACTTTGAGTAAACGATTATCGTGTGCTTCAAGGGGTCCTGTTCTCCAGCACTCATGGGCTGGGCCAAGTTAAAACAGATGGGCACGTGACACTATACCATCAGAAGCAACTATAAAAGGGGCTTTTCTGGATGGCCCCAGGCCCAGAGCCAAGGCTGGCCAGGGCAAATGTTGCCAGGCTCCAAAATTGAGCCTCTGAACACAGATAGCATTTACTGTGTCATAATATCAAAGGCCTTTTAGAACAAATGACATGAACAGGCATTATAGAATGGGAGTAATAAAAATGGCAGGCATGTGTTTTTTAAAGTTCAACCATGGCAAGGAAATGAAATGTAAAATGATACCATTTTTCAAAAAATGTTTTTTCAATAATTATAGACAAGGTTAGTGAAGGTTTGGGAAATAGGTACTCTCACACAGTGCTAGAAGGAATATAAATTGGTTCACCTCTTCAGAGTTCTGTCTTTGGGAAAGAGCACTTTGACCGTGGGAGTCAGAATGGATTGGAAGGAGCAAACTCAAAGCAAGGAGACCACTTGAGGACAGGACACCAGGCAGAGGGGAGAGTGACCTGGGTGTGGTAGCAACAGGGTTGTGTAATTAAACCAAGTAACAGTCAGAATTCACAAGTCTCGGGAATTGATTGGACTGAATAACTGGGCAGACCATGGCCTTCACTAGAACAGTCATCACCTTTATCACCATCACTAACCTTCATAGATCACTGAGTGTGGGGAAGGCACTGTTCTGAGCACTTTACAAGTCATAATACATTTAATCCTCAGGACAGCTCTCTGAGGTAGGTGCTGTTCTTGTCCCCCTATGACAGATAAGGAAACTAAAGCACAGGAGTTGAAAACTGCCCAGGGTTCATACATTGAGATTATTCTCCTCACCTTTGTTTATGATACTGTAAAAAATGGAAATAACTTCAAAATATAGTGCTAGTGGATTGAGTATATAAATGGTGGTAACTGCCATATGGTCAAATGTTATGTTTTAGAAGAATATTTGATAAAGGGAAAAAGACATACAACATAAGTGGGGGAAAGATCAGTTACAGTTTTCTGGGGGGAAATATATATATAAGGTTCCCATTATCTGATGGGAAAAGGCCACTTAAAGTGAATCCACTTAGATCATAAACAAGTGTTACGAAATGAATAGCAAGAAAAGAATCGATTAGAGTTGTATCTGAAAAGTTAAGCCAAAAGGTATAAAATTTTATTTTCTCTTGTATTTAACACTATATAGGTTATAACTAAAATTTTGAGCGAATTCTTGGAACCCAGACTGAAAGGAGGGTTGGATATATTCTTTCTGACAAATTACACGCTGGCAACTTGAGGCCCCCCCCCCCCAGGCAGAGACAGAGTCAAGGACCCCTGTGCTGCTCCCTGTTTCAGGGAAACATCAGGGAAACATGGCTGAGCGACCGCAAAGAGAAAGGCAAGGTAAGGATGCAATATAGGGTGCATTGTCAAAGTCACTCCCGAGGGCAACTGGGACATAATCTCACCGACCTCGGCAACCTTCTGAGGATGGCAGAGAAGGCATCTCAGAGTGGCTCCGGGCACCGACCGTGAGGACTACTTCTCTGTCAGCTCCTTGCTCCACTTGGCTTGTGGGTTGTTCCTGGGTTGCTCCCAGCGCTCTGGGCTACTTGTGTCCATTGGAAGATCAGCACTGGGTCTACGGCATCAGAGAAGCCCAGGAAGGAAGGCAGGGATGGGAGCCATCAATGTGGAAGCTCCATCCTGAAGCCCTGGCTGCGGTCAAGGTGAGGCCAGGAGCACGTGAGTCTGGCGGTCAGAGGTGCCCAACGTGACAGCACAGCACAAAAGCATTCTCCTCTGAATTATAGCACAATCATAATGGAGCTTTTGCAAAGCATTGCATAGACATTTGAGGTCATCGTCATTTTCCCCAAAGGCCTTTTTTATCCTTTAATATTCTACGTTTTAAACCACCTCCCATAACCTCCTCTTGCTAAGTTTCCCTTCTTTCATCGTTAACTGACCTGACCCTACCAAACAACATTTGTCGATAGCTTTGTATGGGATTCCAGCAATTCTCCAACAATGTTTTTATCAGTGTCACAAAACGATGCACCTTTCCCAAAATTTGGGATTTCTATTTGTAGCGAACTTGCAACGTATTTCCAATGAGTAGAGAGCACAGCCACCAAGTGACAATATCCTCGGAGGGCACAGCCTCCTCTTCTGTGTCTGCAAAGAGAGAGGGGGTTACCCCAACACCCTGGAGAGTTGAACCTGACTCAACTGAGCCTCCGTAAGATGAACAAGATCACAGAACTTTATTCACAGGTGCCTGAAATGTAGATAAATGGGCCTTTACGTAGGAAGAAAGACACAAATGTCCCGCCACTAAAATCCTGGGTACAGCCAGCACCCCGTGACACACATTGCCCCAAGCTGCAGCTCCTGCCTGTGTTCTTACCCCCGAGGTATGCAGCTGCATGTGCTGTTGTGTGGGGAGAACATACAGGTGGCTGGGAGGTGGGGGAAGGTGTGAGGAAATATTCAAAAATCATAACTGGAGGCAAGAATGCAATGACACAGGGGAGTGACAGGATCCGTGTAAGACAGGAGCTTTTTTCAAGAGTGATGTTGTGAAATCTGAACAGCCTCGGAGCTCGGGTGTCCAGGACTCAGCGGGTATTCGTTTCATAACCCGAGACCAAAAGCGTTCGGCTGAGCTGGGCTATAATTGAGTGCCACCAGGGGTGCTGCCAGCAGCTCATCAAACAAAAGCACCAAAAGCTTCTCTCTGAGCCGGAAAGGCACAGGTGGAATCCACAGGGCCTTGGGCCCACTGGAAACAGAGCTTCGTCGGGGGGTGGGGGTGGGGGGCGCGGTGGTAAAGGGCTGTGATTACCAGCTGATCCAACCCAGGCGGGGTTGTTCCAGGGCAAAGGGAAGCCACTGCCAAGGGAACTGATGCCAGAGTGCTACACAAGTGGGTGGGCACTGCCTGCTTTTGTTGACGTGGCCCTTCTGGCTGCCAGCTCCCTTCCCACCACTGCGGCTGGGAAGCAACTCACCGACACACGCATGTCCAAGGCCTGGCAGGCCAGCCCCGCTTCCCAGCAGAAGATAGCAGCATTCAGACACAGCTGGAGGGTCACCTCTTCACTACCAAATGATGGGGAACCATCAGCCTTGTTCAAAGCAGCAGCCAAGCCCATGTTCGCCTGGGGAAGATTGTAGCACACAGCTCAGAGAGGTTAAGGAATGAGCACAAAGCAGCCTAGCAAGTAAGTATCACAGTGGGGATTTCGATGCAGGTTGTCAGTCACTAGGGCAGACTGTGCCCTTTCTGCCCTATCTGCTGTCCCTTCAAGGAATGGAGCAGCATTTCTCAATGGGGACGTTGTTGCGACTCAGGCACAACAATTTGCTCTTAATCGTACTGCCCACCCATTAGCATTCTGACCCACATCCCAAGTAGGTAGCATTCTCCAGCTCAAACCACTCCACATATTGCCAACACCCCCACATGGCCCTCTTGAAAACTACCTGACAGAGACCCAGAGAGTCAGAATGCTTCATCTGGGAGCCCAGCTCTGAGTCTCCCCTCCTGCTACATGACTCACACATCCATAGATGGGGCCTCCAGGTGGTGGTGGGAGCCGAATCAGGAAAATTCTCATTCATTAGAGGCCTCTTTGTGTCTGTCCTGAAATCTAACAAGGGACTGAATATATGTATAACCCAGAGGACTCTCATCCCTACTTCTCTCTGGGCATCCCCGAGAGCCTGATCAGTCATTGACAAAATGAGAAGGCAGTGAGATTTATTTTGGGTTCCCTCCTGCTTCCCATTTGTTGCTTCTCTCCTAGATCCCACAGGGCACCTTTCTCTGCCCAGTGCCCCCTGCCATCTTACCCACCTCTACCTCCCCATAATCTTCCTGTCCACCTACACCATCCAATCCACATGCTCTCAGTGTCCTCAGCACAGCCTCCTTCTGAGGCAAACACTAATGAATTCTGTCAGTTGAACCAGTGAAATTGATGAAGTCTGTTGCCTCTCCCAGAAGCATTTGTGATTCAAAAACTTATTAACTTCATGACCTTATTGAAAAACGGGCCCCTTGATGAATAGACATTTTTCCAAAGAAGGTATGCAAATCGTCAACGAGCGTACGAAAACCTGCTCAGCACCACTAATCATTGGGGAAATGCAAATCAAAACCACAGTGAGTTACCACCTCACACTCATTAGGATAGCTACCATCAAAAAGCATAAAATAACAAATGTTGGTGACTATGTGGAAAAATTAGACCTTTGTGCATTGCCAGCGAGAATGCAAAATGGCACAGCCCCCGTGAAAAGCAATATGGTGTTTCTGAAAAGAATTAAAAATAGAATATCATATGATCCGCAATTCCACTTCTAGGTATCTATGTAAAAAAAAAAAAAATGAAGCAGGGTCTCAAAAAGATAATTGTGCATCCATGTTTATAGGAACCTTATTCACAGTGACCAAAAGATGGAAACAACCCAAGTGTCCATTAACATCCACGAATGAATGGATAAACAAAATGTGGTATGTCCATACAATGGAATATTATTCAGCCTTGAAGGAAATTCTGAAACATCCTACATCACTGAATCATAAGGACATTATGCTAAGTGAAATAATCCAGTCACAGGACAAATACTGTCTGGTTTCACTTAGAGAAGGCACCCAGAGTAGGCAAATACATAGAGAAAGAAGTCAGAACGGTGGCTGCCAGGAAATTCGGGGAAGGAGGCATGGGGAGCTGTCTAATGGGTACAGAGTTTCAATTTTGCAAGATCTTTACAGAGTTTGGGAGATTGGTAGCAGAACATGTGAATGTACTTAACACTCCTGAACTGTACACTTAAAAAGGGTTAAGATGGCACATTTTATGTTATGTGTATTTTACCACAATACTTTATTTTTTTTCCAAGGCAAAATGCTATTTATTTATTTACTTATTTTTAATATGAAATTTATTGTCAAATTGGTTTCCATACAACACCCAGTGCTCATCCCAATGGGTGCCCTCCTCCGTGCCCATCACCCCCTTTCCCCTCCCTCCCACCCCCCCATCAACCCTCAGTTTATTCTCAGTTTTTAAGAGTCTCTTATGGTTTGGCTCCCTCCCTCTCTAACTTTTTTTTCCCTTCCCCTCCCCCATGGTCTTCTGTTATAAGTTTCTTCAGGATCCACATAAGAGTGAAGACATATGGTATCTGTCTTTCTCTGTATGACTTATTTCACTTAGCATAACACTCTCCAGTTCCATCCACGTTGCTACAAAAGGCCATATTTCATTCTTTCTCATTGCCAAGTAGTATTCCATTGTGTATATGCAAAAAAATAATAAAAGCTTAAATCCATTTACTTACAAAGCAAATTTTATATCAATACTGTAAAGATAGAACCATTATGGGGCGCCTGGGTGGCTCAGTCGGTTAAGCGGCTGACTTCGGCTCAGGTCATGATCTCACGGTCTGTGAGTTCGAGCCCCACGTCGGGCTCTGTGCTGACAGCTCCGAGCCTGGAGCCTGTTTCAGATTCTGTGTCTCCCTCTCTCTCTGACCCTCCCCCTGTTCACGCTCTGTCTCTCTCTGTCTCAAAAATAAACATTAAAAAAAAATTTTTTTAACTAAAAAACAAAAAAATTTTTAAAAATTAAAAAACATCAGGGCACCTGGGTGGCTCAGTCGGTTGAGCGGCTGACTTCGGCTCAGGTCATGATCTCGCCGTCCGTGAGTTCAAGCCCCGCGTCGGGCTCTGTGCTGACAGCTCAGAGCCTGGAGCCTGTTTCAGATTCTGTGTCTCCCTCTCTCTGACCCTCCCCCGTTCATGCTCTGTCTCCCTCTGTCTCAAAAATAAATAAACGTCAAAAAATTTTTTAAATAAAAAGAACCGTTAGCCATAAAAATTACCTCCATAAAAAGAAATATTTATTAAATTCTACTTTAAGAAAAAATGTGTTAACTGAAAATAACTAATTGTGGTCGCTATCAAGTATGGCCAGTGTGGTCTAGGAAAGGAGGCTGAAAATAACCGAGACCAAAGGGGTGTGTGGGGCCCCAGCCCCTTCCCCACCCTCGGAACTCTGAGTAACTCCAGCTAAATCCAGGGGGGCAGGACAGCAGGCCTGGGAGTTATAAGCATTGAAAGGGCTCTGGGGCTGCCCACATAGCCCTGCCTATGGCCTAGCATAGAAGGTGATCAGACACACTGGGTCATTCAGCACCAGGTGCCTGAGTCCAACTGCTTGAGTTCTTACTTGCTTGGCCATTTACTAGATCTTTCAGCCAGCAGATTACTTAGCCTCTCTGAGCTTTGAAGTCTTCCCTACCTGTGGATAGAATCCAGCACAACATGAGTTTATGGTTTTGTTGAATGAATGGGAATAATATAACCTTTGTCATAGGATTGTTGTGAGATAGGTCTATAGCTCAGAGTGTGCCTAGCCCCTGGTCTGGACTCAATGCAGAGCTATTATGCTGTTCAAAGGTATGGTGACCTGCCCCTGGCCCTGACTCAAGAAAACAAAATGGCATGAATTCAGGTGGTGGGTGACACTCAGAAGTGGCACTCTATGGTACTGGACCATCGGTCCACTCCTCTCCTATGCAGGAAAAGACCTAGTAGCCACCACCTCCCACCCCAGAGAGGAGATGGAACAGTTTAGTGAGTCGGGCCCCATCTTCAATCTTGGGGACAGGATTCAGCCCTAAAGGGGAAAAGGTGAACCAGTAGGCCCAGCCCATTCGTAACGACATACCTCTGGTCATCACTCCTAAACACCAGGCCTTCAGCTCCAAGACAGTCCAGAGCCATGGCCGGTGGGCTGAGGCTCAACCATCTTGACCAGGTCAGATCATGTTGGTTCCAGAAGTAAACTTGACCCAGACGGTTGGGAAGCGTGAGGCTTCTGTGGCACTGGCATGACCCTCTTGTGAAAGCATGTCTTCAAATTCAGATCCACGGGGCCTTGAACTTGGGAGCATCCTGTTGTCCATTGGCACCCATCAACAGGAACGGAAGTGAGGACAAGAGGCCGCATTAACCCAGAATTGCCCTGTCTTGCCGGTGTGGCCCTGGGGGAAACGGAGAGATTGATGCGGTGGTCCCTGACCAGCCAACCCCTGGTGAGCAACTCAAGGGATCCCACATTGGAACCCCCCGTCTGCTGTGTGGCCAGCCCCAGACATCCATCAGTTTCCTTCGGAGACCACGAGGTCCTCCCGGGGAACCTTTTACCCCTTCAGGCAGTTTGGCCGTGCCACAGCTCCTGGCACACCTGTGGCTGCGCACAAGCCATAGATGAAGCAAGTGCCCAAATAATGCAAATCGGCTGTGCCTTTGGCCTGTACCTGCAGGGCACCCCTGACCGGGCTCTCAGCTCTCTGCCAGTGGTCCTCCAATACCACGATGCTTTATGCTGAGTTCACCACCTGAGCACGGGCACGGCTGGCCTGGCCATTGGAAGCAATCGTCTGGGCACAGCAGGCAGAAACAGATTTGTTTTACAGTCACCGCCTTGAATGCGACGCGCATCCCTTTTCCAAAGCGTGCACCACTGGCAACTTCTATCTGAACTTCTCGGAAACGTGTTTGGCAAATCACATGCTGACAGGTTTATCTTGTTAGCTGTCAGGATGAGTAAGGAGGCACGTTGAATGCCATCATTCAGCCTGAACGGAGCAACGCTACAACTCGAGAAAATCTGACAAAATAAGTACATTTCCCAACCAGATTTGTCAGATTTCTATTAATCCTTTGTTCAGAACTTGTCGTAATTGACCTTAAATAGACCTCCGATGACCCAGGGAGGTGGAGACCTCACGCAGTCGTGTGCCCGACGTATTAAAGCCACGAGCCGTGGCACAGCCCTGCAGAGACATGTAATGGAGCAGCTACCCAGCCTGCATCTGTATGTTTTAGTTGTCTTTCAGTATCTAGTTACCCTGAAGGAGCCACTGAAAACCATACATCCAGGCCTTACCGCCAATGCAAGCTGAAAGCCAAGGGGCAGGTGAGGTAATTGCCACATTCTTAACGGTCCCGTCCACCTTTCCAGACATCCTGAGCAAAGCCCTGAAGTGAGTTCAAACGCAGAGGAAATGATTAGAGCAAGGGTTCTGGGGATACAAAGATTTCATGGTATTGCAGGACTTCAGAGTAGAGAAATGAATAAACCCGCCCCACTCTCTCTATCTTCTCTGTTAGATCAGCTCTGCTCCGGCTTCAGGCGGCAGATCAGTTGCTGACTCATCTGTGACACTTCAGGGGTCCCCAAGAGAGAGGGCAAACCCACCCCTTGCCCTAGCCTAAGGGGACAGCCTTCCTGGGTGCAATCCCTCTGAGTGAGGTCAGGTCCGGAACTATGCTTGTTAAAGCTCTGCGGAGGGGGGCCTTCTATGTAGACCCGATGTACCCCCACACCAGGAGAGGGTGCTCTTCCGGCCCCAGGCCTGGGGCTCTGGAGCCAGGGTCAGAAAGGGCAAAACAAACATTGAAAGCACAATTTTATTTTCTCCAAAGGTTCTATTTTATCTAAAAATTCATAAAATATTTATATCATGTGCTTGCTCTGTTGACATAATCAAAATTCAAAACTTCTCCCTAACTCTCTGAGAAAAACTGATTTTCCAGAAAAAAAAAAAATATATATATATATATATATATATATATATACCTGGTTCATCCTGTGGCCTTATCTCCTAATAACAGGTAGAATTTCTGGAGCATTTACTAAGTACTGAGGAACATCCTAGAGCTTTATCTGCCCTAATTCCCTTAAATCTCACACCTGCACTAGGAGGGAACTGTCTTTATCCACGTTTCACAGACGAGGAAGCTGAGGTTGAGGGGATTACATGAAATCTCACGCAGGGGAAAGATGTAAACTGGGGCTTGTATCTAGTTGTTTGCCCCCCAAGACTCGTGCCCTTGACCGTTACGATTTACAGCCTTCCGGCATGAGAAGCATGACCCCACACTAGAGGCTGTTTGCTTGCTGAGCAGAGATGGGCTCTCAGTGACATCGCCCCCAACAATGACAACAACGTGCATGCAAAGCCAGGCAGTGAGCAAGCCGAGGGCCTAGAATGCTGCTGTCCCTCCTCCAGGTCAGACCCAGCCCAGCAATTCCCCAAAGAGGAGTTCGGAGAGGCTCAGAAGTGAGAGCCATGTGACAGCCAGGGCCTCCTCCTCCCAGCCTTCCTTCCCACAGAGCACGGTCGGAGAGCACTGTCAGGGGAGTCCACCACAGAGGGGCACATGCACGGTTGCATCAGCTGGGAGCACAACTTCCAGAGGGTCGGCCCCTGGAAGCCACGCGGTGGGTGCCATGGCTTGGCTTTGGCATTTGAACCTGTGTATGCTCTCTAAGCGCATGCCTCAAAGACAGTTTCAGCGTCTGCCTTCACCAAACATTCTCCCTCCAGTTACGCCTCCTTGCAGGTTCCCTGAGGCAAGGACGTCTGGGGAAATTCCTGTGGCCCGTCCTAAGATGCAGACTTGAGTGTGCAGCTCAGCAGACATGACAGATATAAGTTACCCAGGACAGAGTCCAGTAAACAGGGACTTGATTTAGCCTGTAGCGTGGCCACTCATTCATTCCTTCATTCATGGGATATTTATCCAGCATCTACTAAGTGCCACGAACGGTGGTGGGTTTTGTGTGGTAGACACAGATTTACAGGACATAGTTCCTGCTTTCATGACTTCAACATCAAATAGAGGACAGTGGCATAAATATCTACCTACACTTAGAGCGTGGAAAAATGCAGGAACACATGACAATAACTAATAAGAACTGGTACTTACTGAGCACTTACTATGTGCCAGTGGCTGTCTGTACTAAACCATTGTCACGTACTAATGTGTTTAAGATTTACCAAACCCTTTGGGATAGGTCCGGTTAGCATCCCATTTCACAGATGAAGGTACTAAGGCTTAGCAATATTCAGTTACTTGCCCAGGCAAGTTACAGCTGGGCATTTCAGACTAGGTTTCTCGGGATCCGGTTCAGAGCTGCTTGACTGCAGAGCCTCCACCTAAAGGGGTGTGGTTTCCATCCCAGTGTGGCCACATGGCAGCTGCAGTGGCTGACTCCCAGAGCCTGTGTGAGGATGAAAGGCGTACGGCAGGTAAGGTGTGTGCACCCACTTATGTCATCGGCCATGACTATGAAGGTCTCAGTGTTCTGTGTAGTGAGGTCTGGGTAAAGCGCCTCTTGGTCTATCAGTGGCTTCAGTGGCAAGTAGTCAGGCAAGGCTTCAGAGCTGATCTTTAATAGGATTAGCTTGCCAGACAGTGTGGGGGGTGGCTGAGAGAGGAGGACGCAGGAAAAGATGTTCTGGGTGGTGGGAACAGCATGAATTAAGGGAGAAGTGGTCATGTATGGCAGGAGGCTGGGGTGGGGAGAATAAAAAGAGCCCCGAGAAGTGGGCAGGGACCGGCCCTGGTGACCACAGGTGCCACGCTATCGAACTGCACTTGACCCTGAAGCGACAGACAGTGCAATGGCAAGGTGACTCTGCAACAATCCAGAAGGCGACCTAGAAAGGGAGCCCTGGGTGGTGGCAGGAAGCCCAGGGAGAAAACTGACAGCACGTCGCACTGACAGAGTCATTCACTCATTTGTTCATTCATTCACTCATTCAGTCGGTCAGACAGTCAATCAGCAAAGATTCGCAGTAGTGTTCAGAGTGGGACCTAAGGTCCCCAGGACCCTTTCAGGGGTACGCAAGTTGTCAGAACTATTTTCCGCATACTACCAAGACCTCATTTATCTCCTTCACATTCGTTCTCCCGCGAATAACCTGTGGAGGTTTCAGGGTCTACATATGGCAGACTGAAGGCCTGAGCAGATATGGGAACCCCTCCACTTTTCATTAAGTCAGATGGGAAGAGATTTGCAAAATGGTAAAACAAGGACATCCTCCCCACTAAAGTTTAGTTTTTGGTTTGGGAAAATACAAGTCATGTTTTCATAATAATAACTTCTCTATGTTAATATGCAATGGGTTCTTTTTTTTTAATTTTTTTTAAATTCATTTTTGAGAGAGACAGAGACAGCGTTAGCAGGGCAGGGCCAGAGAGAGGGAGAGAGAGTCCCAAGCAGGCTCTCCACTGTCAATGCAGAGTCCGATGTGGGGCTCGAACTCACAAAGCCATGAGATCACGACCTGAGCCGAAACCAAGAGTCAGATCACGACCTGAGCCGAAACCAAGAGTCAGGTGCTTAACCGACAGAGCCACCCAGGTACCCCGGGTTCATTATATTTTTTAAAGAACTAATACATTTTTTAAAGGCAGTATTAAAAATGTACTTTAATTTTCAAGATGGTAAGTATTGACAAGACATAGCCCATAAAAAGCAATGTTTAAGAGTGTGGAAGAGTCCTGAGAATAAACAGGTTGAGAACCATTGGGCCAGTCTGCACCAGGCGGTGCCCAGGGCGCCAGGAACAGAGCGATGGACAAGACCCTTCCCGTGGGAGGGCAGGCGAGTTGATGGACAGTGGTTTCAGGAAGCCGCACAGAGTGTGGAGCGTGGAAGAGGGTGATGGATGGAGGGGCAGGTGGCCGCTACATTCGTGCGTGGGCAGCAAACCGCCTCCCCCTGCTCTCCCTGAAGGTCGTGTCCCCAGGGCACGGCACCCTCGGAGGGCTCTCGATTCGGGCCATGTGTCCCTCCTGCACCCCTAGGAGTACAACCAGACCTGGAGTGGGGGGCAGGGATGCAGGCTCCACTTGCCCTCCTCCAGGGCTCCTCCTCCCTCCTTCTCTGGCCTTGATACTTTGTCAGAACCTTCCCGAGGCCAGGGCAGGGTCACTTCCCCGGACACTCATACCGTTCATCTCACGGATGAACCTTCCACACACCTCCTCAAACACCTCTTTCTATCCTCACTCACGGCTTCCCCATCCTCTGAGAACAGGGACCCGATCCAGAAAGCAGGGTCACATCTTGCCCTCCGTGCATGTCCCCACCACATGGGGTACAGACCTCCTGCCCCTCCCTGCGCCCAGCCCAGTGAGCCTTCCTGTGGCTGCCCTCCACACTGCCCCTCCTGAGTGCCTCTTCTCGTCCATCAAGGCCGCTCCTTCTAGCAGCTGATCCCTCTCTCCTGCATCGTCCATTTTTAACTCTTCCCTAGAACTTTCCCACTAGCACACAGATAGAATTTCTCCCATAAAAAAACTCCCTTTACCCCACATCCTTCTCTACTGCCCCATTGCTCTACTCTGTCTTTTACAGCAAGGTAGTTCAAAGCTTCCTGAGGTCTTCAACTCCCCCCTTCTCATTTATTCCTGAATGCACTCAGTCATAACCGCTGTCCCACCATCCCACAGAAACTGTCTCCAGATGACACGTAAGTCTCTAACTCAGCCCCTATTCAGCCCTCACCTGGCCTGGCCCTATAGTATCTATAGTATCTCTATAGTATCTCCCCCCTACCCCCTATCATCATGCCCCCTCTTCCACACTTTCTTTACCTGACTTCCGGAACACCACACTCCCCGGCTTTCTTTTCCTCACGAACTACTCCTTCTTTGCCTTGTTTGCTGCTTCCTCACCGTCTCCCTGAATTCTGTTTGTGTCCCAGGCTTCAGTCACCAGACCTTTTCTCCTCTCTCAACTACAGTCTCTCCCTGGATGATTTCAACCAATCTCCATGTTTTAAATATTGTCCATATGCTGCTGACTTCCAAATTTCTATCTCCTGCCTGGACCTCTCTTCCTTTAACCGCAAATTCATAAATCCATGCTCTTCAGTGGCCATGTCAAACCTCACAGATCCAGAGCTGGACTCAGACTTTCTCCCCCAAAGACCTATTCCTTCCAGAGTCTTTCTCTCATCTCCAAAAATGGCAACTCCATTCTTCCAGTGCTCAGACCAAAAGCCTTGGGTTAGCCTTGAATCCTGTCCTGGCAGGCTGAGCTATTTGGTGCAGGCACAGAGGAGGAGGAGAGTGAGAAATGACCAAGGCCAAGGTTTCACCAGGCAGTACCACAGAGGGAGAAGGAGGAAGGGGAACGGGCTGTCCCCACAGACTCCAAGCTGGATAGAAAAGCTTCTGAGAACACCAAGATGTTGGTGTCACTGAAAAATTGGCCGGGTCCGTGAGTTGAGTCCTCATGGAGTCAAGGGTTGTTGGGGTTACCAGAGTAAACAAAGCAGTGGTCCGAGTGAGATACGTGAAACGATTTCGGCTACTGTGCAGTGGTTTTTATGGTGCCCTCCACAGCAGCGTGGCCACAGAGCATCTGTTAAGGTGGGACGGAGGGAGCATTGCTGCAGTGAAGCTGTCAGCATTCTGAGTGGCCAAGGATCGCCACCCTGGATGATGGCGATGAAAACAGCCACACTTCTCTGTGCATCCTCTATTGCCCTGTTTTTGCTCACGTATCTGTGTCCCACGCTAGCAAGCACACCCAGCAAGCATGGGAACCGCGTCCTGTCTAACAACGACCACCGAACGTGGCACGGCAGAGGCGCTACAGAAATGCACTCAGCTCTTTTAAAATCAAAGGGCCAGAGAGGAGATGGCTGGAGGAAGCCTTCACCTTAAGACAGAATTGATGGTTAACATCCACTGAAACCAAGCTGAGCTTGAGGCCCATGGACTGCATCTCCTGTGGCATGGGCTGCACTCTCTCAGCTCGGCACGGTCGTGGTCTCAATCCACCACCGCTTGTTTAGCCATTTAAGGACCTGGCCCCGTGAGCTCCCACAAGCTGCACCCTGGACAAGCGAGCTACTCTCTCCCTTGGGACCCTAGATTCAATCCCATTGTACCCACATTGTCATCGAGCAACTGTGTGTCAGACTTGGAAGTGCCAGGCGCACAACAGCTCACCTTCCCTCTTTATTTGGCAAAGCCCGGGAAACAGGCTCTCTCAGAACAGCAGTGCTTCTCTTCCAAGAGTAACTGCTTGGGAATAATGGCTTCTTCTGGGATCGAGAGAACGTCCCTCTAAAACTCTACGTAAGCATAGAGCTTTGCTGAATTTCAGCGAATAGGGCCAGCACTGCCTTTTCAGTTAGGATTTTGCCTGACGAAGCTGGGTTCCCGCTGGTTCTTTTTTATTATCGCAGCAGAACTGGCTCACGTGGAACACGTTCTTCCGTGTAACGTTCATCTCTTGAAAAGACCAAATCTAATGCCCACCTGCTTGTCATAGGAACACAGCAAACGGAGAGCTGTGCATTCTGTTGTCGCTGGTCACCATCGAATCCAGGCTGCCCAGGGCCCCCTGGGAACCAGAGACAACCCCTGTCCATACCCTGCACCCCCAGTCAAACTTGCATTAAAGGTGTCAGACCACTTTTGTCACCTTCTCTCACAAACCCAAGTGTATTACAACCCACATCTCAAAGAAAATGCTCCAAAGCCTGGGTTTATCACCACCTTTATTCAGCATCTTAACGATTTTAGCTACACCTACCCTCCAAGCCTCCGCTTAACCCCTACAGTTTGAAATAGGAAGGCTATTCACTTTATCAACTTCACTCGTTCATGATTCGTTCGGTCATTCATCACTGGTGCGCCTGGCACAGTCCCCAGGGTCAAGCAGGCAGACACGCAAAGCAACGATCACAATGCTGACAGTTGCCAAAACGGAGGCAACACGAGGTTGAGCAGAGCCTCCTTTTGATGCCAGGGTTTTTGTACACGTCTTTCTCTCCATTTGAAATAATAAGAGCTAAGATCTGCAGAGCCCTCGGTAATATGCACAGATCCATGCACAATTTAATTTTCCTCAGAACTGAAGATGAGATCTACTTAACATCTTTTTGCCTCGGTTTCCCCATCAAAAAGACTGTCGAAGAGGCTTAACTTGCCAGACGTAAACACGACACAGTTTTGTTTCTTTAGTGACTGTGAGCAACCACGCTCTGTCACTTTTAGCCATTACATTATTTGTTTCCTGTGGTTGGACTTGATGCTCTTTTACGGGTGCCAGTTCCTCTCCTGCCAGCCCCCCAGTGCTGACTGACTGGATCTATAGGTACTGCAGTTTGGGGCCAGGGCAGGGGTGGGTCAGGACAGCTTCCACGCCTCCCTCCCTCTGACACTCACCTTCCAGCATCGGGAGGAGGGAGGGGCAAGTCACCTCCTTCTCCGAACGCCCGTGGTGAAGTCGTTGTCCTATGTCAAGAGTTGTCACCCCAATCCAGCCACGTTCTAAACTTGGCAATGGTGGGATGCCTGCCACACTAATGCCACTGCCGAGCCTTTCATCCCTCATAACACCTTAGGTACCAACTAGTCACTTTCATGATTCTTCTGACAGAACCCTTGCTGCGTCCTTCTTTGTCCCGTTCTGGGGCAGCCTCCATCAATCCGCGGCCCCCATCCCATTTATCCTCTGCAGGCCCAACTGTTGACCATTGTCTTCTCTCCACCTGACTGTGTCTTTTGACATCCCAATGCTCTGATGAGTTGGACAGGAACCCAAGCTGGACTGGACAGGGACCAAATCATGAAGGGCTGGCATGTTCCACAATGGAGTAGAGTGTTTATGCTTTAGGCAAGATGAAGCCACAAAGAATTTTGGACAAGGACATGGCATGATTAGATTTGTATTTTATTGCCATTGTTCTCAGAGCACAGAACAGAATAGGTAGAAGAGTGTGAGACCTGTTAACAGGAGACCAGTCAGGAGCTGAATGTCATGTTTCCAGTTTTCACATCGTTTGTGAACACAGCCAATTATGATCCATCTTTTTTGGCTTATGACACGGTCTACAAGGTGATTCAACAAGCCTTGGGCAGGTTGATTGTCTCGATCTACGGTAAGGCTGTAGCGGGTTGAATCGCGTCACCTAAAGAGATACGTTGAA
This sequence comes from Panthera uncia, assembly GCF_023721935.1. NCBI lineage: Eukaryota > Metazoa > Chordata > Mammalia > Carnivora > Felidae > Panthera > Panthera uncia. Next base: position 39,315,794 of record NC_064812.1, on the reverse strand, counting down.
GTTCTAACTGGCAGAACTGCGAATGGGACCTTTGGTCTTTGGAAATAGGGTCTTTGCAGATGTAATCTAGGTAAGGTCATCAGGATTAGGGTTGGCCATAAATTCAATGAGTGCAGTCCTTGTAAGGACAGGGAGATTTGAAGACCCATGGATACACACACAGAGAACAAAGCCACTTGAAGAGGTTGGGGTGATGCAGCTATAAGCCAAGGAACTCCAAGGACTGCCTGCAACCACCAGGTGCCAGAAAACGTGAGAAAGGATTCTACCCAGAGGCTCAGAGGCAGCATGGCCTGTGGCCCCTTGATTTCCGGAACCATGAGACAATAAACTTCTGTTGTCTTAAGTCACCAAGTTTGTGGTAATTTGTTAATGGCAATCCTAGGAAATGAATACAAGGGCCAAATAATTACAGAACATTAAAGCCGACTGTACCTATCAGATGAGGAGGCTGGGACGCAGACTCGTGACTTGGCTTCCCAAAGTCCGCAGAGAGCCCATGATAAGCTCCACAGGTAAGGATAGCACAGTGCACGAACAGCCACGGTTCCCCCGGGCGATGGCTCCTGACACTTCTGTGGCTGCCCGCTTTTGACTTTGGATCCTCTGCTCATGCCCACGCATGTAGTTTGGGCTATTTAAAAATACCATAGGCTAGGTGGCTTAAACAACAGAAATTTCTTTTATCAAAACTCTGGAGGCTGCAAAGGCCAAGATCAAGGTTCCAGCAGAGCTCAGTTTGTTGGTGGGATCTTTCTTCCTGATTTGCCGGTGCCTGCCTTGTCCCTGTGTCCTCATCTGGCCTTTCCTCGGCCTGTGCAGAGAGAACAATCCCTCTTTTCCTTCTTTTGTGAGGCAACGGTTCTTATCAAAATAGGGCCGGGCCTTCATTTCGTCTCAGTTACCTGCTTATAGGTTCTATCTCCAAATCTCCAAAAGCAGTCACATTGGGGTCAGGGCTTCAACATATGAGTTTGGGGTGTCTTTGTCAGTCGAGGCTGCTATAATGAAGTGCCCAGACTGGGCAGCTTGTAAACAACAGACGTTTGTCTTCTCATGGCTCATGAGGCTGGGAGTACAAGACCACGATGTCATCGGCGGGGGGGGGAGGCGGGGGGAGTTCTGGGAGGGCCCTCTTCCGGGTTGTGTCCCAGGTTGTGTCCACCCCAGAGAGTGGAAAGAAGCCAGGGACTCTTACAAGGGCACTAATCTCATTCACTAGGGCTCCATCCTCACGACCCCATCTAATTCTACTCACCTCCCAAAGGCCCCGCCTCCTAATACCGTCACATTGGCAGGTGGGGTTTCAATGTATGAATTTGAGGGGAAAGGACACAAACATTCAGTCCAGAACAGGGGACACAATTCCATGCATAGCAATACTGAAGGCAAGGTGATGCCATTCTTCACGTGTCCCCTTCTGACCAGACTACCAGCTCCTTGAGGAAAGAAACCATGTATTTTTTACAAATTTATCTGATACTCAACACAATGTCTGATCCACGGTTAGTGCTCAAAGGGTATTCACCAACCTTACTGAATGTGTCATTCCTTTGCAAGCTGTCTGCATGTCCCAAATATATGGAGAGGCTGGAGAGGCCCTGGGGTCAGTGCACATGGGAAGTTCCCTGTACAAAAGCGTATGTGCAGACAGATCATGCAAAGTTGCCAGCAATTGATGAGTAGTCCACGAAAAGAAAATATTTCATGTTCAAAGAAGTTTGGGGAGGGCTACGTTATACAAAGTTAAACCTTTTCATGTGACCCCCGAAAGACGAGTGTTAGCGGGAATCTCTGCCTTCCAGCCCACCCGACACCTGACTTGTCCCAAGCGTCCCTCCTTTTCTGCTAAAGAATATTTTGTGTTCCTAGTGGATTTCTGTTTTGTTTTTAAGCAAGGTATGAGCCAAAGGCATCATCTTGTGAGCTGTAAGTCTGTGCCAGCTCGGCCTGGAGATGCTGACATGGCCCTAAATGTCACCGCATGTATATTAAAATCCTGGCTTCTCCCTGCTCTGCAGCGCCTCTGGAATCTCTTACCAGAGCCCTTTACAGGAGAAAACAGGCACAGGAAAGAGATTACCGTGGGGTTGCAAGGCAGTCACCTAGGAGACCAACCGTGCCTCTAGATTCTGAGCGCAGCCCCAAATAAATGAGGCTCATACGTGTCCTAGCTAAGCAGTGGGGCTGCTCATTTAGCATGGTGGGCTGTTGAGAACTGAGACGCTTAGAACTCACCCCTCTGCCCCCACCGCCTTGGAAAAGAGGAAACGGGAGCCCAGGGGGATGACGTGGCTTCCCCAACATCACAGAGCTCATGCTTTTCTCATTAAAATGTAAGTCTCAGCTGGGGTTAAAATTGTAACTCAACCTCCAATAGTTATAAGGTGCTGTGTTTTTTCTAATTGCTTCAGAAATGAATCTATGCAGCCCTGGAGTCCTAGCCTAGGGAGGGGAGAGGAGAGGGCACGCAGGAAGCCATCATTTGCCATGAGGATAACAGGGGATCCATAGGGAGGGGCAAAGCAGGCGTTCTGTCTCTCTTCAGGTTCTCGGCCACACTCTCTCAGGCCTTCCGCTTGCTCCTGGAGATTTGTCTGAATAGCAGGGATTGGCAACCGCCAGGGACTAGGGAGAGACTCTTCCCAGTTCCCTGGAGGCCTCTGACCCCAGTTTTCTAAGCTCCTGCAGGAAGGAGTGTTCACAGTCAGCAGCCACCCAGAAGGAGGAGCGTGTGGACACCTCTCGACGCCCCCCGCCCCCTCAGAGAGCCTCTCCCTTCCCAGAATTGAACCTGCAACAATAGGCCAACCCAAGCGTCCTGCCTGAGGCCCCTCAGGTCTGCCCTGTTTGGGGATATTTGCGTTAAACAGGGGACTCTACCCTGGGGGATACAAAGAGGAGAAATATATCACCCTGTCCTTTGCCTGGAATGGTTCACAGACCCTTGGGAGAGATTGAAAAAGTACAGTGAACCCTGTTTTCCTCCACCCCTCGCTCAGCACCCTGATTTACTCCTGGCTTTGGTTTAGCAAGATGGTAAATCCATGCACCTGCACCCCAGAATAGAGAAACTAGAAGTTCCTTTCCCCCAGCACCTCCCCCAGTGGTCCAGTGTCACAGGGGCCAGGCAGGACTAAGCTCATAAATAGATGCTTTCCCCCATTGCTGAGTCTCGCCTCCTGTCTGTTTCCTAAACTATTGAAACAGTGTTGTTGATTCTACGTGTGCCTGATCGACCTCCCGATAAAATTCCTCTCCCCAACTAATCAGAGTCACTTTCTGTCACCTGCAGTCACAGAACCCTACAGGATACAGAGTTGTGCACAGATTATCAGCAGCGGGTTGGTACATGCTAAAGGTAGGACCAAATGCCACTGGGAGGGGGGAAACGTGTACTGGGGGAGGTGGGGACAGCGGGGGTGGAGATCTGGGGAGCCTGCAATTGTTTCCAATGCTGCTTCTATATGACAAGCCCAGCCAGCTCTCCCCCCTGACCTTCCTCCCCAGAACTGAGATACAACAATGACATGAACCTCATTAGACGCAGCCACACAGAAGCTGCTGCCACCTTTTCCTTCCACCTCTGAATGGGTGCCCTCGGAAAAAGGGGTAGGGTGGTGTTTACAGAAAAGCCACGCCAAGGACGGTGTGTTTGGTAGGTTTTGGCATCCTTACAAACCCAAACTTTCCACTGAACATGCCTTGGGATCATGGCAGCTTTGGGTTCTAGTCCCTGCCACCCCTACCCCCACCCCAACTTACTGAAAAACTCCCCTTTTCAGGTGTTCCATCTTCCATTTCCCACAGGGCCCTATTTGCCCACATCTAAGTGTTTTTTCAATGTTTTTATTTATTTTTGAGACAGAGAGAGAGATGGCACAAGTGGGGGTGGGGCAGAGAGAGAGGGAGACACAGAATCCGAAGCAGGCTCCAGGCTCTGAGCTGTCAGTGCAGAGCCCGATGCGGGGCTTGAACTCACAAGCTGCGAGACCGTGACCTGAGCCAAAGTCGGATACTCAACTGACTGAGCCACCCAGACGCGCCCCCTTCTGCTTTTTTTTCTTTTAAGTTTTATGCCTTCATGGGACTATGCTTGTAATATTCTGGATTAGTAATTTCCATAGAGATTCCAGCAAAATAACAAATCCAAGTGAATTAATTCTGACAAAACTCTAGCCAGAAAAAAGCGAAGAGGGCCAACTGCATGCTACAATCCTCGATCCCCAAACTCATGACTTATCTGGTGTGCCCCAGGGTCAAGGACAAGGGCAGGATAAACATGATTTCCTCCTCATGCCTGCTCCTTAATGAGAGCATTGGAAATTCAGTCTGGGAACGATCTGTTCAAGGTTTGAGCGGTTGGCTCCTAGACAAGGAGGGATCTTGGGGAAAATACTATACTGTAATTGTAACAAGAATCCCTGTTCAATAGGAGATTTGCAGAACATTAAACACTATCCACAGACAGTTTCAGATGGAGTCCCCAGTGGAAGAGAACTGTAGGGTTTTTGAATCTGAGTTTCCTCCCTGCTATACTTGAAACCTCTCCTTCCACTTGGGATGTTGTGCTTAAGGTTTGGCAATGAGGTGGCATTTCCTTAAAAGGGAAAGAAAACACATATTTTTGTGGCTATGGCTCAGGTAGCTCATGTTCCCAGAGGAAACAAAAGTCTTTGAAACGAATGCTTGCCTCATTCGTTCTAAATAATGTTGATTTGTTTATGTCTTAACCTCTGGTGATTAATGAGCAAAAAGACATCTTCTGAGACTTGGAGCACACTGGATCCTTTTCAGTAGGCCACACTCGGGTAAATAAAGATGAGAAGAGAGACCCACTGTGACGCCGATGAAATATAGTGCTCTTAACCCAATTCGTCTGAAATTTGGGTGACCTTGGCTGTTCCTAGGGAAAACGTCAGTCTTTCCTGGGTATTTTTCTTTCTTTTTCTGCTTGGTAATCATGACTCGGAAATTTCAGATTACGTCTTAGGGTTTAAAAAAGTAAGTAATTATATAATTTAGCTTGAGCATTGCATAATATGATAGAATGGGGATTAGTCAGTTTCCTTGATTTGACTGGAGAAACAGTGCCAGGAGTCACTGGCTGTTGGATCTTGGGAAAACCACTTTTTCCCTTCTAAACCTCAGTTACCTCAAGTATGGAGTGGGGTGATCATACCCACCTCACCTCCTAGGATCAAATTAAAAATGCTTTGAAAATTGCAAAGTCTGTCACAATTGTAAGCATGAGAAGGAAAAGGAGGTCAAGGTGTATTGTGCAAACTGAATCTGGCAGGGCCGTCTACACCTGAGTGCTATCTGCACCTCCGGTCTTGCTGTCCCCACAGCGATTTATCCCCCAGTGGAGACGAAATTGACATAGATCATACCATTCCCAGCTTCAAAACATTCCCCCACTGCAGCCAGAATAATGTTCAGACTCCTCTCCGAGGCCTTTGAGGCCTCGCCTGACCTGGCTCCTCTTTCCTCTCCAGGCTCAGGGCCCACCACACTGCCCTCTCACTCTCTGCTTTAGTCACACTACTTTTCCTTCAATCCTTTGGCCATGCATAGCTCCTTTCAGTCTCAGGGCCTTTGCACATGCCAGTCCTCCTTTCTTCACCTGGAAAGTCCTTTTCATCCTTTTCAGTTTACATGTTACTGCCTCCCTCTCAGGCCCACTGCCATACTGACCAGACGGTTTGTACAATACCCCACCTCAAGGGACGCCATTCACAAAGACCACAGTTGCACAATCGCGCTGTGACCCTGTCCTCAGCTTTCACCACTACTCCCATTACTCCCTTGACTCACACAGTACTTCCTTCACAGCACTGTGCACGTTTATGATCCTTTATTTGTTAAATGTCCATCTTTTCCACTAGACGGTCAGGATAGGGACTGCGACTCTCCTGTTCACCTGAGAATCTGCAGCACCTACAAAAGTGCCTGCACATAGAAGGCACTCAGTAAATGTGCATGGACTGAGTTGCTATGAAGCACAGATGAGTACACGTCATGCTGTCTCAATCCAGCATCACTGAATAAACCTAGGCATTGAGGTTTGACAGGTATCTCCACAGCCACCCGATGCTCACCTCCATCCCCGCGACCTGCGTTGACCTGGAAGCTAAGAAGTCCAAATATGATACAGGCCAGAGGAAGAAGGACAACGGAGCTGCTGGGAACTGAGCTCTGCCTTCTGCTGCTAAGAGACAGACACATCCCTGCCCACTAGAAGTATTTAGCTGTTCTCTCCAGAAATGGATTATCCCCAGGCAAGGTATGTGAGAGCAGAGTCAGAAGTCCTAAAGATCCGAATTTTAATCTTGTCTGATCACAGGTTGACTGGTAATTATCGACAAGGGATTGTAAAGTGTGCTATCCTTCTTCATCCTTGCTAGGATACTTTTAAATTAAACAAAGCACTTTATAAGCTCTACAGAACGGCTCCAACAACATGACGTAGCATTATTTTTACAGTCGAGCATAAACCCCCCGAGAATGCAACCGCCATGGCTTCCTCTCACTGGCTCTTACGCTGCAGCTACTTTAGTCCTAACTTGTTGGTTAACCAATCACAAAAGACTCAGAAACAGGAGATAATGTCCACTCTGTGTTTTGCATGACATTAAAATAAATAACCCTAGCAAACTCAGCGCTGTTGTTTGGTGAACCATTATTCATTCATTGCTACTTTGAGCAAACATTTACCAAATGCCTTCTGTGCACCAGGACTATACCATGTGATGGGAAAGACGTGTCTCCTGTCTTTGAAGACCTCACCAGCTTGTGCAAGGGGTAGGGGGACGGGAGGACCCAGCATGCAAGCGGAGGGGAAGTCTGTTCTAATGAAAGCATAAACAGCATTTCTTGGCAGCATGGCGTGGAGGCTGGTGAACTCTGCCTGACTAAAGAGACGATTCTCAGAGAGGCCTTCTCGTCAGGCCACTGTGAGTCAGACAGGGTGGAGGAAGGGGGCTGCGGACTGTGAGCTTGAGCTGAAAGCACAGTCCTGCTGTTGCCATCACAACGGGTTAGAGTTGGGGGCTGACTTTTTGTTGACCTCCCGATGCTCTGTGTAGCTTTGGAGAGGCTGGACGTGTCAGGAAAATATTTTAATAAGATCTCTGGAGAAAAGATGAGAGCTAAAGAAATCAACAAGATGGCTAAATGTTCCACATTAGAAAGGCACAGAAACTGGGGGCAAAGGAAAAAGACAGGAGGGACGACGAGAGCAGAAGAGGTGAGGACCAACCAATATGGCAGTGGCCAAAAACCTTCAGAAGCGGGATTGTATGACGCTGTGTCGTAAGTCATTTCTGAAGCGCCCATGTAATTCCTTTCATTTCACAAACCTCCAGTGAAGTCCCCTGCACTCAGAACTGCCTCCATGAGAAGTTTGTTTGGCAAGAGAAATGGCTGAGTTGCACATTTGGGTTGAACACATTTGTGTTGAGACAGTGTCCAAGCTGACTAATTTGGTGGCAGCAAGAGGTCACAGTCTGAGGTGACCACAAGGCTGTAAGTTGGCTTGAGAAAGTAGTCAGTCCAGATCTGTAGGTTGAGGGTTGGAACAATCTCATCTAGCCCTTAAGACTCCAGCTAACACCCAGGCTTTACGCTTTTATGATCTCCTTTGATTGTGTAATAAATAGATATAATTATCCTCATCTTCCACAGGAAAAAGCCCAAGAGGGTACGCTATTTCCCTAAGTCCCAAACCTCATATTAAGAAACAAATCCAGAATTTGAACCCAAGCTGTTAGCTGCAACTTTGTTCAACTGTTTGTTTTGAAATTATTGTGGATACACAGGAAGTTGCAAAAATAGTACAGGAGAGCCCTTCACCCAGTTTCCCCAAATTGAGCCACAGTTTGACGTTCTCCCCACCACTCACTGAAACTAGGGATAAAGAACTGAACTGCAGAGGCAAGAGTTGAGTGGGGCACCTGGGTGGCTCAGTCGGTTAAGCGCCCGACTTCTGCTCAGGCTCCTGGGTTCCAGCCCCACGTCAGGCTCTGTGCTGACAGCATGGAGCCGGCTTGGGATTCTCTCTCTCCCTCTCTTTCTGCCCCTCCCCTGCTCACTCTCTCTCTCTCTCTCTCAAAAATAAGTAAACATTAAAAAAATAATAAAGCAAGCCTTTCAGGCTTACAGATCATCAGGCACGATGCCTCTTACTGGGAACCAGAAAGCCAGCATAAAGAATTCGGCCTAAGGAAGCCCAAGCCCTGGGGCAGTGGTTGGAAACCCTGGCCACGCATTCCAATCACCTGGTGCCCTTGTAAAAAATACCAGGATGAGCATTGGGTGTTGTATGTAAGCGATGAATCATGGGAATCTCCTCCGGAAGCCCAGAGCACACTGCACGTTAGCTAACTTGACAATAAGTTATATTTTAAGAAATCAAAAAATAAATACAAATAATTAAAGATATTTTAAAAATTAAAAAAATATTTCAAAATAAAAATAAAATAAAAAATACCGGGCCTCCTTCAGCTTCAAGGTTTCTAATGTAATCAAAAAGACCCAGGACTTAGAGCCTCAGTCCGTCTCCAAGCCCCTAAAACACAGCCAAGTTTGTCATATGCAACCAGGGTCCACAAGGGCTGCAAAACTAGGTCGTAGGTATCAAGCGCCATAGCGAGCCCGCCCTGTCCCCAGACCCGCGTGTCCGGCTCCGCTCCCTCGGATCCCATCACCGAGGCCTGAAATACCTGTAAGAAGAGCCCGTGAATGGAGAGGTTCCCGGGGTCACCTGGCAGGGGAAATTTCTCTGTTGTGTGTACTGCAAAACCTTGTGGTCCTGCCGCCCAGAACTGTGCTTCCCTTTCCGAAATGGTAAATCAGCTCTGGGCACATCAAAGGAGATTAGCATTCCTCTGGCACTGGCTTTGTTTTCTGATACATCTAAAGGAAGCAGGTCTGGGGCTCTCCAGAACGCTTTCCCAGAAAGCTCAGTCGCCTGCTGTGTGAGGTCACCCACCGGCCGGCAATTTGCATCCATCACACCTTGTAGGGAGGTGGGGGAGGAATTGGCAGGCTTTGTTTTCCAGCACTGGAGAAACAGATTTCTTCTTAAGCTTCACACAATAAATTGTATTAAATCCTTTCAGCAGGGTTTCCATGGCTATGTGAAAGCAAAATCATACAGTAATTGTTTTAAATAATACGGCAAGGCGGGCCGGAGAGTACGTCTTAATTTTTCTCATCTGTGCAGTGTTTCTGTTTTGTATGGAGATGTTCCTGCGGCGGGGAAAGATTTCTGCATTCACTGGGAGTTGCTTGGTGAGTGTGGTGCAAGGTCAAATACAGACTGAAATAAACAGACCTACCAAATCCCTCAGCCCCTGGCTTTGGTCATGTGAGCCCTGGGGCTGTTTTGCTTATTTTAAGTGGGAATTTGGATAGCATTTATCTCTTTGCTGCTTGGTCACCCAAACCCAAACTCCCACTGAGTAAAGCCTGGCTTGTGCTTCCCATGCCTTGATGGGGAGAGAGTTGGGGGTATAGCCCAGATAAAAGGGACTCCTGACAGGATCCTCCAGTCCTGCATCAGTTTGTCCCATGGAAGCTGGGATGCTCTGCAGTAGGAGGGATACTGCTTTCCAGTAGTCTTAGCTCAGGTAGCAAAACAAGAAAGATGTCATGCATAAGAGTCAAAGTCCAAAATTGATCGTCCTAGGTCCAAGCCCCATCAAGCAAGCTGTCGCAAGATTCCTCAAGGCTGAGATTCCATTTATTCGTCTGTAGAATGGGGGCGATGATATTTACACCAGAGGTTCTGAGTTCCAATGAGGTAATGCCTGTAAACTGCTTGTCCTGACAAAGCATTAGGGCTCAATAAATGGTATTAGTCTCTTTTATTACCACTATCATCTTTATTCTTTAGCTGTAGAAGAATCCCCCTCATTCCAAGGTAAACCTGAGGGCTGTTGTCTGCCTGGGTAATACCCAGGGTGAATTCTCCAAACACTACTGAGCCCCTTCCAGATGCCAGAGAGCTGGCTAGGTGCTGGAAAATGGGGAAAGAGGGTCTGGTTCCTGCCCTCCAGGAGCTCTCACCAACTGGTGCTGATGAACCTGACACCCAGATTGTACTTGGCCGTGGCTGATGGCCCACACTGTGTTATTACTCCAGGGAAAAGTCAGTTCCTGACTCAGGCTAGACAACCAGTTGGGTAAGGAAGGAGAGAGTTCTATACCATCACTGACAAAAATGTCATCTTGAGTCCTTCCAAATAGGGATGAAATTAAGTCCCTCAGCCAAGCCCCAAAGGGTGTCCAGGGTAGACTTCAGCCCAGGTCTTAGCCTTTGACCACAGCTGAAGTTGATGACAACCTCAATGGGTGGGAACTGGGGGAGGTGGAAGAAGGAAAAGACGGAGGTGGGGGCAGCATAGCTTCACCAAGTATGTATGAAATCACTTTGCAGACAAGCCAACATTGGAAGGAAAAGGACATTGGCTCTGATCACAGTCTGCCATTTTGAACTCTGGAAATTTATTTTAGCTTCTTATTTTTTAATGTTTTAGAGCATGGACTATATATATATATATATATAATAAAATAAAATGCATGAAGAAAAAGATTCAGCCACACAGAAGTCATCTTTGGAGCCAAAACCAAGGCATAGTTGAGATGTTTTACTTTACATCCATGCCCGTGAGAGATGCTCCCTCTCTGTAGGTCCCATGGGAGGCTTGGAATAGACCCACCAGATTCTGGGAGCTGAGCTTAGAGCCTGTCGATGGCCTCCAGGAGGTCAGTGGGGGCTTGTCCTCCAGTTCTCTGGTCTGTTTGTGGCCTCTGCCTGCAGCTCACATTTTGTCAGTCCTGAGCCTGTCCTTTTTTCCAGAACACAGCTCACACAGCTCACGCATGAACTTTGTCATGAGGTGGAGCAGATTTGATGCCAGGATTGGGGCCCTTCCTCTGCACTCCCACATCACCTCTACTGTGGGATGCATCCTCGGGTTATACTTCCTGTTTCTGGTCTGTCTCCTCCACTAGATTATGAGCCCCCAGGGAAGAGACTCTCTCTTAAGCATCATGGGTCTCCAGAGCATAGCAAAGAGTCTAGGACACAGGATTATGCAATAAATAGTTGTTGAATGAGCGAATGCCAATATGAATAGATGAATAATAAAACTCTGCTGAACACATCCATATGATGATGCTTTGAACATCAGTGTGAGGTTCCTTTAGATCTTTCTGTCTCAGAGACAGGCTGCTTTCTGCCTTGGGCTGAGAGTCCGGTGTATGGAACAGTACCCCCAAATTTCTTCAAAATTCTTCTGTCCAGTTGAGTGGGCCTATGAGCCATAGTCTTAAAACTTTCTAAAGTTAAACAAGTATCTTATGGCCATACCTTTGAGATGATCAATACCTTCACACCGCGTCTTACTTTTCTCAACTAGAGAGGCTGGGGATGAGAAACAGCTTGACTCCTAAACTCAGCAAGTCTGCTTCTGTGCCTTTCAACTAGGGCTCATCTCTCTATACCCATACCTTATCATACCAGCCTGAAAGAAACCAGGAGGCATTTTGAACATTCTTCTTGGATGTCTCCCTAGCCAAATTTGCTATTTCATGGGTGTATTCCTGTTTTTCACATTACCACAAGCAACAGTGTACCAAATTATCCATCATAACAAAACAAGGGATGCCTTCTTCCAGCCTCCAGTAACAACTTCCTGCTCGGTCCCAAAGCCAGTGTCCCATGATTTCAGTTTTTAGCATGGCATTACCTCTTCCAGGGACCAAATTCTGCTCTAATTATCTATGGCTGCATAGAAAGTCACCCAAAATTTAGTGGCTTCAAACCACAATTTATTAATACCCATGGCTTTATGGGTTGACTGAGCTCAGCTGGGTGGTTCTCAGTCGGGGTTTCTCATACAATTTCAGCCAGATGTCAGCTGGGATGTAATTTTCTGATGACTTGACTGTGTGGATGTTCAAGATGGCTCACCCAACAGCTGGCAGCTGATCTGTCTGTGGCCTGCAAGCTTGATTCAAGCACCTATATATAGTCTGGGTTTCTGGCAGCACGGAACCTGCTTCCAAGAGGGAACATCCTGAGAGGGAGCGTTCCAAGACCCCTAGGCAGAAACTACAACACTTATTATGACCTAACCTCAGAAATCTCAAAGCATCGGGGCACCTGGGTCGCTTGATCTGTTAAGCCTCTGACTCTTGATCTTAGCTCGAGGTCTTGATCTCAGGGTTGTGAGTTCAAGCCCTGCATTGGGCTGCACACTGGGCATTAAGCCTACTCAAAAAAAAAAAAAAAAATCTCAGAACATCACTTTCATTGGATTTTATCAGTTAAGCAAGACACTATGGCCAGCTCAGATTCAAAGAGAGAGAAATTGGATCTCATCTCTCAATGGAAAGAGAGTCAAAGGATTTGTGGCCATATTTAATTTGCCACAAAGTTTCTAATCACTGAGATCTGTGTCCTCTCATTACAAGTACCAGTCTATGAAAATGATGGGTCATCTCGGCATACCTGTAACTCATAACTTCTAACTGAGTAGTTATCCCTGAGATGACTCCCAAGGCTGTCTTGTTGCCCCTTATCTTAACAAAATAGATGGACCCAATTTGCCATTCTTCTGAGCTTGATATCTGCAAAACATCTGTTAACTTTGACATATCAATGCCAATATTGAAACAATGGCTCTGTCAGTCATCTATGAGGAACCCAGATCAGGAACATTGTTTCTCCAGGAATAATTGGGGTGAGCTGCTGAAGCAAAGAGGAAAATACACATATCAAACACGTTGATAACACGCATTTAATTGCCACTCCTAAATAGCACACCGAGGTATAAGTCCGTGTCCAATCGTGCACCTTGTGGACCATCAGTTTTGATTGTTTAATAGCCATCGGCCCTGTCTCGCTCTCTTCATCCTTCAGAATGCCTATGTCATGTGGGTGACAGTGAGCAATCATTTCCCATTTCTGCTTCCTCTGCCCCTGTGTACAAGCTCAACAGGAGGGATGAGACTGTCGAGGAAGGTAAGGGGGTAAAATGCAGCAAGGGTCTCTGCAATTCTGCAAGCATATTGGGGGACAAAAGAATATATCCTATGTTGTCACACAGCCATTTAGCAGTATTGTTTCACACTGTCGAGGGGCAGTACAGCTTGGTGAGAGAGGACACAAGCCCTGCAGTCCAATGGCCTGGATTTAGTCCCTGCTCTCCTCATATCCTCAGCTCTCAATAATTATCTTTCTTCTCCTTGTAGTAGTATGCAACTGCTTGCCCACTCCCTCCTTCTGGGAAAACCCAAAGAATAAATGAGGAGTCAACAGAGCCATCCTGAGATAGGCAATCAGGGGAGGTACATCTGAGGAGGTGGCATTTAAGCTGAGCCTTGAATGACAGGAAGAACCAGTAGATTTGTAATCATCATGGCAGGTGCCTTCGTTTCCAGTGGCTACTGTACCAAATGACCCTAAATGTGGGGGCTTGAGGCAACAGAAATGTATTCTCTCACAGTTCTGGAAGCCAGAAGTCCAAACTCAAGGTGGTAGGGCCATACTTCATCTAAGGGAAAATCCATCCACTGCCTCTTCCAGCTTCTGGTAGCTCCAGTGCTCCTTGGCTTGTGTGTACCTACTTCCGTCTTTACCTCTGTGGTCACATTGCCTCCTCCCATTCTCTGTGTGTCTGTCCTGTAAGAATACAAGTGATTGCATTTGGGGCCCACCTGGGTAGTGCAGGAGATGTTTCTCCTGTCAAGATTCTTAATCACATATTTTACCATATAGAGTAATAGTCACAGGTTCCCGGGATGAGCACGTGAGCATACATTTTAGGGGCCACCTTTCAACCCACTACAGTGTGTCCAGAGAATCAAAAGAAAGTCAGGCTGGATAAGGCCTTTTCCGCTTGGCCAGAAACTTAGTCTAGCAGCAAGAAGCCACCGGAGATCTCAGGCAGGGTTTGCACTGAGGTATGATCTAGAATGATCACTCGCTACTCTGTGAAGAATGGATACACAGGTAGAGGGCAAGGAGAGTGGCACAAGAGGACCAGTTGAGAGGCTAGTGCCAACCCAAAAACCTGAGTTTGGAGCAAATCCGCCATTCTCAAAGTGAGGGCATGGGCACATAACCCGTCATCAAAGCCCACAACACAATACTTCTGGCAAGAACGGTCTTTAGACAAAGTAGATTCTAATTCTCAGTGCTGCAAAGCAAAACTATGTCCTATCTCCACTTGATTTTACCTGAAACCCAAATAATTTACTTCCGTTATTAACTGAAATGAGCTCATGCTTTCTCTGCCACAGCATTGGGAGACTTCCTCCATTACGCTGATGACACGGCTTTGTGATCAGGGATTCAAGGTGGCCTTGAGAAGAAGCTGAAATTTTTGGGTGACTACAGTCAGAGAGAGCAATCTCACATCAGCCACGCTGAAGTGAAAACGTGTGCAGTGAAGGGCAGGCAGGCAGGTAAGCCACGGACCGATGCCTCCCCCGCCCCACCCTCCCCCGCAGGCCTCTCCTTCCCTCCTCACAGCCACCTCAGTCGGTCGGTCCACCAACTTACAGATGTGCTCAGAAATGGACTTTCTGCAGAGATGAGACCAAGAGTTCTCGTGACTAAAAAGAACGATGCTTTGTTAATTTTCAGGCCAGAATTGTCTCCCTCGTGCATAGGGCACAGATCTCTCAGGTCGAAACCAGGTACACATGCTTAAACCAGCCTCAGAAACAAATTTGGCTCTACTCGAAGTCACCCTTGAGACTGTCCTCTGGCCTTGCCTCACAGGGAAAGGAGAGAGAACAGACATTTACTGGAGACCCACTCTGTGAAACATACTTTCACACATGCTTGTGGCAGAGACTGCTGGCTGTTCCCAGCTGTCATTCTTCACCCCCACCTCAGTAATGAGACCTTTGATTTTTAACTGGGCTAGAGTGCCAGATGAAATATAGAACTCTGTTAAATTTGAATTCTGGATAAACAATGAAAATTTTCTTATTAAAACCATATGTCTCAGATATTGCCTAAGACACACTCATGCTAAAAAAAAGTAGTCATTATTTATCCCAAATGCAAATTCAATTGGGTGTCCTATATTTTGGAGGTTAAATCTGACACCAGCCTGCCCTAAGTTAATATGGCATTTATCAGGGCACCTGGGTGGCTCAGTCGGTTAAGCGTCCAACTCCGGCTCAGGTCATGATCCCACGGTCCGTGAGTTCGAGCCCCGTGTTGGGCTCTGTGCTGACAGCTCGGATCCTGCACCTGCTTCAGATTCTGTGTCTCCCTCTCTCTCTGCCCTTCCCCTATTCATGCTCTGTCTCCCTCTGTCTCAAAAAATAATAGACATTAAAAAAAAATTCTAAAGATGGTATTTCTCAGTTTCCCTTGACCTTAGGTAAGGCCATGTGATAAAATTCTGGCCAGAGAGATATAAATTAAAATGTTTTTTTTAAAGGAAGTGGTGTGCCCCACTCTCTTTCTTCTTCCTGCCTGCTGGCTGGAATGCAAAAATGATGCTGGAGCTCCAGCAGCCATTTTGGACTATGAGGTTATCTGAGGAACGGGAGGCACTTGTGGTAGAGCAGCAAGCTCTAAGGAGCCCAGTCCCTGGTCTAGAACACAAGCAAGAAATAAATATCTATCTTATTTAAGCCATTGCTGTTTGTGGGTTTTTGCTACTTGCAGCTGAAACTAATAGAAACTAATGCACTATGTCATCTAATTTTCACTCAATCTTCAAAGTAAGGCATATTATCCACATTTTGGCAAATAGAATCCTGAGGCTGAGGAAAAGTTAAGTAGCTCAGCCAAGGTGGTCACATAGTGATTTTGAGCCAAGTTTTGAAACCCCAATCTATCTGCACTGTATCCTGGGCTCTTATTTTCGATACCACATTGCCTCTCTGGGTGAGAATTTTTATCAAATTCCTAAGATTTTTGAACATGATATTCAATTTGCTTCCGCATGTCTGGTATCTAAAGGATTTAGCTCCCTCCCTCATCACAGGCACAGAATATGGACATGTCTGGTATCTGTTAGTGTTATATAATGTAGACCTCCATCTTTATATCGAAGACTTGAGAGAATGGCACGAAAGGACACTTTATTTATGGATTTTCTTTAGTGTCTCTAAACAAATTTATTTGGTCTATATTTTAATAGTTCCCTGCAAAAATATCTTAACTGAGTTCTGATTCAATGTGAAACCTTCAGCTTTTATAGAGAATCATTATTAGAGGGTCTATTTGAAGAACATTTCTATATCTTTTGAAACATATTGCATTGCTTGTGGTTCTTTGTAAAATACAATTTTCATGCAATAAATGTCATGTAGAATTTAATGCCAGGGAAAAAAGTTAAAAACATCTATTTGGGTGTGAGTCTATGTTTCGTTTTGCTTTTCTTTTCTTTCTTCCTTTCTCTCCTTCTTTCTTTCCTTCTTTCTTTCTTTCTACTTTTTTCCAAACATTGAGAGAATAAGATGTCTAACAATTACTCTAATGCTTTTAGTTTTCAGGGCCCTTGGAGCTACACCTCAGGCTCATTTACAGTCTTTCAATCGTCTAGAGACTAAAATATTTATCTGTTTTCTCTTCCTTCTTAATCTACATTTTTTTCTATTCCTCCAATATTTTTTTTCTTTCTTATGTCCAATTATCCATTAGGATATATTTTTATTACTATAGACCCCCTCACATCTGCCTTCATTTACTTAACAAATGTGTGTTCACTGCTTCCCTTGCACACAGCACTTGTCCAGAAGGAGATGAGTTACAGGCTATAAATTCCTAACTGAGCCTTGGCTTGTAAGTCATGAGCACGACTTTCTTTTGAAAGGGGCTCACAAATCTCTACCAAATAATCTATTCTAGAATATAGGTGATGATGATCAGTAAACCCAGGAATTCCCCAAAATTTACATTTTTTCCCCATTTTGAAAACCAAGATACTAGCCCCACCACTGGAATCTTCTGACCGAAGACATGTGGCTGCCACAAATTTCAGGCACCATTAACGGCACCAGCCCTGGGGAAAGCTATGAAGAGACCAACGTGTTCACAGCAGCCATTCTGCTCCCTTCTTGTTCTGGGGGGGGGGGGGGGGGCTGAGGTGGAGGGGCCCTGCCCTGGGTTTCCAAGCACTGAGAACTTTGGGGCCCTCTTCTCACACCCTTCCAGCCACCAAAATCCTTCTCGAAAGATGTCACATGCATTTAGATCTCTGCAAAAGTGACCCTTTTCTCCCCCCCCCCCCGCCCCCCCGGGACAGGGGAATCTTAGCCATTAGAGCAAATTAGGGAATGAAAGATATTATCCTCATTAAAGGAATTGTGTATGCTAATGAGCAGGGCCCCTCCCGCGAAAATGTGAAGCAAGCAAGGAAGGGAAGAAGTAAGAAATCAAGGCCTTCACGGTGTCTGAAATTGGCCCACGGAGTCAGGCATCCTCCACACCTATGTGGTGCCGCCCGAGAAAGCGCCAGCCGGTTCACGTCTCCATGGTGATGCAGCCTGGTTTGTCAAATATTACTGAGCTTTCGGAGAGTGGAAAAAATCACCACCAAGCAGACGAATTGAGTCTTTTCTTTTAGATCGGGATGTGGGATTGGAGTTTTGACTGTTGACTCCCATCCCCAGAGATGGTTGACCCCAGCATCCGGGAGAGCCTGCGCTTTTCTGCCAACTTAAGCTGAAAAGAGACACCCGCGACAGTCTATATCCCTGAAGAGTGGCCCTCAGGGTCATAGAGACGCGCTTGATCTCTCCCTGAGTTCAGCGCCTCACTCTGTGCGTCCCCTCAGCCCACATTCTCTTCATGGTGACACGTCTTGATTCTGTTGCCTGCCAGCCTCTCTGGGTGGCTCAACTGCAGACACACGTCCTGGTTTATAAAGCGCTTTCACGCACTCTGTGGGGAAGCTTGATAAGCTCTGCTTGACTGTTAAGGCAACAACCTCAGGAAAATTTAGTGACTGGCTTAAGGTAAAAAACAGCAGAGTCGGGCCTACGAGGCCATAGCTTTAACTCCCACACAAGAGTTGTTTTCCATCTTCTCTGGCTGATGGTGTCCGCTAAGAGCCAAGCAGGCTGGCCTCAGGAGCCTGGCCCTGGCAGACCCTGGGCTGGCCTCGCCACACCCCCGGCGCTCTGTTCACATTCTCACGGCCTCATGGGCTGTTTCGAGGACTCCATTCCGAGGCTGCGAGTTTGTTGGTGGCAGGGACAGTGTCTGGTTCAACTCCGACTGCCCTGTGCCGAGTGTGGTCAGCGACCAATAACAGATGAGTGAACGTTCTTGGGCCAGGCCCTGGGGGCTGCCTCACCAACATGCTAACAGCACTCTGGTCCTTGTTGCAGCCTGTACAGAAAAAAAAGAAAAGGAAAAGAAAAGAGGAAAGAAAAGAAAAAAGAAAAGAGGAAAGAAAAGAAAAACGGAAAGAAAAGAAAAACGGAAAGAAAAGAAAAGAAAAGAAGAAAAAAGAAAAAAACGAAAAAAGAAGAAAAGAAATCTCTTTCCTTGCAAAGTCACCTCCACTGCACCACTGCTGTATTCATTGTATAAGTGAGCGGGCTTTGGATGCTGTAGGACGGTTTAGTGGGAGAGATTTAAGGCCCTGAAATAATGCCTGTCTCATCAAGTCCACATCAGAAAATCAAACAAACCAGAATATGATCTTCTCTTCTGTTTTTGTCTTAACAGTTTTGGGATTGCCGTCAATGGAAACGGCATACTTGCAATAAAAATATTCCTGGCTGGCCAAGTGACACATCTGGTCGGTCACAACCAGGGAGAGAACGAACCCTTTCATCCCTCAGCAGCCCAAAAGAGGCATCTGGGCGGGTCTGCCCCTGGGAATGTTTGCGAAGTGTCATTTGAGCGGCTCCGGGAGAGGCGGGATGATGGATTTCATAACCGAAATCAGGAAACTCGTCCAGAACAAAGTTTGGACGGCTTTATGAAATCACGGAGAAGAGATCCTAAGTGAGGATAATTGGTCTGTCCCTCCACTGCTCTGCAGGACAACACTGAAGTTATCCTACAAAATTCGCTTTTTTTGTTCTTAATCTGCAAAATAGGAAAGTCTTAAAACCTCCCTGGACGATCCCTTTAAATACCTCACAACGTTCATGAGACGAAAAGTTTTCCTTGTCTGTAACGTAAATCCCTCTTGCTGAAATTCAGATCCACTCCCTCTTGCTTAGGGATCACCTGAGCATTTATTTCATGCCTTGACCAATATGCGTCAACACATGAAATAAACTTAACCGCTTTTCAAAGCTCTTGTGAAGTATATCTGGTAGCACTCTTTGTTGCAAGTTCCAAATGCCCAACAAAGTAACGAAAACAATAAAGATCCTCTGACAGAGGATGCAGAGTCTAGGAACAGAGTCCCACAAACAACTAAGTAGGAGAGCAGGACGTTAGAAGCATGATCAAAGCACTGGGAGAGTGAAGCAGATGGATCTTTGGCCCCACAAACAGAGAGGGCAGAGATAAGTTGAGCTTTGGCACCTTAATAATGCCAGTAAGGACTTGAGTTCTTCTCTGTTTTCTACTCTGCTTTCCAGGGGATCAGAGCCATCTGAAAGCTATCTCCCTCGTGGTGGCAAAATAGCCACTGTGGTTCCAGGCCTTGCATCCTTAGAGTATGCCATCCCTTCCAAGCAACGATTCTGAAATTCCCCTTGATGAGGCCACCTTGGGTCATGTGCCCACACTTGAACCAGGAAATGGAATGTACTGATTTGTCCCTGGACCTGGGCATGGGGTCAGCTTCCCAGAAGTACTGGGGCTTTGTGGGGAAGAAGAAAATGCTATGAAAATCTCGGCCCTGTTAGAGAGAAAGAAGGTGGGCAGTTGGATGCTGGGTAATTGTGGGAAAACACACACACACACACACAAATAAAAACAAAAACAAAAAAACCCCAAGATGTTTTAACCCATATGTTTTAATATGATATGATTTTCTGGACCTAAAACATCTCCTCAGACCTGTGGTTCGTCCACTTAGAGACGGATTTATAACCCCGACAGATCAGTGTTTTCCACACTTCCCTGATGATGGGAATCACCTGGGGGCGTTGTTAAGGATGCAGCCGCTCACATTCCTCCCCGGAGCTTCTAGTTGTGGGTCTGGGAGGGAGCCGGGGAATTTTTAACTCAGTTTGTTCTCCACATCATGCTTGTGAGACCACCTCACACCCACAATCCATCCCAGCACATCATCTTCCTGACCCTACAAGCAGGGGACTACACGGGGGCTGCAAAGATCTTTAAGGTGAGGGGGATATGCTCAAGTTCTATGCATTCTTAATGCAGAATAGACTTGAGAAAGTTGCTTTCGGACCTGGGCATTGTGAGGATTGGTCAGAAGTCTCTGGGTGGTGAAGAAAACGGTCGCTAACCTTTGTTGAGCACGAACTCTGCAGAGAATGCCAAGCTGAGCGCTTTGCATGGGTGTTCTCCTGTAAGATATGCATCTCCGTCTGTAGAACATTTTCAGGCAAAGCAGAGGACATCATCTTTCTAAAACATTCTTATTAAGATGTTCAGGAGGGGCGCCTGAGTGGCTCAGTCAGCTAAGCGCCTGACCCTTGATCTCACAGTTTCGTGAGTTTGAGCCCCGTGTTGGGCTCCCTGCTGACCCTGCAGAGCCCACTTAGGATTCTTTCTCTCCCTCTCTCTCTTTCTCTGGCTCTCTCAAAATAAATAAATAAACTTAAAAAATTATTTAAGGAAAAAGAAATTAAGGAAACTTTATAATAGGTAAAAATAAAAATAGGTAAAAATTCCCACATCGGAAGTTTTATTTAGTATCTATATATTTAGTATCCATAGATTATCTAGCAGTCACTATTTTGTCATAGTTTCTTTGGTTGAAGTCACCTTAATCAGTTTTAATGTCCTGGAAGGATTG
Source organism: Panthera uncia (assembly GCF_023721935.1). Lineage (NCBI taxonomy): Eukaryota > Metazoa > Chordata > Mammalia > Carnivora > Felidae > Panthera > Panthera uncia. Next base: position 39,294,861 of record NC_064812.1, on the reverse strand, counting down.
CCAGGATAGCCACACCTCTGGGAGGAAAACAGCTGGAGCTGGAGAGTGGCCAGGACCCTACTGTGGCTGCCTGGATTCCTGCTTCTCTCTGTTTGTTTGCACCACCCCCCCCCCCCCCCCCCCCGCCCCGCCCTGCACCCATGCCCGCTTTCCACACCTAACCCAGGAAGGCGCTGTCGTCCCACAGCAACCAGGTACACATCACCTCCAGCCAGTCACCTGCACCCAAAGGCTATCTATGAATCCCAGTTCCAAGTTCTAAAAGGGGGACTCTGGTCCAGTAAGCATAGTCAAGCCACTGGCATCAAGTCCAGTTAGCCGTGACGGGGAAGAAGAGGGCTCAGGTGATATAAACACGGGCCAGGAGCCAGTTTCTACTGGGAGAAGGAACATAGTTCTCAGAAAAAAAAAAAAAAAAGAGTCATTGGAGGCTGAGAAGATGCCCCCAAATGGCTGTTGATGCAACTACTGTAAATCCCATAGCTCTTAAATGAATGTTTATTATATTCATCCTAGAGGCATCTGGAAATATTTAAAAAACTTGTGGTGCATACAGTGCTGGACACACTCACGGCTGTCCAAACTGATGCAGTAACCCCTCTGTCCTCCCGGGTCCCAGGCCAGGACGTGGGAGCCAGTGCTTTAGAGGAAGAGAAACAGGGGCACCTGGGCGGCTCAGTCGGTGAAGCATCCAACTTCAGCCCAGGTCATGATCTCACGGTTCATGGGTTCGAGCCCTGTGCCAGGCTCTGTGTTGACAGCTCAGGGCTGGAGCCTGCTTCGGATTCTGTGTCTCCCTCTTTTTCTGCCCCTCCCCTGCTGGTGCTCTGTCTCTCTCTGTCTCTCAAAAATAAATAAATGCTAAAAAAAATTTTTTTTAAAGAAATATTTAGAGGAAGAGAAATAAACTGGATGATTCTTGGGAGTCCTTGACCTCTCCGGTTCGCATCCTTGGAATGAAATGGGAGTGAGTGTGTTTTGCCTGCTAGAAGCGATTAGAGAAAAAGAGGCGGGACACTCCCGAGGGCCACCCTGCCCCTCCCTGGCATGCCTCAGAGCCCACCTGGCCACCGTGCCTGCGTGGCTAATTGTAACATTTCAGCCTTCGCTGCCAGCAGACTGCCCACGTCCTGGCAGCTCCAAACGGCAGGAGACTAATAAAACGAGCCCTAATGAATGGATGGCCCTGCAGTAATATTGAACTCTCGGATTTATTCTTGTTGATAATTTGAGTGGAGTAGACCAAAGGGACTCTTAGTGGTATAACTAGGAGATAAAATTCTGATGAATGAAACATTACCTCGTTGCTTAAGGAATCGTGCATAATTAAGAGGGTTGTTGACCCTAATTGAGATGATGTTGCCAAGGTGAGCCGAATGGCAGTTCTGGACCAGAGAGAGAGTTTCATGCCCAGGGCGACTCTTCTGCAAGCAGAGGAGCTCACTTTGGTTTTGGCGAAGCTTAGAAATGAGCTTCGCTAATGGGGCTTTTTAACCTTGATACGGAGCTAGGTCTGGGAGTAGCGTGCATCAGATTCTGCCTCCCACAGTCCTCCTGGCTAAGCAGAATGCACCAAGACAGAATTAGGGGGCCCATTCAGGGGTCTGTGTATTCTAGGCCTCCATTCAGGGTCTACGGTTGTTCTGCTCGGTGCTTAGATGAAGAACTTCCAGAAAAAAGCACCAAAAAATACAGCCCTGGGGTCCAGCCCTGACTCTGCCTTTCAAGTCCCCATGGGACCTTGGGCAAGTCACTTAACCTTTATGACTCTCAGAAAGGTCATCCAGAAAATGATGGTTCCTCACCTGGCAGCTATGAAGGTCAAATTAAATGTTAAAGTGCTTCATAAATTTTGAGACACTGTACAGATACAGAGGGAGGGCCCTGTTACTGGAATATTCATATATGAGTGCCCAAACTATGGACTGGTACCAGAAAGCAAAGGTTTCATAGCACCAAAATATCCACTGCTCAAGTAGAGTACGTATGATATTGGGCTCCACCCTAGACCTCCTTACAATTAATTAATATGCTTTCCTGCCAAAAACGGAAGCCTGCCCCTTCCTGATGGCCTGACCTCTACAATACCTGACCATATTTGCAAACACAATGCAAATGGATGGCACAATAAAATTGCAAATCATGCAGAAAGTGAGGGATTTCATGAGGTCAGTGAAAGTGATGTTGGAGAATGCTCGGTTCAGTCAGCAAAGCACTGACCAAGAAGTTAAGGCAGAGGTAGCCAATTCCCAAATTAAGAGAGAAGAGCAAAGTCAGTGTTGCTTCAAAGGAAACAACTTAAATGGGAAAGATTTTACAGCGGCCCTTGGAGAAAATGATAAAACACTCAAGTATTTTGTAAAAATTACTCTTCTGGGGAGCGTGCTACAAAAGTTAGGTGTGAAGAAGTTAGTATTAGCCATCAGGTTCATTTTGTTGGGAAATTTTCCCATGGAAAGAGTTTGTTTTATTTATTCTTTAAGAGTTAGCTGATAATTGGTATTATTAGAGTCTAACTTACTTTTATAAAAGCTTTTATAACAAATTTAATTTTCTAGGCAAAATCACAAACCGGGATTTTGTTGTGTGTGTGGTTTTGTTTGTATGTTTGGCCCCCTTTCACCAACCATTCTCGGCTAAGGAGGACTTTTTATAATTATTGAGTTATTATTGCTAATTTAATTATTTCCCAGTCTCCCTCAGTAGAAATGGTGTGGTCAGGCTTTTTCAGCCAAAGGGAGAGAGAGGAATGACTTTGTAAGTAAGCCCTTTGGAAATGGGAAGGCTCAGGGTGTCGCTCTTTCAGCGATAAAGCCAAAATGGCTTGGAAACAATACATTGAGAAGTGAGCCCAATTTTCTGGGCAGTGTTGATGCTAGCATGCCAAGCTATTTTCCCTGAGAGAGGATGTGACAAGGACTGGCTGAGAGGCACGAATGCCACGGCCTCTGCACCCCGCAGACGGCCAGGCTGGATGCGGCTACTCTGGCTGGCCAGGCGGATGCAAACCGCGTCCTCTCCAGGAGCTCCACTGCTCCCTCCCCTAGCTGAAGAGGGTCAAACCTCAATCAGAAGAGTCGGGGTTTCAGGACACCCTCGAAGACCCTTCGCCGAGAATTTAACTTAGCTGTTGTCATCAAAATCCTTTGGAAATAACCCCCCACCTTACCAGCAAGTTGGCTGAGGCATTCAACGTGCCCGAATCCTTGGTACTCTGTCCCTGCAGGTTCTGGGTCACCGTGCAGAGAAGATATGCAGCTGGAAGGTAAGATGTCAGGGTGCTGCTGGGAAGACCTGGGTTCAAATCACAATTCTACCACCTTACTGGTTGTGTGACCTCAGGCAAATTCCTTGACCCGTCTAAACATCGATTTTCCCTTCTGTAAAATGGGAAAGGGTTCACTAATAGGTCTGCCTCACGGGGTTTGGGGTGGATCTTCAGTCAGACTCCCCAGAAGCGGAAACTGAGAGGAGGCTTCATGTACAGGTGACTTATTTAGGACACGTTCCCACTTAAGAGAGTAGAAGCAGACAGGGACAGAGGAAAGTCGAAGCCAGAGATGGTTTCCCAGCCTGATCCTCCCAGGCACTTGGGAGGATGTTGTACATCAGTTTGTCCTGCTCACAAGGAAGCTGGGCTTTCACGTACCTGCACTGGTCGCCCAGGGGCTGAGGGTCACGAAGGAAGGTAAATTGTAGGCACTTGGGCACTCTGCACTGTGAGCGAAGTGTCCCCAGGAGCCCTCAGACAACGTCTGATGAGAGTCCCAGGTACAAACCGCGGGCAGTATCGCTCTGGTAAGAGACCCAAAGATCTCGGCAGAGGACAAAGGGGGGTCTGACACAGTGGGGGTTACACGATATGATTTTTGTAAAACATCTGGCCCAATGCCTGGTGCAGAGAAGGCTAGGGATGCACGCCCACTCTTACTGTTGCTGTTGCCACCATGGTTCTCATAATAAAAATACGATTGCCACCCTCTTAGGCATTCTGCCAGGGAATCTGCTCTATGGGCCCAAGCCGAGGAGCTGGTGGTCAAAGCCTCTATGCAGGTAAATGTTACATTCAACGTACAAGAAAGAAAAAGGGCACTAACATTTATCGAACTCCTACTGTTCAAATGTCAGGCACGGTGCTGAGCACTTTACATGATCTGTCTCATCCACTTCTTATAACAGACCCATCTGGTAGGATTAGTATCTTCATTTGTACGGCTAAAGAAACAGATCCAGAAAATCAAAATGAATTACTCATTGTCACACAGCTAAAAGGCAATGGAGCCAGCATTCAAATGTGGTTATGCCTAGGTGATAAGGCAATATTCTTTTCACCTAAGCTTCAGAGCCTACCTGTTGCCTGTCCAATATATTCTAAGCAGCAATGTGCCCAGCTAACATAATAGATCGTTCAATTCCCCTCGCAACTAAGGATGGCCAATAGAAGTAAATGAAGTCATTGTGTGGGGCTCCTTTAAATAAAATGGATCCCATCAGGAAGCATTCTTTTTTCCCTTCCCCCTTCCTTCTTCTCCTACTTAGAACACAGACATGATGGCTGGTGCTCCAGAAGCCATCTTGGGCCATGGAGCTGGAGGCCTATAGTGGAGCTCTGAACTTATTCTAGGTATCCGGACTTATTTTATATGAAAGAAAATAAACTTCTATGTTACTGAAGTCACTTTCATTTCTGTTGTCTGTTTCTAGCAGCTGGCCCTAATCCTAACACATACAGATTATATGATAGTTATGAGATCTTTTAAGAAAAAATTTACTATCCTGAATTAATGTGAACTACCCACTTGCCCCAGGCCCTCTTTCCTGGAAAAATGTTGACACATTTTTGTGCCATGCATTTTGTGTCCGATTTTTTGACATGCTATGAACCTGAACCCATTAAGTCCCAACCAACATGTGGTTTTCTAAACACAACAGATAAAGTCAGATAAATTGCAAGCAGCCTGAGATTTCAGAATTTCCAGGGCAGGTATGATTTCCTACATTTTGAAACTGGGGAAACCGGGTCACGTGCTGGGAGATAAAGCCCTGATCTGACAGGGTTCTCTGAAACCCTGGAATCACACCCACTACCTCCTGGATTTCTACACCTCCCCACATATCACCCTTTCTTGGTCTCCCATAGAAGCAGCAACTGGCTTCTTCCTAGGGAAGCAACAGTAATTGGCCCTGTATCTCCCAGCCCCTAGACTTCTCACTTTTCAATGCTTTGTTTCTCTGATCTCAGTCCCAGGAAATGGTGTGTGACTGATGACCTGACAATGGCTTCAATCTATATTCTGCCATTTGCAGGAAGAGTTTACCAGAAGCTTCAGTCAATAGTGGAAGCTCCTCGGTCTGGAGCCCAGTGGAAGGCTTACAAAATCAGGGATGGTTTGTCAAAGCAAATTTCACATGCAACTGATTCCAGCACCTTGGGACAGGCTGCTGGAATAAATAATCACCATACACATTTTGTTAGCTATGCCTCGTTAGAGATAGATTTTTGGAAATGGCATCCTGAAGGCTGCTTATCTGTCAGTGCTCCTTATTAAGCATGGTGAGTGTTCCAGATTGGCTTTTCTAAAAACTTAGACTGTTGCCATGGCCAGGTGCGATTCATCATGGTTACTGGCATTGTGGGAGCCCGAGGGAGGGGTGTGAGGGCCCGAGCTCACCTTCAGAACTTGCAGCTTCAAGTGCTAGAGGAAAGCTGGGGAGAAGTTTCTCTGCAAAGTGAAAGTTTGATCAGAACTCCTCAAGGAAGGATGTTGATGTCAGTGTGACAAAATTCCAGCTTCAAGTCACTGTGACTCCCCACCCCTCTCTTCTCTGTGTCTCTTTCCTCCCCACTCTTCCAGGTATGTTTGACTAACTCTGCTGGGACCGCCTCAACGCAACAAAAATACATTGGTGGAAAATGGTTCTGCCCTCAATGGACCAAACTGAGTCAGAAGGTGGAGAGTTCCTCTTTATGGGCTCCAGGCAGGGCTCTAACAGGGGCCCTCCCTGAGGGGCCCTTGCTCCCCCATCCCCACCACGTGAGGGCAAGGACTGGCCACTGAGTTCTCCATTCCCTGAGCACAGTATAGCCCTGGTATACAGTAGGTGCTCGCTACACAAATTGAGTTGAATTGGATTGTCACATCCTCTGTTTGGGCTTCTTTTAACTTGAGTAGTTTCTCTAACATGAGAATTACTAGCCAGGCCCTCTCACACACTCTAATCCAGCCTTACTGCTTCACAATAGGAGCATTCCAGTCAGCCTCAGCACAAGGCTGTGGGCAGAATGGAAACTGCTGGCAATATTGGGACTCGGCAATATGACCAATATCTCCCTGAGACCCTAGCAAGTTAAAAGTTGTCCTGTCAGGGGTGCTGAGGAACATCAGTATTATGTTACTGGTGGAAAAACAAAGACACAGAGAGGTTACTTGATTCAGATCTCCAACAATATTAATGCAGGGATTCTTATGCACTGTGAAAATCTAGATGTATCATAAAGGCAAGTTAAGAAACACTAACTTAAAAAAAAAAAAAGGAAAGAGACACTAACTTACTTTACAAAGGGATCCCTTTATATTTCCTTAAGCCTGCCAGCTGTCTTTGTGCTCATAAAATGTAGTTGTTAACCCCAAAATTGTTATATACAAATTTCAGCATCATGTTTGGTCCACAAAGCAAGGCGTATGTGTCTGCTGGAGCTTGGTCCTAGTCAGTCTGTATCCATGAGGATAGTATAGAGCTCATTCCCGCATTTCCACATAGGAGTCTGGGGTTCATCGGGGTGTGTCATCAAAGGGTCTTCGTCCAGTTCCATTAGGTGAAAAATAAGGGACACAAATCCTAAGCCCTTTTGGGAATGGCCCTGCCTTCAAGGGACCCAGCTTTGCTACAGCTTGATGCTAAGCTGAACAACTATTGGCGATTTTGTTCATCCTTCTGGGCCTTATTCTCCCAGGGGAAAAATAAATAAGGGGTAAGATAAGTCAATTTTATGTTCTTATCAGACCTGATATTGTAGGTTTCTAAATCAGGAGGAACAGAGGCAGAAGGGTGGGAAAGGTTAGATTGAGCAGGAATGGTCACCTTGTCCAAAAATAAAGATGATGAAGACGTTTTATTCAAATTCCCATCAATGTTCTATGAATGGCTGCAAGATTACTTGTAAGAACATACTGGCCAAATGCACTGCATCCAAGCTTCCCTTCAACCTGGGATAGGCAGTGTTTGTGAAGGATCCATTTCCCAACATCCACCAGAAAGTGTTTCCATTATCCATTTGATTTCTAAAGCATCAAAAGGAGAGATTCCTGTGTCAAGGAATCGGCACTAAGGCTGGGAATCAGGAGAGCTTTCAAGTTCTCTCCAAAAGTAAGGTTGCACTCATTAATTGTTTTCTCCACGGAGGCCACCCTGCCGGCATTTGGCAGGATGAACGGTGATGATGTGTGGTGCTCACAGAGCAAGGATCTACTGCAATAGCCCTTGACTTATGCTGTCTCCCCTTAAAAAACAAAGGCATTAAGGTTATGGATGTGTTCGTGAATGAGAGGTCCCCTGTAAAGAAAGATTCTAGGACATAAGTAATGGCCAGTGACAGTAGGGACTTCAGGGATTCCTAACAAATTAGTGATCCCTGCACTTCAATCTGTCTGCTTAGCCTATGGCCAGCTGCCCAGACCTGTTCAGCTTCTCTAGGAACAAAGAGAGAGAGAGAGAGAGAGAGAGAGCGCGCTATGTCATCCCCAAGGCTCTAGACCCCAGTCCTGCAAGGAAGGAATTACAGGTGGTGGGTTATTTAGGACTCAGCCTGGGGCTTTCCTCGCTCCAAAGAACATCTTTCTCTTTTTCCTTGTGATGACTACTCATCCATTATCTCTTGACTAGGATCCCATTGAATGGAATGCAGGATGAACAATCTCTATGGTTCAAACCTGCTCTCCATGTTTCTGTGAATCCAAGGGATGTGTCAGGGCTGCCATATTGTATAACTCTAAAGGGTTCCATTCACATCACGGCCCCAGGCAGTGCTTTGGGGGTTTTATTTTTAACCCCACTTGGCACCTAGTAAATCACTGACCCACAACCTGCATTTTTAGTCTTAAAACCTAGATCTATTTGTTACCTGTGTACTCAGTATTTTTTCTGCTCAGATTCTAATAATACTGTATACAATTCTTGTTTCCTAGGCCACAGCAGCGTCAAGAAAAATCGAGCTCTTGGCCTAATTTACAAGGTCACTGGCTCCAAACCGCACTCAACTTTGTTAACAGGCTAACAACCCTTACCTCACCTTCAAGTCATGCCCCACCCCTCTCATGTGTATGAAGACCTTTGTAAGCCCTAGGCTACCCCTACATCACATGAAATATATTAAAACATACCCACAGCTTTCAAGGACAGATAGATAAAGAGAGAGGGGGAGAAAGTGAGTCACATATATTGTCTACATATATAATATTGTTATTTATAATATATCATTTTGCTATACATTTTTGAAAGGGTGTTTAATTTTCATAAATTTGAATGTGTGAAGAATAAATTATGTTTATGATCCAAACATCCTACTTATTATAACTATATGAGAACTATACTATGCGTAACCCATTATTAGATGACCTAATGTTATATTGTGCATACATTTCTTCATTTAATAATTTTAACTTTCAGGAGGATGAAGACTTTTTACTCAAATTCCCACCAATGCCCTCTGAATGGCTGCAAGATTACTTGTAATCTACAGCTGATAAAAATTTTCACAAAACCTGAAAAGCTTGTAGGCCTAGATATAGGAACTCCTATACGTCTTCCCCACATCCCCACATTACCCCAGCCAGCCCCAAATCTCTTTCTAGTGAACCCAAGTAACTCCTGCTCCTAGATTGTGGCTACTAGGTGGGAATTGCTGTTGGATCCATATTTCTGCGGTGCTAGGTTCCATGATTACCTGAGATGACCACACCACAGAGAGTTGCGGCTTTTTCTTTTCTTTCTGGGGGCCTGAATAAATCCCAATGCACTTATTTTCCAAAGGGCCCTAGAAATCTGTCTTGGCATTCCAGAGTGACCTATGTTCACACCTTGACAGCATTTTACACTCTTCAAAGAACCACTAAGAAAGGTAAAAAATGTTTTAACATTGTGTGCCAACTATACTCAAAAATAGAATGATAATAAGATGTTTTGACTCAGAAAACTGTTCTGTCCAGAGGATATTTCGACTCCTAAGAGCACTACCATTTAAGCCACAGTTATATCATTATGGATACATTTTTGTACTGAAAGTACTTTTTTAAACAAATTCCATTAATTCCTTTAATTTCTTGATCAATCTTTTTAAACAGCCCAGTTAAATCCTTTACAATTCTTTCCACTTTTATTGGTATTGTATTTCATGGAAGTTATTTTCACTGGGTTTAATTCTTTCCCATGCAAATTGTACAATACAACTTTGACTATTGACCAGTGTGCTTTGTTTATATCAAATACGAAGATTGTAACTTCTGCCCCGGAACATTGACTGTATAGACATTTTTCTACAAAGTTCAATTGTTCCTAAATCAGGCTCCACAGATTAGAATTTTACATTGTACAGATTTTAAACACTATCTGCTTTATTTTTTTTTATTTTTTTTTAACGTTTATTCATTTTTGAGACAGAGAGAGACAGAGCATGAATGGGGGAAGGTCAGAGAGAGAGGGAGACACAGAATCTGAAACAGGCTCCAGGCTCTGAGCCGTCAGCACAGAGCCCGACGCAGGGCTCGAACTCAGACCACGAGATCATGACCTGAGCCGAAGTCGGACGCTTAACCGACTGAGCCACCCAGGCGCTGCAACACTATCTGCTTTAATTTCTGTCGATCATTTCTCCCAGTGATATTCCTTAGGAACTGTATAGAAAACAGAGAGTGGTACTACTCTCCTAGCAAAGCCACAGTCTGTTGGGGGCTCATGCCCCTCCCTCTAGCAGAGGAGGCCTATGGTTTAGGGCTGGATTGTGTACAATGAGTGGATAAAACATGAGCTCTGGAATCAAATCATCTGGGTTAAACTGGGCAAATCATTTCAACTCTCAGTTTTCCCAGGGGGTTAGTTTCCCATTGGTGGTTTCCCATTTGTGAAATGGGGTCGATAGTAGTACCTGAGCCAAGGGTCCCCGTGAAAATGAGGGCATAATGCATGCAAATTGCTTCACGTAATGCAAGGCACTAGAGCCTAGTAAGAACTGATGGCTCTTGTCATTACCCCAATCACCTTAAAAATTCTATCAGTTATCTATTACTATCCCCAAACCTAAAGGCTTAAAATAATGGTAACTCTGGCTGAATTCTATTCTGTTGTATGTATACACCGCACTTTATTTATCCATTCATTTGCTGATAGACATTTGGGCTGTTTTCACCTTTGGTCTATTGCGAATAGTGCTGCTGTGAACATTCACTTACAACAGTTTGAGTACAAAATGAAATGAAGAACTGATACCTGCCACACCACAGATGAATGCATTATGGTAATGAAAGAAGCCAGCCACAAAAGGTCTGTCTCCATAGAGACATAAAGCAGATTGGTGGTTGCCAGGAGCTAGAGGCACAGCGGGGGTGAGGGTGGGGGGCGACGACCTGCTTAATGGTACAGGGTTTGCTTTTGGGGGTGATGAAAATCGGAACTAGAAAGGGGTGGCGGTTGCACAACATTGTGAATACACTAAATGCCACGGAATTGTTCGCTTTAAAATGGTTAATTTTATGTTCAGTGCCTTTAACGTCAATTCGAAAAATGTATAATAATAGCAATTTATGATTTCTCATGATTCTGTGGGACAGCTGGGGGGGCTCCGCTGGCTTCACCTGGGCTCTGCTCAGCAGGAGGGCTGCCTGGGAGGGCGGGGCCTCTCCTTCCAACCGGGCTTTCTTCCTCAAGGAGTACAGTCCAAACCTCAGCAACTCCTGGGGCTCAAGCAGTTACCCAGCCTCTTGCCCGCTTTACATCTGCTGATGTCCCATTTGCCAAAACAAGCCCCAGGGCCGGGCCCAGAGCCAATGTGGGAGGGGACTATGTGAGCAAGCCAGCACCGGGAGGCATGGTTCCTTGAGGGTCACACCGAGACCATCCTCCACAGGCTTCCTTCTAATCTTGGACCCCAACTCTGGTAGACTCGGGCCTGAAATGTCTCTTAGACCCTGACTGACTCAGACTCAGACTCAGAAAAGTTGGGCCTTTTTATGCATGGCTTTAGAACGGGGGAGGAGCAAGCCTTAAATATATTCAGAGATCACCACGTGGAATGAAACTCCACTTTCTTCATCTCTGAACCCAAACTGCCACTTAATGTGGAACAGCTGAGTGCAGGAGCAGCGGACCCTCAATGAAAGGATGGGCTTCACAGCGTTCAACTTGGAGGGCTCTGGATTTCCCAGTCCTGAACTGCCCAGGGAGTCCATCCTAAAGGGCCAGGTCAACCTGACGACTTACCCTCATGCCCATAGAGATAGCCTCTGTCAGTTTACAAAGGATCTGCACGCACGTTATCTAACTTAACCCCTGCGAGGTTGGTACTCATCATCTCCATCTCGGAGAATGCGGTGGAGCAGGAGATGACTGCCCAGACCCTGCTCTGGGATGGACTTGTTGCCTCCAGCTGCCAGCCCCTTCCGGGTGTGCCTTGCTGTAGAGGGTTGCTTCACCCAAGGGCGTGCTCTTTCCTTTCCGGGCAGCCCACGTGCAGCTGATAGTGGCAGGGACACAAAGGTCCAGGCCCTTCAACCCATGATAGGACAGCTCTGACCGGCTGCGTATACTGCATTTCCTCCCAACTCCCCAGGGAAGGGGTGCAGATCACCTTCTCCCCTGGCCAATTCTATTCCCTCCCCTTCCATGTCACACGTGTTGATCCCCAATAAACATTTTGGAGCCCAAACTCCATCTCCATGTCTGCTTCCAGAAACTCCACCTGCTGCAAAGAACCTGAGGCTTCTCGGCCCCCAACATCCAGAACCTGAAAACTCAGGACCGCCAAAGCGGGTGCCAAAGCCCAGGCTCCCTGCACCGAGTCCTACTGCCTTGTAATCTCTACCCCTCTGGGCAGAAGGCCCATGTCACTGCAGGGTGTGTGATTCACTCTCTGTGTGGTAAGTGGTGTAGACACAGCAGGAAAGTTGTCCTGGAATACCTCTGTATCCCGCAGAAGCATGACATCTCTTTCATAGGGTTCACAGGCTGTGGTTCTGACCACTGTGGGAATGACAGGCATGGAGACCCTTTCCTGAGAGCAGGTTTTGATAGAAGCAAGGAGACAGGGGGCTGCGTGGGGGGGGGGGGGGGGGGGGGTGCCAGACCAGCACCACAGTGTGCGGAGGCGGGGGAAAGAGGGCCAGAAGAGATGGCGGACAGGGGGGCACTCAAGACAAACCTCACACTCTGGCCCAGGAGCCAGCGCTTCCTGGAGATGACAGGCTGTCTGCTTCCTCATAAACTTCCTCACAAACTCTGGAAGCCAGGCAAAGGGCAGAGCACAGCACAGTCAGAATGCTTCCCAGAATGCTTGGAGTCCTTGCTTCAGCATCCTCTCACCAGCGCACACTGCCCCCCACCCCTCCCACCATCTTCCCAGGAAACCCATGGCCCAGTGCTGTGCCTGGAGCCGGGAAATCTACTGCCTCAGACAGGAGAGGGTTCAGCTGTGAGAAACAGGGACCCAAAGTACTGGTGGCTTAAACAGCGTCTTTTCACACATAAAAATGCTGAGGAAACCAGTCCAGGACCGGTAGTATGGGGACTCCACAGGCTCTTGGGGAGCCCAGGCTCCTTCCAGCTCACAGCTCCATCATCCCTGGGACACAGGCCACATCCATGTGACAGAAGGCAGGATGGAGGAAGGGGTAAGGACAAAGAGGGTAAAGAGGAGGCACTGACTGACTTTAAGGAAGGTTTCTGGGTCCCGAGGAACAACTTGTGTCACACGATCACATCTATCTGCAAGGGATGTAGGGAAGTGGTGCTTTTCTTCTGGGACCACATTCTATAGCTAATGACTGAAGGGGCAATTTTGGCAAACAAGGAAAAGAGATACTGGGGCAACACCAGCAGTCCCAACCCCTGTGGGGTTTCAGTTCTACAAGGGTCACTTCCCAGTTAGTGAATCTGGGGAAGTCACTCTGTCTTTCTGTGTAAAGGGTGTGGTAAAGGCTGTCCTGCCTCCCCACAGAGTTCTTTGAGTGTCAATGAGACATAGAAATACCCGTGAAAACAGGGACACCTGGGTGGCTCAGTCGGTTGCACATCTGACTCTTGGTTTCAGCTCAGGTCATGATCTCATGGCTTCGTGGGTTCAACCCCCACATCAGGCTCTCACTAGCAGTGTGGAGCCTGCTTGGGATTCTCTCTCTCTCCCTCTGTCTCTGTGCCTCCCCCATTTGCGCTGTCCCCCTGTCGTACTCAAAATAAATAAATAAACATTAAAAAGAAGAAGAAGAAGAAGGAGAAGGAGGAGAAGGAGAAGACGGAGAAGGAGATGAAGAAGGGGAAATCTCTGTGAAAACAAAGCAGGATATGTGGACCTCAACATTTGCTCTTTTTTCACCAATGTGTGAGGATCCTTTCTTGGATTCTCAGATATGCTCACCCCCAACTTTCTCCCAAAAAGGTACAGATAAAGATAACTAAGTGCTAGTCACTGTGGTAGTAGTTTTACCTCACCTTATTTAGAACTCATGAAAATGCTATGAAATAGGCAGTCTCTCAGGGTAGATTTGTTATTTGCTACTCCACTGCTTTCAAAGACATTGAGATCTGGCGAAATCTGTTGAACAATCTTAAAGTTTGGGTTTCCAATACGGGGAGCAGGGAGTGGGCACAGACAAGTCTGAAAATAGAGGGAGAAGAATTTCGAACTCTGGGCAATCTTGGAGGACAAGAGTGGAGACGTGAAGAGAAAGAACTAGAAAGAAGACCAGAAGCTGCCTGTTCAGTGTCCCCAGATCAACTATAAAGTATACCAGACTTGCAGAGTGCTTGCTAAGAGTGGATTTTTGTAGGAAGTGCTGAAAGCCCCTGCGTTTTAAGTGTGGGCTGATACAGAGGCAAAGAGGCTGTGGTCCTGGCCCAAAGCTGGGGCAGAGGAGTCCACAGATCATAATAAGCCGGCTTCTGGAGGAGGACTTAGATTTTCACAAACCATGGCCTATGGTCTGGGTCTAAAGCATCGATTTCAAAATCACTGTGTGTGATTTTGCGGGGGGGGGGGGGGGGGTCCTGAGACTTTATCTACCATAAACATTATTATCGCTGTATTAAACATCAAGAAATTGGACCTCAGAGAAGTCAGGCTTGCTGTCACACAGCCAGTAAGTCTTGGCACCAAGGTTCAAATCCACTTCTCTCTAGTTGCAAAGCCAGTGCTCCCAGGCAGTACCCCTACTGTCCCTGTCCCCGTCCCCACTCCCCACTACCACCCTGCCTCATCCCGCACACTCTCTGCCACTCTCACAGCCAAGAATGGCTTTCCCTCCAGATCCACGCACAACTGAGGGGCTGAGCCAGCCGCCAGCCTGCAGAAGACCACGGCTGGCATAGGAGGTGTGGGGTCCAGCAGACAGGTCCCATGGTGCGTCCTGTGGCTTCACCTTTCATTGCAACCTCCAGTGGGCCCCTGGCCCTTCCTGCCCACAGCTGCGCGCCCTCCTGATGCAGGCAGAAAGAAAGTCCCCCTAAAGGAGGCAGGTGGAAAGCGGCAGCACCTTCTTTCAAAGGCAAAGGGAGGTCATGGCAGATGCCCAGGACTGATCGATCTGCAGTGAGAGCCCTCTAGCAGTGGAGCTGAGAGTGAGGGCTCCATGGGACGCAGGGGCTCACACACAGGAGACAGGGACGGCCCTGCAACTGCCAGGACCACAGTCTCCAAGAGGGGCCGCTCTGGCTGCGTCCTCTCTTCAAATAAACACCGTCCCAAGACTGCCCAGTGCCAGGCTGCAGAGCTCGGAGCTGCCAACATTTCCGTTAGAAAGTCCTCATTTTTCGGGCTGAAAATGTAGCTTTCAGAGTTTATCCTGGGCTAAGACTTTTCAGTGTCATCTTGGGAGCCAGTTTTTAATTTTCATTGATTTAGATTCTGCAGGGATGAAGAAAGAATTCCTCCTTCCCACCTTCCCCCCCAGTACATACCCTTCCAAAAATAACCAAAACAAAACCCCTAATTGTTGAAAATAGGTTTACATTTTATTTTGGACTTTTTTTCTTCTGTGCTATGGAGATCAGAATACAGCTCAAGAGAACAAATAGTTCCTTTAGGCTGGGCTGGAACCTGGCGCGCCTCAAGATTTAGAACCGTGTGTATGGGCAGAGGCGGAGGGTGGGGGGTGACCTCACATTGGCCCTCATGCAGGGCAGGAAAACAGGACACAAACCCTTCCCTAGCTGCAGGCAGGCTGAGCATCTGCCCCCCCCCCCCCCCCCAGAGGGCTACAGGGACCTCCAGGGCTCCTCCTGTGATAGGGTTAATTGTTCTCCAATCCACACCTAGCAACCACCTCCCCAGCATAAGGAGGAAGAGCTTGCTCTGCTGAAGGCCAATCCTGAGGCCCGGGCTTCCCTCGCTGGCCCCACATCCTCTCTATCACTTCATCGCCCTGTCTTCCCACGCCTGTCCTCATACAGCTGGCTCAAGTACAGAGTGAAGTTCAAGCACAGATGAAAGAAACAGGCGTTGGAAGGTCCGAGATATCCATGCAGCCTCCTGAGTCCCCTGCCTTGGGACAGGAAAGCCTCCCCTTTCTGGGTGGTCTCTGCTCCCTCTACCCTAAACCCTCATCCTCAGAACAAAGCTTGCCTGCTTCCTGCTTCTCACTCTGGCCCAAGGCTGAGCATCTCCTCCACTCTCCTCCTGATTGCTAAAGGAGGAAGTGTCTCCCTCACTTGGCTCCCGGGCCTAACTCCGCCAACTCCTGGGCAAAATAATCTAGACATTCACCTACCACCACCTAATTAGCCTCTACCCCTTCTACGTCCTGCCTCCTTTTCTCTTAGTTTCACATTTTGAGCAATTCATCTAAAAATTGGGTGTCTGTGCCTAACACAGTCTGTTAGGCATCTGACTTCAGCTCAGGTCATGATCTTGTGGTTCCTGAGTTTGAACCCCATATCTGGCTCTCCGCTATGAGTGCAGAGTCTGATTTGGATCCTCTGTTCCCCCACAACCACCCCTCCCCTGCTCGAATACGCACGCATGTTCTCTCTTTCAAAAATAAGTAAACATTAAAAAATAAATAAAATAAAATTCTCTTCATCCTCTCACCACAGCCCGGCCCAAAGGGAAGTACGCGGAATCCATTAGTGCCACTGAGTAGAGCTCATCTCTTTCTCTGACTGACGTTCTCGTAGTAAGTTTGTGCACAACATTTCTCGTGAACACTCTTTTCCATGTTGTTATAAGTTCATTCTAACTCTGTTATGCTCTTTGTCCCAGAGTAAATCCTGCCATCTGTGTGAGCCTCAGGAGCTTTGCCTGTGTGACCAGTCTTACATGCATCCCTTAACTGGCACCGTCTGGTGTTGGAAGACACCCACCCGCCTGTGTGTCCCTCTGCCACCCACATTAACAAGGGGTCACCTGTGTGGCTCATCCCCAATGGAACAGACCACTATGTAGAGAAGAGGGAGTTACAGAAATGTAAGCCCTGGAATAGGAGCCAAGAGGAGGAATGAAGGGCAGACCCCTAGCCTAGGAAGGAGGAGTAAAAACTCCCAAACCACTCTGAGGTATATGGAAAGTCAAGGGGTTCCCAGGAAATCCCATAATCCATCCCTCAATTCTCTGACATACTAGCCAGTGTCACCCGGCTTCCAACGGCCTCAGGTGAAGGTCCCCTACTTCTGCTCCCTGAAGGAGCCCTCTTTGTATGTCAGTCGTAGCTGCTGGCCTCACTTCTTTAGACTTCCAAGCCTCACATGCCCACGGTCAGCAATCACTGTCTGGATTATCCGTAGCCAAGAGACACATCAGAAAATACAGAGGAGAACTACCAAAACCCTGAGAGAATAGTAACAAGGCTTACTGCCTTGAGAGCTTAAAGCAATGTGGGTCATAAGTCACAATCAAGCTGTGACCAAATTTCTATAGTATAAAGACTATGACACTGTGAAGAAAGGCAAGGTGGGGAGTGGTTGGCACTTGATCCTCATAAATAAAGTCTTTTATTTCTGCCCTTCCCACTTCCTTATTAACAAGGATGACCTGGGAATGGACTGCCATTCAGCGGGGATCTACTGGTTTTGCCTGCCCGGCATCCATCCCCCTTTCTCTGGTTCTGGCACTACAATTTATTTGCATCTGGAAAAAAAAGTCATCTGTTCCTTATTGTCAGCCCTTGTAGTTTGGGTGGGACTAACCCCATTCCAGGCTCCAGGGCTGGGCAGTAGCCCGGTTTGTAGGAAGTGGTTCAAGTGTACATGATGACCTAAATGAACTAGAAGAGGCAATCTCAGGCTTTTTTGTTTTGTTTTGTTTTTTGAGGAAAAGGAGGAGGAGGAGGGGAGAACTGAAAGGGAAGAAATACCTTTTTTCTCTTCATTAGGGTTGCTGCTGAAAGGGTGATATTTGTGGATCTAGAGAATCAAGCAGCCAGCTTGCCACTCAGAGGGAAAAACCTGCCTGAGAATGAAGTTAGTACAGAGGAAAGAAAAGCTGAGAGGTGAAGAAAGACATTGTTTGAGTCCCTGGATCAAGCCCTACCTGAAGCCCAGACTGCCCCTGGACTTTTCAGTTGTACATGCTAAAACATTTTTAAAATTCTGTTAATTTTAATTCTGTTAATTCTGTTAACATTTTTTAAATTCTTATTTATTATGACCGCCACCTAACTCAGAACGTTTGTCTCTATTTTATAGATTAAAAAAAGAAAAGCTGGAGCTTAAAGGAGCTAAACACCCTGCCAAGTTGGCACACCCTAACTACCGACTGTCAGAGTTTGGGTATGAGCCCACATACGCCTGAATCCAAGTCTTAACTACTCTACCCTCCAACCTCCCATTGCATATCTTTCTCCCAACTCTCCAGGTCCCACACCTAACTTTGGTCAACATTTACCAGTTAACCGTTCTGAAACATTTGACATCGTCACCAAGAACCCAAAGCCAGTGACTCACTCCAGCCTTGGTTAGACCATAGCCCATACCTACTCTTCTTTCTTGGTTCCACTAGAGCTCCAGTTTTGTTTTGAAGGCCATGGCTTCAAATGTAGACCTGAAGGCAGCTATGAGGTAAGCATGTTCTGCAATCTGCATCTTGTCTTTTGTTTGTTTTGTTTTTTAGCCACGACATTTTCTGTGATTGCTCATTGGCCCAGAAGCTTCTGGAGTGCTCAGAGGCAGAGAAGTACCCATAGCTGACTGTTTGGCAAAACCGTCTCTTTTTAGATTGGCGTGGATCACCATGGCTTCAGCTCAACTAGGGCAGAGGAGCATTTAAAATACCCAACTGGGTGGGGTGAGGTAGCAACACACTTATAGCCCATACTCATTAGGACAGTCCCAGAAAAGGGAGCCTGCAAAATGCCATGCTGGGCATGATCCTCCCTTCTCTCTCCCAAACCCCAACCAAGGAGAGGCTAGAAAAATCAAGGTAAGCTTCTCAAGGTAGATCATAAAACAAAAGTCCAAAAATAAAAAAGGCAGGGGGGGTGGTGTCTCCCAAATGGTGACCTTAGCAAAGTGCCTGGGCCATGAAGAAAGTTGTCCAGCTGAGGCTCTGGAGGAATGAGAACTCATATTCTGAGTTACCATTTGGGGATCTGGGGTTTCAAATGATAACAACTACTCCTAACCAATTTATTATAAAATCAACACACAATTATCAGCAAAGTATGTGTTTGTGTTTAATCTGTTCAAAGGATTACTCTAGGAACTGAGGCCAGATTGAGAAGATTGCCTTTAATCAGAGGCCAAATTAAAGTTTTGGCTGCTGTGCCATTTTGCTAAGCATTATTCAAATGCCTCTAATGTAACAGTTGAAATGAATGTTCATGCTTAATTTGAATACTGCTTAGCTCCACAGGGAACCCTCCCGCCCCACCGCAAAAGAAAAAAAAATCATAAAATGTCACCCATACGTCGTAAAGCTACCAGTACTCATACATAAGTTTATGGATGGTTCGGATCTCTTGCCGAAGCACCAAATATTTTCTCTGAGTGGTCAGCAATATTGTATTTAACACCTAAAAATAATTTCGTTGGCCCAGAATATCCTCAAATCATTGAAAATTTTATGCATTTTCTTTGGAAGGAAATAACAAAAACCAGCAGAGGATACAAAAACAATTCCCTCTGGTTGAAAAGAGTTGAAATGCTTCCATCCAATCATGAGTATAACAAAGAAACTCACAAAATACTTTCAAGAAGAATCTGCTCAATTGCCCTTTGACCCAGAGACCATTCGATCATATGCTGGCTTTGTGAAATTTTTGTTTCATGCTTCCATTTAACTGTTCCCCTTATTTAACTCCTCCCCCATAAAGTACATGCAAGCCTATATCCTATAGTTCTTTCAACCCACTGTGGCGCCTAACAAATGCCTGAGATCAGAAAGGGAACAAAACAAGCAGTCTAAATCCATGAACAAATAGTGAATGTCTTCAGTTCTCCCAAGTACTCTGCTCTGCCTCTGGCAGTTAGACAGCCTGAGGAGCCGTGACTTTACTATCACGTGGCAAGGGCATATCCCACGGCCATGCTCCCTTCTTCCTTTCAGGTAACGTGGCCCAGACTTGGGGAACTAGTCCTGGTTAATGTGAGCAACTCATGGCAGTAATGTCTTGGCATACACATATATATGACTCATGTCTGGTCAATAAGATGTAAAGGAAATATTTTGTCCCCTGGTAAAAGAGAGTGTTGTGCAGGAGAAGCCCCTCTTTGCCCACTCTGTTACTTTCCTATGTTGGACACTGTCTCTGAGAATGTGATGCCTGGCACTGAAGCAGCCATCTTGGCACCAAGAGACAGATTTGAAGACCCAAAGTCCTTGCTAAGTGTATGCCATGGATGTTAAAAGGGCTAGAGAGATGGAAAGAGTTTGGAGACTTAATAACCGGACAGCTAAACCAACCATGGGACCACTTGCTTCCAAATTCCTTATTATGGCAATAATAACTGCCCTTATTCTCAGTCCCCATTAGATAGGGTTTCTGTTACAGCTGAAAGCATTCTAATTAATCCATATCACTCTCATTAAAATTTGGAGTAGCTGTGTCTCCCTTCTTCTTCTAGGAGGGAAAACTATGGTAAAATGGAAAGTTTTGGAGCCAAAGGCACTCCATCAGTCAGAATTCTGGCTGAGAAACCCTGAGCAAGTTTCTTAACTTGCAGAGTAGAGTGTCAGTATTATTAACTGGAAAACGTAGATAACAATGGAGGCTTCATAAGCTCATTATTAAGAAAACAAACCTAAACAAAAGATGGTGAAAATTTCACATGTCACAGTCTAGCATGGAGGAGGTGCTCAACAAATGTCAACTGCTTTGCTTTCTTTCCCTCCACATGCTCCCTGTGCGGAGCAGAATGTTCAGTGAGTTTGGGGGGAATAGGGAAATGTCCCTATGGAATGTCAAGAAAGAATGATTTTTCACCATCTTTCTTATTTGGAGACAAGAGCAGAGATAGGGACAGCTGTCTGTGTGGGAGGCTGAAGCTCAAAGAATAGCTTCTGACCCACAGGCCTATCTAAGTTGCCTCTACACAAACAAATCCCCTCATTTAGTAGTTGCGATGGCCTTTTGTTGAGCCTGGTGCCTTCTGTGATTCAGCCTCTCTGTCACACCATCTGCTCAGGGCCTCAACAGAGGCCTACTCCTTCTGAGCTGCTTCAGGCCATGGGAGTCTGTTGCCCACAAGCTACCCACAGCTGGGAGTCTTTAAAATGTGGACTCAACTGCTCAGTGGGCAGTGATCCGAGTGGGCACACATGCCCTGGCAGCCTCCAGGCACTGTGGGCCTGTGGACAAGCAGCATGCAGTCTACAGGTCTGTAGGCTGTATTCCAAAGCTGGCTTGTTGGCCATTCTCATTCCCTCTCTGGGCACATATCAAGATGTGCCCCCGCCCCCATACACACATACACATGCACACACACAAACATGCACACGCATTCCCACTTCCTGGTGAGTGAGCACAGTGATAGCTATCCTCTGAAGAGCTAGAAGCCTATCTTCAGCCACACTCCCTCCTCCCTCCCTTCTGAAGGCAGGGGACGATGTTAGTCTAACTCAACAATTCAAACTGCATACCCTAGACTGAGAGGCAGGGCAGAACAGTGATTAAGACTTTCCACTCCCAGCTCCAGGAATTACAATTTATGAAACATTGAATGAGTTACCTAAACTCTCTTGGGCTCTTTTATCTCATCTGGAAAATAAGGATAATAATAGAATTGTTACAATGATGTGTTTAAATGTGCTTAGCACTGTGCCCAGCATGTGGCATGTGCTCAACAAAATGGATTCTCCAAATCTCAAAGCACGCTTAGGAAGAGAAAGCTTCTCCTGCCATGGGACAACTCCAAGATATGGCCCATTCAGTCTGCCATTTCAATAGGTCATGGCTCATAAGACTAACACTTCCACCAGACCAAAATATTTGTCAGTGTGCATGCACTTGGGATTTAAGGGATTCAACAATGAATGAAGATACTTAAGAGCCAATAGTACAGAGGAAGAAACAAACTCAAAGACAAAACCATAGTCACAACTTGTGATAAATCCTATGAAGGAGAGGGAACTGAGAATGAATACAGAGTGAGCAGTGGGCATGGGAATGCCATTTTATCAGGGAATCAGATAAGACCTCTTGCTGAGAGAATGACGTGTAAACATGTAAGAGCTCAGTGTCCCTCACATCAATGCTAGTTGCGTGAATAAATGCTCTCCCAGCCAGAGTGGCACTGACAGAAAGATGGATCCTCCGGGCAGGAGATGAAGCGCTCTCTTGATGGCACATCAAGGTCCTACAACCTCAGTTCCTGGGGAACAGTCTGTTTCACGATCACAACGTCCAGAACGTTCCTGGGTTTCAAAGGTCTTGTCTTGTACCTTTCTCCCCCTAAGTGTTCTGAATTTTCTTATAAAGTGTCTGGTCCCACAGCACCAGGCAGAGCAGCAGTGGGCTTCGATGACCACTTTTTCCCAACAATCCTGGAATTCAGGCTATTTCCTATTGAGGCTTAAGCTAACCTTCTGCTAGATACCTCACTGGGCTCCATTCTGCAGGCTTAACTTGTCTAGCTTGGTGATTTTTGGTGATACCACTCTTTTAGAGATTTTTCTAAATCTTGTTCTAAGCCAATTTTTTGAAGTCCTTTAAATTCAAGGGACCTCTTAGGAGAGAGCTCACACTATGTATACATATCCATATATAAAGAGAGAAAAAAGTCATTGGGAGAATCATATCAGCTTTTTCTTGTTTTTGATTATATATTCGCGTGGAGTATTACTACAGCACACCATGCAGGGTACATTTCCAACATTATTCTTTTGCTTTCCAGGTCACTTCCGTTTCCCTACTTGATTTCCAATATGCTGCAAGAGTGATTTGGTACTACTAAGTTTTTTGCCTGAGGTTGTACCAATGATAGCTTCCTTCCCCCATTATCCTTTAACCCATTTGTATTCACTTCATGCTTCTCCTTCACTTGAAACTATTCCCAACCTCTGTTTCTGGGCACTTCTAGCCTCTCTGTAGTTTGTCACTGATGCCTTAAGGAATCTTTAGGGATCATTCATTTGTTCAGTTGCTTAATGAGAACCTACTATGTGTAAGCCCCTGAGCTATGAGAATAAAAAAATGATTAAGACATATTGTTTGTTATTATTATTCTGTGGCCTCAAGAATCTCACAGTCTCTGGTAAACAGACAAGAACATGTCACTATGTTAGTTAGGTTCTATAAATTGAAGTGTGGACAAAATATTGTGGAAATAAAGAGAAGGGAGGGAAAAATTCAGATCAAAAAGTATGGCCCCCGTACAACAGTATCTGAGCCATATTTGAGAAGGGCTGCAAGGGCTTTCTTCCTATGCTAACAGCTCATGCAAATGTTCAGGGTGTGAAAGAGCACAGTGGGCATCCAGAGAACCCAGTGGGCATCCAGAGAAGTGAGTCACACTGGCTGCAGCACAGCACATGGGGGCAATGGGAGAAAATCAGGGTCAAGGAGGAGTCTGGTAAGAAGTTAGGAGTGGGGCACCTGGGTGGTTCAGTTGGTTAAGTGTCTGACTTCAGCTCAGGTCATGATCTTACAGTTCGTGAGTTCAAGCCCCACATAAGGCTCTATGCAGACAGCTTGGCGCCTGGAGCCTGCTTTGGATTCGGTGTCTCCTCTCTCTCTGCCCCTCCCCTGCTTGCACTCTGTCTCTGTCTCTGTCTCTCTCTCTCTCAATTAGAAAAAAAATTTTTTTTTAAGTTAGGAGCAAAATGAAATGAAGATCAACTGAGTAGCCAAAAGAAAAGTGGCTGCAATTGATCATAAAACATGAAATAAATAAAAACCCACAAGTCCACAGTGATAGTAAAGAGAAAAGAATAACACACCCTTATTTGAGGCCATTAGAAGCAATTATTTACACTTACTTCTGATTCCAAAAATAGGTAATACAAGGAACAAATTAGACATTTATACTGTCTTTCACAAGGAAGTATAGTTCACCACTAGATGATAAGGGCTGGGTGTTCCTTAGGAAAATACCAGATAGCATATGTAAAGGAAATGCCAAGTTCAGAAAGTCACTGTTTTGTATCCCACAGTGAAATAACGGATTTGGCCAAATGTCATCAATGGCTGATAAAACCTTGGGATGAAACAATATCCTCACAGTAATCTCAGAAATTACCTACTAATTGTGATCGCCATCTTAACTGATAGATCAAACCAACAGCACAACAGTGGGACACCTGTCACTGTGCCTTTGGAAGTGATGTATTATGAGGTACACCACTTTGTCTACGTAGTATTCTTGCCAAAGGCATTTCATCTGCATCCCTCACTTTACAAGAAATACAGGAGACAGAGGGAAAAGTTAAATTACACCAGGAAGAAGCCATCAGACAAATCCAGAATTTGGGACATCCTAGAAGACAACTGGCCTAACATCTTCAGACAGTCAATATCATGGCGGGGGGCGGGGGGGGGGGGGGGGGAAGTGAGGCGATTATTTTTGTTTTAAAAAGACTGAAGAGATAGCTAGATGAATGAGCATTATTTAATCTTGATTTTAAAACTAATACTGTAAAATAATTTTGGGAACAATGGAGAAGTCCAAATATGGACTAAAATGGACTCAATACTAGATGGTATTTGGGAACTGTATTCTGTAGCCTGAAAATGGTCTTATGTTTATGCAGCAGAAAATCCTTTTTTTTTTTTTTAATGTTTATTTACTTTTGTGAAAGAAACAGAGCACAAGTGGGGAGGGGTAGAGAGAGAAGGAGATGCAGAAGACAAAACAGGCTCCAGGCTCTGAGCTGTCAGTACAGAGCCCGACACGGGGCTTGAACTCATGAGCTGTGAGATCATGACCTGAGCTGATGTTGGACGCTTAACCGACTGAGCCACCCAGGCACCCCAGAAAATCCTTTTTTATGAGATGCAAGCTGAGTATTTAGGATTCAGTGGTCAAGCAACTTTTTTCCAAACTGTTCAGCAAAACATATAGAGACAAAATAAATATGGCACAAAGTTAAAAATCATATATGGGTAACCATTGTGCTTTGTCAACTTTTATGTATATTAAAACTTTTCATAATAAAAGTGTTTGAAGTAAAATATATGTAGGGTCAGGGGCACCCAGATGGCTCAGTCAGTTGACTGACCAACTCTAATTTTCGACTCAGGTCATGATCCCAGGATCATGGGATTGGGCCCCGCATCAATCCATGCTTAGCATGGAGCCTGCATAAGATTGTCTCCCTCTGCCTCTCTTCCCCACTTGTGCTCTCTCTCCCTTTCTAAAATTAAAAAAAAAAAAAAAATTAATGTAGTCATATAACAAGGGGCCTGGTACGAGCTTCTTAGGATTGGACCTTACTCCTGAAAGTTCTGATTGGTGATTGACTTGTTCAAAAGTTTCATTTTAGAAATATTATTGATTTATCACAGCCACCCAAGTAGCATTTACTGAACATATACATCAAATGTTGAGTGAGCCCTGAGTGAGGTGTTGTGGGAGAGAGGAAAACCGAAAAGGCGCTGCCTGGCTGGAAGAGCACTAGCCATGTAACAGAGGAGATGAAACACAGAACACCAAGCACTGGTAGAGCTTTCTTGGCAAAAGAGGTGCCCAGGAGAGCTGAGAGGTGGGAAGTGCAGACGCACAGTGCTTCTGCCTAGTATGTGGTGTCCGTGTCAGCAGCACAGCCACATCACTCCAGAAAGGATGAGCCCACAGGCGACTAAAATCTCCTGTCCATTCTCACCTCTTGAGCTCTCCTTATTCTTTGATGGCAGACCCCTACACCCACGAGAGATGCTGAGAAGTGCTGCTTCCCTAAAATAGAGTGTGGGAGTGTGACCCATTTCTGGCCCAAGGAACCTGACTCAGTTCTCCTGAGATCCAGAAGGGACTGCTGGCAAAGATTTCCTTCCTTGATAAAGACAGACATATGAGAAGACATCCTTTCCCTCCTTCCTGCCTGCCCTTACGTGCAGCTGGGGCACCATGAGAAAAAAAAGCCAAGAGAAGAGGAAGCAGTGGTGTGGACCAGAGTCCTACTATCATGGAGCCATGGAAGCAAGCCTGCAACATCCTATCACCAGACTCCGTGTTATAGAAGAGTTACCTCCTTCTCCCCGAATCATTCAGATTCAGGTATTAAAACTTTGAGCCGATCCTGACCTTAGAACAAAGCAGTTAAAAGAAGCCTCAGCCACCGTTCTGAGCCACCCAACCCTAGCTAGTCCAGCTCCTAACTGAGCTCCGACAGCAGGCTGTAGTTTGGGATCACCAAGAAGGTTCCCACTCATGCCAACTCTGATTGGTTGTGACTGACTAATGTGCCATGCTGAGGGGTCTGATGCACTCCGTGAAGGCATCAATCCAGGTTCTGTGGAAAGAAGTGCCTAGATTCACAGTACCAGATATCTGCTTGAGCCTCATGTTTACCATCACAAGTATGGATGGAGTTTGGAACCGGCAGACCTGAGTTGAGTTCTGGATCTACCGCGTACCACTTGTGTAGTTTGGGTCAAGTCATTTAACCTCTTTGAGCCATCTCAGGGGACAGTTGTTATAACTGAGATAATGTAAGTGAATGTGGCTTGGGAAGCATGAAGTGTCACGTGGATGGTGGCTATTTTGTCTTATATTTGTCAAACCTCAGCTGAGAACCAGGTTGACAGGAGGCAGGGAGAGGAGGAAGGAACTCAAGATTTGAGCCTTGGAGAGTAGGTAACCAGAGAATGCTGATTTGGGGTACCGAAGCACAAAGTCAGAGTTCCAGATAAAAACGAACCAGGACAAGTGAGTTATGATCTGGAATGGTGAAATACAGTTGAAGAAGATGCCAAAAGCGGAAGTGAAGATGCTAAGGACAAAGACAGATAAAAACCATAGGCTGAATAGCCTGGGTTCTCTTGTTTTGTTTTGTTCTGTTTGTTTGCTGCCCCAACAGCTGAGGGATATGTAACATCAGTAACAGTGGCTCACCAAGGCCTAGGATCTCAAGGGCTGAGAAGGCATAAGGGCTTTCCAAAATCTTGAAAGGGGCAACTGAGGGCAAAGTCTCCTCCCTCTGGGAGGCCACCCCAGAGCAGTATGCCTCTCTGCCTTGTTGCAAACCAGTGGAGCAGACCAGAGGCAGAAAGCCCCAAGTGTAAGGAGAGACAGAAGCTGATAAAACTTCCAGTAAGCTATGCGTAGCAAGTCTGTTTTGTTCTCCTCCCTCACCCATGGCATAGTCAAACCCAGCACACTTCCAAAAAAGCCCAGCCAGTAATGAGTTTAGAAATCAAAAGTCCTTTTATAATAAAATTCAAAGTTGAGAAAAGGGCCAGGGACTCCCTGCCTAATGAGAATTACTCCAAGAAGCCCTCACTTTTCAGGTTATTAAAAGCCTAATTGCTCTGTGAACTCTGATCTAGGAGGTCAGAGGGTGAAAAAGAGACTTTCTTTTAGTTCCCATATTGATCTAAAACATTCAGAAGCCCTATGCAGGAAAAGGGAAAAAAGAAATAGACTGACAGATAATCCCAGGCAAAATCTGAGAAGAGGTTGAAACCTAGGAGGGGGGCAGAATTCAAAGTTCTATTTGTTCACAGCTATATTTCTAATGTCTACACCAAGACTGGCACATTCAATAAATGAATGAGCCCATGGGAAGGTAGTGAATCCCAGATCAGATGGAACCCAAGTGGAGGGCTGTGAAAGGGAGGCCTGGTAAGTGGAGGCTTCATACCCATGAAAAAGCAAGTGTGTGAGCTGAACTGGGCAGAAAGCCTCCCCAAATTCCTAACTCCAGAGGAGTCGGCATGAATCCCAAGAAGAGGCTTGAGCCTGAAAAAGAGGCCGCTCTCCATACCGATTTGCATTCCCCGTATCACTAGTAGTGAGGCTTTAGGGGTTTAAAAAAAATTTTTTTAGTTGATAGCATTCAAAATTGGGAGATTCTACATAAAAATCCTGATTCTTCCCACTCCCCTTTGAAGATGTAGCAACACGAGGCCCGCAATGCCCCCAGGGAAACAATCTAGGCCTGCAGAACAGCCACACACAACTTCCACAACCGTCCACTACTCCCAGGCTCACACAGAGGGAAGACAGTGTGAAGACAGAAGACGACCATCTACGACCAAGGAGAGAGGTCTTCCGAGATTAACCCTACCAACACCTCAATCTGAGACTTCTAGCCTCCAAAACTGAGGAAGTAAATTTCTGGTGTTTAAGCCACCAGTCCATGATACTCTGTTATGGAAGCCCCAACAAACTAATACATCCTTATAAACAAATTTCATCTACTTTACTAATTTAATTATCAGACTAGCCCAGAGGCATTTTTCTATAAACTGTTTTAAATTCATTCATTCATTCAATATCTTAATACCTACTATGCTCTGAACACTGCACACTTACTGATTCAAGCCCTTTCTCATGTAAACTAATTTTATTATCTTGTCATTTAACAACCCACTTCTAATTTTTTCCAACTATTTTCTGCTGGGCAGCTATGTGGCATTCTGTTGTCTGCTGATGCTTCTCTTGATTACTAGAATTAACCTTTTTATAGATGTGTTAGAACAGCATCAGTAACCCTAGTTCTCAACTCTAGATAGACAAAAGAATCACCTAAGATGTTTCTAAAATACCTGTATCTGGACCAACCCCTTCCCACATTCTGATTTACCTGGCATTTGTACAAAGCTCTGGCAGCATATTTAAGTGTCCCAGATAATTCTAGTGTGCAGCCAAGGCTGAACACTGTTACTCCCGTTTGAATGGGACTTGAACATCACCTCCTTAGGCACTCAAAGTAGTTCACAAACCACCAGCACTGAAATCACCTGGAATTTTGTTAGAAATGCAGCATCTCCAGGGTGCGTGGGTGGCTCAGTCAGTAAAGCGTCCGACTTCGGCTCAGGTCATGATCTCACAGCTTGTGAGTTCGAGCCCTGCATCAGGCTCTGTGCTGACAGCTCAGAACTTGGAGCCTGCTTCCGATTTTGTGTACCTCTCTCACTCTGCCCCTCCCCTGCTCGTGCTCTGTCTCTAAGAACAAAACACTAAAAAAAATTAAATAAAAAAAAAGAAATGCAGCATCTCTGTTTCCACCCTGAACTACTGAATCAGAATTCATATTTTAATAGTTTCCTCACACAATTCAGATGTACTCTAAAATTTGAGAAGCACTGGATTTACACTACAATCACCTGGAAAACTTGTTAAGAACAAGAACTCCCTGGCTTCCTCCCAGAACCACAGAATGTCATTATCTGCTAAGGGCTTGGGAATCTGAATTTTGTGTATTGTGATATAGCTAGTCACACAAGGGCCTGAGACCTAGGAATCACTCGAGGCCAATGTACACATCCCCTCAACTACCCAGCTTCAGCTTAACCTTCCAATTCTTTTTTAAAAATAAAAAATATAACAGAGATACAGATTTTTATTTTTCCATAATGCATGCAGGCTTACAACTATTTATACTTAGGAACAAAGGAATAATTGCATTATTACCAGGATGTCAAATTAGCAAGTAAGACAACCAGTTACTGATTACTTTTGGGAGATTATTTTTACAGAACACAGCAACAATTACCAAATTATACTTTCAAGACCACAGTTATATCACGAGACCAGGACAAGCTGATGGTATTTCTAACAGTCACACAAGTCTCCATCTTTTACAGGCAAAAAAGACTGATATTCTGGTGAAGGGTCTCAAGTAAGCACCTTATATCAGTCTTTGAAAGATTTACAACACAACAGTCTCTCTCCTGTTGTGATGCAGGGGAAAGAGAGCACATTTTCATCTCTTTTTGAGTACTCCCTGTCAATCTTGAAGAGTTTCACTTCTAAGGCCCATTTCTAGAACTTCATCAGTTAACATTCAAAGCAAAAAGCAGACCTGATGTGATCATGATAGTGCACCCCACCACTATCACCACCAAAAGAGAGTCCTGATCTCCCAAAGTAGTCAAGTTTAAATTGGCACAGTGTTGGACTTTCCATCAACAATATAGGTGGGGAGAGGAAGATACCAGGTTGATCATAATTGATGTAGCTAGGTGATGGGTACTCAGGGTCCAGGGACCATCCTCTCCACTTCTGTGCATGTCTGAAAATGTCCACAATAAAGAGAAAAACATTAAAAAAAAAAAAAAAAAAAAGCAGACCTACTCTGCTACATATTCCCATTAGTGGTAAGATTTTACTTATGGCAAAAATAAGCAGCATATAGCATCAATCTTCCACATACGCAAGGCCACACCTAGAAAAGAGAAAGCATCCAAAGTAACATTATTCTGTTTTGGGTTTGTTTCTGTGATTTATAAAATCCACTATTGATGAGTTAATGACTGAACAAAACTTGGGGCAAACCTACATCTAGGCATTGTGATTGTCCCATGATCCCTTTAACTCTCCTCTCCTCACTCTGGAAAAGGTCCCTCCCTGTCCCCCCATCACTGAGAAATAGGCATACTCTCCCTGAGGTTTCTTCACCCGTTTCTATCTGCCTCTCCAGGCCCATCTCCACATCAGGTTCATTCCTACTCTGTTTTTGCTACCACTGCCTTGCCTGGCACATCCTGTATACAATTTTGAGTCAAGGCCACCCCAGCCCCTGGGGAACTCAGAACAAGGTCTCCCACAAGGAATGGGAGTTACAGTCTTAATGCGTCACCCTTAGGGATGTGAAGGAGAAAAAGGGCCTAGCTCAGCTTTTACACCCACTGGGAATGAGCCTTGGTGATCCAGAACAGATTCCGCCCACCCTGACCCCATGCCCCAAGACGAAAGCCTACTCCTAAGGGTATCTGAAGGTAGAAGTAAAGACAGCAAAGGACTGTTGAGGGTAGAAAGCTGGGGAACGAGGGCCAGATGGCCAGAGGCTACCACAGAGAAAGAAACAATATGAGACAACTGGGTTTTATGGGGCACACACAAAAAAGTTGGAACAGGAGTAAACACTAAGTCCACAACACTGCTGCCTTGGGACTTATAATTCTAGCATGTTAGCCATGAAAAGAATTTTCAACTTCAGAATTATAGAGTGCATCCAGGAGTCGGGACCAAGGTCCGACTACAGACCTTGGCCTTCTGGTTTCCTCTGCCCTCTGTCAGCCCAGTGTGTGAGTGTGCACAGCAAGTCCTAGCTCTCTCACTAGCTGTATGCAGACAACCTTGGCTTTTCAGTTGTTTTCACTTTCTGAGCTGTAGTAATATTGAAACAAAAAAGGAAGGAAGGAAGGGAGTAGAGGAGTAAGAAAGGAGGACAGGAAAGGAAGGGAGGGAAGAAGGAAGAGAAGTGAAGGAAGGGCAAGTAAGGAGGTATTGAGGTGTGAGATAAAGTAGACACAGGCCCATAGATCAAAAATCCCTCTTCCCCACAACCCCACTATAGCACTCTGGTCATATGCTAGCAAGGGATGAGAAGAGTTGACAAAGGTACCTAGATTGTATGTGGGTCCAGTCCTCACTCTCACCTGGAGCCGCAGCACGATGACAGTGAGCACATGTCACATACCCGCCCATCAGTCTGGCAAGCAGTAGGGTTCCTAGAAGGCTGGGGAAG
This sequence comes from Panthera uncia, assembly GCF_023721935.1. Lineage (NCBI taxonomy): Eukaryota > Metazoa > Chordata > Mammalia > Carnivora > Felidae > Panthera > Panthera uncia. The sequence goes on along the minus strand of NC_064812.1, from coordinate 39,263,600 downwards.
GTAGGTGTGTGTCTCATGCACTGGCAGGGGGCCTTGGTCCACAGGCAGTTCTTGAGGTCCTCATTGACTGGGAAGCCAAGTGGGGCCAATAGCAACCTAGACAAATCTCAGTGGCCTGACAGTGATGGGGTACGGTGTTGACCTTGACGAAGGTTCATCATAAGGACCCAGAGGCAGGAAGAGACGCATAATGGTATAGAACACATGGCATTATGCTTCTCACCCTTAACCTCATCCATGCCCAGCAGTCAAGTGCTATTCCACATATCCAGCAGGGCAGCATAGGCCCCTAGCCAAAGCCAGAGACCCAGTAGGTGGTAGAACCTTGGCTGGTGGCCCCAGGGCCTTGGAACAATCAGTTTTGGCTGATGGCCAATACCATGTGTGCTAGCTTCATTCTGCAGTGGCAACAGAAGACTTTGCCACAGATGGCACGCATGGCCAGCATGAACACAAAGCTCAGCAAGTCACTGGCCCTGGAGCAGCAGAGCTCGAGGATGCACTGGTCCTTGTGGAGGATGACTCATGAGTGTCCATGTTAAAGACAGCTGGGAAAGGCCAGAGCCAAGAACACGGTCCAGGCGATGTAGACAAAGGCAGCACACACTTGAAGCATGTGTGCTTAACGTATAAACAGTAGGGGTGAGATCATTTAACATGTAACACTAATGTGAAAAAAGCAAGGCCACGAGGGGGCCAAAGAACATGATCATAAATACCATATTCTTGTAACTGAAGTCCAAAGGGAATACAGTGCACAGAGGCCAACATGAAGAGAAGGCAGACGGCCAAACACACGTGGTTAGCTAGGCACAGGTCCAACAGGAGGTAGTAGGGAGACTAGTGCAGGATCAGTTGGACTTGTTTGCCCCAGGCTCAGGGGTCTCCACTGGCTGCCTTGCTGGACCTTGCCTGCCCTCCTTTCCTTTCTCTGCACGGGCCCCTTCACTCATAAGGTAGTACTGCAGGGGATTGGGCCACAGTTCCTCGTTGATGATCTCCACAATCTTGTCAGACTCAATGGAGCTGTGGTTTGAAAACCACCCAAAGAAGCTACGGCTGTTGTCTGGGTTGCCCTGGCTTAACGACTGGAGATCATGGCCCGGGAGCCACTGGATTGGAGTAGAACGAGACACCACCTGACCCGAAGGCCCACACCCGTATTCCTTGATGAGCACCTTATTTTGGAAATAGGGGTTGCGCCCGAAGTAGAACTTGATTTTGTAGCCCAATCTCGCGAGGCCAAGCTCTTCCACCTCCAGGCTGTTCAAGTAGCTGAGAACCTCTTTATCTTGGTTGTTCAGAAAGGATGAGAGCTGGGGGTGGTTCTGAAAAGCCTGCCCCCAGAAACCTGGGATACTCTGGATGAGGAGGTTCCTGCGCTCTAAGTGATGCAGTCGCAACTGCCCGAACTTGCGCGAGAGCCGAAGGTAGGCCCTGTCCGCCTGGGCGTTCATGGTCTCCAGCTTCAGCTGGACGGTCTCCAGCGTATCCATGCTGCCATCTGTCGCCAGGGGCCCTGACCCTGCATCCTTCTCCACCTTCGTTTCTTCTCCCACAGGGGCGGAGACGCTCTCCCCAGTGGCCCCTTTCTTCAGCTTCCCACCAGCTAGGGCCTGAGGTACTCTCCCCGCTGCGCTACAGGTTTCTGAGGCCTTCTTCCCAGCAGCACCACGCCGATTTCCAACGCGGGGGCCATTTTTTGGCCTTCCCACGGTTCCCACGGTTCCCACGAAGACCGTGTCTGTCGCTAGGCGCTCCGAGAGGGATGTGGCCTTCCCCAGGCCGGGCCTGGTCGCAGCCTGCCCGCGACCCCCCGCAGCTCGGGCCCGGAGCGCGAGGCCACAATCCAGGGGGAGCCGGCAGGCAGCCTCCTCCCCGGGCCGACGGGGCGGCGCGGGCGCAGCGGTTTCCAGGCCACCCCAACCCGCGCCAGCCTGCACCTGTGCCGCCTGGGTTTCCTCCCCGAGCCTCTGGCACTGTGTTGGGTCCGGGTCGCGGGGGGCGTCGTCAGGAGCAGCGCGAACTCGGGCTTTGCCTCGGCCTTTGCCCCGGTTTTTGGCGCGGGAGGACTTTCTACCCCTACTTCGGCCGCTCATGGTGGTAGCGGAAGCAGCTTCAAAGCCACGCTCCGACCCCGCGGCCCCTGGCGCCAGCTCGCGGTCGCAACTGAGCGGGCCTCTCCATGGCAACCGCCGACGTCACGGCTGTACGACTGTACCCTCGCGCGAGGACGGGCTGCGCGCGGTGATTGGCTCCGCCGCCGCAGCTGCGCACGAGCCGACCCTCACGGACGCCCCCCTCCTCCATCGACCCCTTCCTCGCTTTGTCTGTTAATGGATGCGTGTGCCGTCCTTCACTTTCTTCCCGTTGGTGTCAGTTGTACCCGCTGGGTCTCATAGAGCATGTCTAATTCCTCTCATACAAGACAGCATGGCGACAACTATTACCACGTGTGTCCCCCCATCATCTACTTTCTAAACTAAACATCTTCAGTGCCTCCTATTACCTCGTGTGACATTTGCCAAGATGAAACTGCTATTGGTCCCTGTGTTTTTCTCTTTGAAAGCCTTTGCTGAGGGATTTGCCATGGTGCCTTAACTCCAGAGAATCTAAAGGTAGGTACCGTAGTGCCAGGCCACAAAGCGATTTGATAGGTGGGATGTTACTAATAATTATAAAAATAATTACTAGTATTTTATGAGCATCATTATGAACCAGGTTACACACTGCATGCTTTATGTGCATTATCTCAACAAATGAGGGAAGCGTTGTTGTCATTCCCATTTTCCAGATGAGAAAACTGTGGCTCTGGGACACCAAGGAATATTCCTGATGTTACACAGTAAGGGGTAGAAGCACAATTCAAACCCAAGCCCTTCTGACTCCTACCCTGTGCTTTATATTTGCAAGCGGCCAGTCCTTCCAGGGCTGCTCCGCCTGCAATTTACTGCACTGGCTCTTAAGAAGGCCAGCCTTGCTTGTAAAATAGGCATTGGCAGGGTATTCTCTCTTCTGCTTGGTGGCCTACCCCAAATCCTCTAGCTGCCTCAGGCCTCATTTACACAGCTGGCCTTTCACTGAAGGTATAGGACCTGTACAGAACTTCTGCAACTGGAGTGAGACAGGAATGTGGTCAGAGAATTTAATTATTCAGGGAGTGCAGCAGCGTTTCCCAAGTTGAAGTTAAGAATCAGAGCCTCCATAGTAGCAGTGAGGAGGCCCTAGAAACTTCTTAGACACTGCATGGAAAAAGCCGGACAACTTAGCTCTTGTTCCTGGAGCAAGTTCTAGACCCTGTTGTTACTAGCCAAGTGATAGGACCTTGAAATAGTGTAGCACGTGCCGAGACCATGACCAAAAAGACAACGAACAAAAACCTTCTGAGGTTATCTTTTCAGGCTCACGGGGAACAAGAAGTCCCTTGCACCCAGCTAATGGAGAAGTAAGTTCCAAAGCCCCTGGGAACTCAACCCCTCCCTCCTCTTATTTGTCAATGTGTCCTTGTAGGCTGGCAGCCTGGCATCACCTGGAAACTTGTTAAAAATGGAGAAGTTCAGGCCTTGCCCCAGAATGATGAAATCAGAATTTGAATTTTAACAGGATCTCAGTTTATTTGTATCCACATTAAAGTTGAAGTATAGGAGACAGGGGAGAAGAGAAATTCTTTTGATACAAGCAGGCCTTACTTTAAGCCAGCCCAGTGCAAGTGACCGCTGACTTTCTCAAAGGCTCTGCAATCCTGCAAGGCTGTATGTGATCTAGCAAGTTCCCTCCTGCCACTACCCAGCTTACCTCTCTGACCTCATCTTCTTGTCCCCCCCGCCCCCAACTCCTTTCCAACTGTACTGGCCTCCTTGCTATTCTTCAGACTCACTAGGTCAGCTCCTGCTGCAACTTTGCACTGGCTCTTCTGCCTTATATACTCTTCCCTCACTTAAAGTGGTCATCTTGGCTGGCTCCCTTCACACTTTGCTTAAGTGTAATCTTCTCCGTAACCATCCTGTTTAAAATTGCCACGCATCCCCATCCCTCATACCCTGCACTGTTTTTTCTTTATTCCTTGGGATTTATTGCCTTCCAACGCACTACACGGTTATTTCTTCGGTATATTGTTTAACTGTCTCTCCTCTCCAGAATGTTTTAACTCCATGGGGTCAGGTGTCTTTCTTTTGTTCACGTGGGCCTACAACAGTGTCTGATACTAATGAAAAGCAATAATTGTTGAGTGAAAGAACCAACCAAAGTAGAGTTTTTAAAAAATGGGTTTCTAAATTGATCTGAAATTCAGAATACCCCTGTTTTCCCCACAGAAGCAGTTTTATAGATAAAGGTTATATACTCCTATCAACATAATGAAAATGTATTAAACTCATAACTTAGACACAAAATTATCTTTTGAAATGAGCACCATTCAGGGACAGTGTGTAGGTGAAAATCCAGAGTGATTAATTTAAAAATTGAGTTAAGGGATGATGTGCCTGGCTGGCTCAGTTGGTAGAACATGTGACTCTTGATCTCAGGGTCGTGAGTACAAGCCCCACATCAGGCTTGGAGCCTACTTAAAATTTTTAAAATAAATAAATAAAGGCATTCCTCTTTATTAAAAAAAATAATAAGGGCAATTAATATTTGATTTAAAAAGGATTAGTCCAAGGATTACCTTAAATTCTTGTTGAAGGCTCTTTCATAACTACTTCTTCCCAAGGCCTTCCATGAACATCCCAGACCATCGTAAGTAGTCCTGTCCTCAATCTCACAGAGAAGTTAACTGTAATATTTGTCAGGCAATTAGACATGCAGTTTTGTGCCAGTCCTTGTACAAAATTACCACTTAAAACTGGATAACCACTGTCTGAAATTGTCTGTAAATCTCAGAAAAACTTAAAAATTAGCTGAAGCAGTCACTGCCCCTCTAAAAATTGCAGAAATTGGTGGGCTGGCCCACTTCTCAGAGCACTCACAGCTCAACCAACCTGTGTTGTCAAGAGCCTTAATCCAGCCTCGGCATCTGCGTCATTTACTGCTCATCCATGGCAAAACCACTGCAAGGTTAATGTAGGCTGGGCCACTGCAAATGATGTTTATTACACAATCTGCCTCCAGCCTGTTTTCATCATGTCAAAGAGATAAGCGTCAGGTGAAGAGAAACAAATGTGAGACTACCACTTTATATAAAGATACTCCAGGTCACCCAGCCTATATGGCTTCTGTATTTAAGAGGATGGTCTATGCAGCTGAACTGAACTGCTGATTTTCTTCTCAGGCATTAATATTTAACTTTATATGAGACTATAGCTTGAGTTTTCAATTAGACTGTAAGCCATGTAAGGGTTAAGACTGTGTCTCTTTTATCTTCCAAGGCAGCTAGCATGGGCCTTGCACTTACTAGTAATGTTACTGAGTAAAGTTCACATTTATTTTGTACTTTATACAATGCCATGTTCTAATTCACTTAATCCCCACAGCCACTTCATGGGTCAGGTGTAGCTATTGCCCTCTTCTTAGAGATGAGGTTACTGCTATACAAAAAGGTCCAGTACCTTGCCCAAGGTTACACAGCAAATTAATGGTTTTAGCCCAGGCAATCAGATCCAGCACCCATGCTCTTAACCACTACTCCATGATGTAAAATTATGGTGTGAGAGATTGAAATAGCAAACTCTTTCTAGTGGGTAAAAATTCTTTTCAATGTTCAAAAATTTTATGAACGTATAAAATTATATATGCACATACATACACATTTTTACACACATGAACAATACATACATCAGTCAGGAATACTTTTTCTTTTTTTTAATTCATTTATTTTGAGAGAGACAGAAACAGTGTGAGTGGGGAGGGGCCGAGAGAGGGAGAGAGAATCCCAAGCAGGCTCCACACTACCAGTGCAGAGCCTGATTTGGGGCTTGAACCCACAGAGCCGTGAGATCATGACCTGAGCCAAACCAAGAGTCAGATGCTTAACTGACTGAGTCACCCAAGAACCCCAGGAATAATTTTTCTATGGTCTATATCCCTGGCATGGTGATACTCAACATAAGTGAGTTTCATTTGAACAATCCATGTTGGGAATAAAACATCTCCATTTGAACTATATTTGTCATGAACATTATGTGAATATTATGAAAGAAATACAAGTTTACTATCATGAACTCAGAAATCTGGGAATTTTTACCTTTTCCCAATAATTAGGGGCTTAAGTCCCTATTTAAGCATTTAATTGATTCTTTTAAATGTGATATTTCATCATTTGCAAATTGTATTAAAAATTCATAAAAACATTTCTCAAAATACTGATGTAACTGGTGCTCACTTTTGTTCTCCAAAAAATTGTGCTTTGTATACTACTTTTAAGGTCTATTTTCCTCAAATCATATAAATTAACAAGCTGGGAAAAAGACATTCCAGTGATCCAACCTAGTCTCCCACCAAGAAAATAACATTCCCCCCCCCCCCAGTTTCTGCAATAGAACTTTAAGATCCCAGACTTGACATTTTTAGCCACAGGGTTTTTGTTTTTCCCCAAGGAGATAGTTTGAGCCTTTTAAATGGCAGTACGTCTTGCTTACTGTGTGGAATTTTGCCAACTAACCCTCCCAGGTTATGGAAGATCATGGAAAAGAAGGGGGTGATACAGGGAATATTTTCAAAGCCAAGGAGGAAGAGAAAAATCTGCCTCTTATGGTAAATTTCACAAACTATTTAAGCTTAATATCTTGAGAAATGTGCCTAGCTTCTTTCCAATTCCTCCCCAAAGAGCAAAATTTTATAGTAGACCACCTAAGTTATTCAGTTCATATCATATAAATGGCTGTAAAATATTTTAAAATATTCACAGATATATTCTTACTTCTTGGCATTTCCTTTTTACCCTACAACATTTTCACCATTAAAATTAGATCTTTAGGCTAACGCTTTTATCCTAAAGAGGAGAGAGTACGGAAGAACCTAGCAAGAGCTGAATTCAGCAAGTCAAATGCTTTGCTTTGAATTTCAAAATAGCCTCTTGAGAGGAGAAGATACAATAGCATTGAAAAAAAAATTTAGCTCTTCAGAGGCAAATCCTGGAGCACTAAGTGCATAGAGTTTATAACATAAAACATAAGGAGGAAAAACGTGATGATGTATAAGTCATTATCTCCACCACACAAAGAGGCAATAAGAACTTTTTCTGAGATGGGTTTGAGGAACTTAGAGAAAATTTAGAGAGTATATAGCTGGTGCAGGATCTTGAGAAAAAGATTCTCACAGTTACCCCTCCAGGGATCAAAACCCTTGGGGAGTTGGTAGAGACCATCCTGGAAAAGACAGCCATCTAAGAGTGGGGAGGACTAGCTCCCAACTTGAACACTGGAACCCTGACAAGAAATCCTCCAAGGGCTTCTTTCATCACAGGACAGCCAGGAGAGTAGAAAGGTATGTACAAGTGTACTTTAAAAATAAGTCAGTTATTTTACAAGCACACACACAAAAAAAAAAAAAGAAAGAAAGAAAGAAAGGAAGGAAGGAAGAAAGGAAGAAAGAAAAGAAAAAGTTTATTCAGGAATAGCAGAGAATTGTAATTCAGAACCTGAAAGCTATAGCAAAACCATAGGCAAGTTCAGAAAACAGAGAGGAAGGCTCTTTTATAGAAGAAAGGGGAATTGGGAGGGACTGTTAGAAACAAACGCCCATTGGAGTAGACTGGGGGTTTGAAGTATGGTCACTTTTCATTGGCTGAGTTGTGTCTGTTTCTCATTGGCTGCACTGTTGCTGGGCAAGAAGAAAACCTTCCTCCTGCTGGGGTAGTAAAGCAGCTAAAGTAGTATGGGCTTGCAAAGTGTGTCTCTTCCTGTTGTGTCTGCAGTTGTCAACAAGTGGTAGGCACAAGAGCTCCCCTTCCAGCTTCCTGACTTTATTATTTGTTTGTTTATATTTCAGAAAGAGAGAGAGAGAGAGAGAGCAAGCAGGGAAAAGGGACAAAGGGAAAGAGAAAATCTTAAGCAGGCTCCACACTCAGCACAAAGCCTAACTCAGGACTTGATTCCACAACCCTGGGATCATGACCTGAGCCAAAATCAAGAGTAAAACGCTCAACTGACTGAGTCACCCAGGTGCCCCGTGACTTTATTTTAAACAAGGTTTCCTTTTACTGATTTTCACAAAGCTGCCAAAGGGATTTCTGAAATGGCCTGTCCTACCCTCCAGCCACCCTACTCTCAATCTCCCACAGCCCCAGAACAGAGTGCAAGAGCAGCCATATATTTTTCCATGTTTAGTAAAGAGAGGTGGAGGTTGGCTAAGAGCATATGGGGAATTTAAATGGGCCTTGTATTGTTGGCAAAGAAGATGCAGAGTAAAGGATTTGATGACTAGAAACCATGGGGAGCACGCTTCATCAGTGGACACAATGGGAGTAGAGACAGATTTCAAAGACCAGGCAGGTCCAGCTAAGCCTCAGCAGATACCAGCAAAGACCGAAGATGATATTCACGCCAGACCTCCTCCATCAATGACAAGATGGAAAATCCTTAGCCCTGGAGAAATGAGAAAAGGAACAGGGCATCTTATGTGATTAAGTATCTGCATGAAAGAAACCAGAAGTTTTAAGTGTTAAGTTACCAAGTAACTTGAATTGCCCTGTTTAAGTTACATGAATTTTATAAGTTGCTGCAACTATGAAAATTCATATTCACTACAATAGTATTAAGTAGTCCAGGCCCAATATCTAATGGGTTTAGTCCTGCAGCACCAAAGCTGGAGAAACTTAAGAGATGGGACTTTAAAACTTCTTAGAAGATAAGTGACATTGATAGTTTTAGAAAATAATAGAAGGTATTAAAAGAAGGCCTCTTAAGACATAGTTGTGATTATAAACATCAAGAAATCCATTAAACTCCAATCACCAAATATGAAAATTTTCACTACAATTTAGGGAGAGAACCTAAAGCCAAATTAGGTGCTCTCTAAGAAAGTCTCTCATAAATTGGTTATGGGTTGAATTTAGAACTGTGGGTACACCCCATTTATTGCAGTTATTACTTTTAATAATGTTATTCAGTAATTTATCATACACTTGAATTTTTCCTAGTTGGGTTACATATGCAAGCCTTTCTCTCCAACCAGAAAAGAAGCTCCCTGAGTTACAAACACCAAATTTGCCTTATATATAAGCTGCACAGTGCCTTCTCCTTGAATTACCCCACAGCCATTCCTGTACCAAACAACCCTCAATTTCTAAACCAAAACAAGCTGTCCTCAGTCAACACCACCACATGTTGTCTAGTTCAGAGAACACTAGGATGCAAGGTCTCTCTCTTCCTACATCTCTTTTTATGCATTCAGGAATGTTTTGTTCATATCATACCCATATATTTTTTTTAATCTCAATTGTTCCCTTTCCTATATATATACGCACAGACACACTCTTAACATCCTTACTCCTTCTTCTTTCCCAACAACACAATAATAGTACAGAAATGCTCTAGAAAAGGAAGTGAGGTTGGTAGATTTTCACTTGGGAGCTAAATTGGGAGGAAAATATCCCAACAAGACTTGGATGTGAGTCTTGGCAAATCCCAGAAAAAGCCATTGACAAAGGGCAACATGAAAAACAGAAATTGGAATCACCTTCACTTTATATAATCTAAGATCCTGCATGGTTTACACTAGCTTCTGAGATTGAGGAAGGCCAGGATCTTCATGGAGGATGGCCAGAACCGGCACGGAGTTAAGGTCCCTGGGATGGAGGTGGGAGAAAGAATCCTCTCATATCACCCAGCACATCTCAGACTCCAGCCAGCTAACTATGGTGTGAGAGAAACCAATTAGAAGATCCACACACACACTTTATATCAAACAAGTCATAGATCTTCATGAAGCTAGGAATTTACATCAAAGACCTTGGGAAAATGAACAAAGCCAAAATTAAATTGAATTCTAAATTAATGGGAAAGTATTTTGTGGTTAAAATGTTCAATTACGTGTTGCAATCAACTTAGTATCCATAAGCATGGGGTTCCATTTCCTTTTACTCGAGCTAATTTAACTGCAGATACTCCTTGCTTTCTGGAATGCCCATTTTGGTTATTCATTCTGTATTTGTATAATATCTGATAACAATAGGACATTTTAAAAAGCACTTAAAAAGTTATAGTCAAGAAAAAAGAACAAAGGAAAATTAAGGGCTGGGAAATTAAAAAAAAAAAAAAACCAGAATGAAGTACCCAAATGTGTCCCATTCCACTATGTCTGCTGTACTTACTGGAGGCTGGCCACAGATTCTGGCCTTTAACCCAGCAGTGCGAGGAGAGAAATCTGGCCTTTCACCTACCAGTGCAAGGAGATGTGGTATAACCTTTATAATGTTTGCAATGTTAAAAACACACGCACACATACACACAACAGCAACGAAACGAAAAAACATGTTCTCAGAGAAAACATGTATTCTCAATACTGAACCCAGAAAGGAATATCAGAATTGAAAGCCCCGGTACCATCCTGATGCTGAATCCAGCACCATGGGCATCTCCTATAGCACCAGCCACAAAGGCTGGCGAGCGGGACAGAGAGCCACTTTATGAAAGCAGTTCTGTGGTGGTTCAGGTCCCAAGCTATAGTGGCTTCATCCAAGGACACAGAGTTTATAGAATTTAGAGGAGAAAGTGAACATGTCTTGAAGTCAGCCTCTGCAAATGTGGCCATCTCCAGTTGACACTGTGTCTGGAACCTGGGCATTGTCTGCGGGAGATAATATCACATGAGGAACAGACTGGTGGATTTCATTCTGTCCCCTGCTACCAAATGGGCACAAAGCTCTCCTGAGAACCATGCCCTCCTCCCCCATTTCCTCATCGATTTCTCTGTCTCCATCACTTTCCTTTCTTTGCTTCCCCCACACTGTGTGTTTATAGAGAAACCATTCCGGTTGCTTTTAAAAACTTTTCCCCACTTCAGGTCCTCTTCCATTCACACACAAAGCTGAGTCCTTGCGGACTTACGCTGTGTTTGCCTCACAGAGTAATCTGTACCTCAGTTTCCCAATAGTGTCAGAGGTGGTTATTCAGGCCAGGGTTCAGTTATAGGACCGGGCAGGTGGTATAAGTGAATGAAGCCAGCCCAGTGCACGTCTGTAGGGAATTGAAGATTGGGTTATGCCCTTTCTCAGGCTAGCGATTGCCACTTAACTCCAGCTAATTACAGCCGTGGAGAAATCTGCATTTTTTTAATGTGAAATTTCTTAAAAATCCTGTGAGAACCAAACAGAACAATTCTGCTTGTAGACTCCACTTTTAAATCCCTGTTCTACACCCTTATTTTTTTAAAACTAAGTTTATAAGTGAAATCATGAATGAATGTCTGGAAATTATTTGAATTCTTCCAAAGAAGAGAGATTTTTGTGGCTGCCACTCAAGAGAAGCCTTTGAAAATAAAGAGCAGTAATATGATCCAAGGTAGGACTCTACCCTTTGCCATTAAGGCAAGTGAGGAATTGATGGCAACTGGGAGACAGCTGTTACTCAAGATGGGCACAAGTGAGGGGTTATATTCTTGACAAGATTTTTTTTTTAGAACTTCAAAGATGATGATAATTATTTTTAATTGGCTTTATTTCTTCATACATAGAACCCCATTGCTACCTCCTGTTTCTTCACACATGTAATTTAGACTCCAAAAAATATTTTCATCTCCCTATAATATGAAGGCAAGACCAGCTCAGAGACACGCCATGCTGCTCGCTTCTCCCAGCAGCTACATCTACAAATCTTTACTGGCAACCAACACACTTCTGACATAAATGGTAGACTTGGGTGACTATGCCCCTTTGGATTCCTTTTTTCCCTCCCCTTCTTCATACCCACACAATTGATCAGGTGGGCCATATGGCCCCTGTGATTCACACATTAAGACAATTAGGACACCAGCCAGTTAATTGCTCAAGCTGGCATTTTCATAACTAAGACAAGAAAACCTAATGCTTTGTCTTCCTCAGAAAAAGCCAACTCCATCTGCTCTTTGGTATGGTTCAGATACCAATTCCTGCAATATCTAGCTAAAAATGGGTGTAACCATATTTAGATAAAAATATTGAATGAAAGTTATGTTGCACTAAGTTTTCCACTGCAGAATCCAGGCTGAAATGTAATAGTAAAAATCTAGCATGAGGATAGTGAGTATACTGTACGTATTAAGATTTTACACTACACTCCGAGAGGGAGATGCTGGTCACTGGAGAGTAGCCAGACCACCCTTCCCTAGGACTGGATATCAGAAAGAAGAGGAGTTTCGAGTTGAGGCGGGGGGGGGGGGTGGTTGTTGCTCACAGCCCTGACCTCTAAAGTAATGGGGGGACACTTAGAAATAAAAGGTCAACCAGGTGCCTGGGCGGCTCAATCAGTTAAGCATCCGACTCTTGATTTCGGCTCAGATCATGATCTCACGGTTTGTGAGATCAAGCCCAAATTGGGCTCTGCACTGGCAGTACAGAGCCTGCTTGGGATTCGTTCTCTCCCTCTCTCTCTGCCCCTCCCCTCCTCATTCTCTCTCTCTCCCTCCCTCCCTCCCTCTCTCTCTCTCTCAAAATTAAACTTTTTAAAAAAAGAAAGAAAAGGCCAGGTATAAAGACAGATAAAAGGTTTATTTTCTGGCACCAGGACTGGTAGAGGGTACCCCTCCCATACTGCAACCCTATTTTAATAGGGAAAATAACAAAAACTAACCAGCATTTTATGGTTGAGGAGATTCTGGAAAGTTGTTTACTCTCAGCCTGGGCTCTGTGAGTTGGGAGTCAATGGGAAGCAAAAAAAAAAAAAAAAAAAAAAAAAAAAAAAAAAAAAAGTAGCCGCCTGAGCACAAAATTACTATCTTAATTTAGAACGCAAAGAGAATATTTACAAGTTTTGTGGCTAACTCTATGAACTATAGTTGGAAGGGTCAGGAAATTTACACCTCCCCATGTGACTCATTCTCTTAACTCCAAGCATGAGCAGTGAAGGAACCAAGAACCCCTGAGGCAGAGATAGTCCTGGAAATGGTAGTACATTGAGCAGGCTTTTTTCCAGGTTTGCCAGCATAAGGGAGACCCCTGAAGCACCTGCACAGCCTACATACTACAGACAGGTGAGCTGAAAAGTTTGAAAAGTGCCTGTGCGAAAGAGATGACAAATACTCCTCTTGTCTCTTGTCTGCCATCACCAAAACCAATAAAAAGGAAAACAGGATGGAGATCCCTCAAGAAATTAATAATAGAACCACCCTATGATCGAGTAATCGCACTATTGGGTATTTACTCAAGTAATACAAAAACACCAGTTTAAAAGTATATATGCACCTCTATGTTTATTACAGCATTATTTACAATAGCTAAGATATGGAAGAAGCCCAAGTGTCCATTGATAGATGAATGGATAAAAAAGATGTGGTGTATATATATATATATATATATATACATACATACACTGGAATGTTATTCAGCCATAAAAAAGAATGAAATCTTGCCATTTGCAACAACATGGATGGAGCTATAGAATATTATGCTAAGCAAAATAAGTCAAGTAGAGAAAGACAAATACGATATGATTTCACTCATATGTGGAATTTAAGAAACAAATGAACAAAGGGAAAAAAACAGAAACCAAGAAACAGACTCTCAACTGTAGAGAACAAACTGGTAGTTACAGAGGGAGGGTGAGTGGGGGAATGGGTGGAATAGGTGATGGGGATTGAAGAATACACTTATCATGATGAGCACAGAGTAATGTATAGAATTGTTGAATTACTAAATTGTATACCTGAAACTAATATAATGCTGTATGTTAACTATCCTGGAATAAAAAAAAAATGTATGAAGTAAAATAAAAGTCCCTAAAAGAAGCAAACAACAACAATCACTTCTCCCTGTTTATAATCAAACAAAATTTCAGCAACCAATGATATTTTTTTTTAAATTGCTACCATATGCCTCCTATATTACTCTAGTAAATGAATTCATTTATCATCAAGAGAATTTATGTGACATTCTCTTGATGATGGAAGAATTCATTTGCTAGAAGAGAATTCTGGAAAAAGTCATGATAAGAAACATGCTGGCATAATTCAGGTTTATCTAAGAGCCTGGCCTTCTGGCCTTAATTTTATCATTCAATAGTGACTGGAAAATACATACAGTGAGCAAAGTATAACATGTCATTTTAAAATTAAAATAGAAAATTCCTTTTATGATTTGAAACTATGTATGTGAGATTGATAGGGTGGGATCATGTGGGATGGAGGAGGGAGTTGGCAGGAAAGGGTGGCCACAGGCAGGGGCCCAATTGATGAGTCAGCATGCTTTGGGATCTAAAAAAGGCCTACCCAAACCTTTCTGATTTTGGACTGAGGAAAATGAGACTACCTGTTGACAAGAAGCAAAGCTGAAATGACAGAAAAAGGATTGGGCCTGAATTAGTTTCTTACTGATGCTGTAACAAATTACCACACATTTAGTGGCATATTATATTACATTATTTTATGGTTCTGGAGGTCAAAAGTCCAAATGGTCACACTGGACTAAAATCCAGGTGGTGGCAGGTCTGTGTCCTAATGGAGGCCATAGCAGAGCATCCATGCTAATGGCTCTCCATCTTCTGGAGGCTTCCTGCATTCCTTGACTCTTCCAGCCAGCAACTGGATCGCCCCTAACTCTGCTGCCATCCTCACATTTCCTTCTCTTGCTGACTCTCCAGCCTCCCTCTTTCGCTTATAAAACCCTTTGTATTGCATCAGTCCTACCTGGATTATCCAGGATAAACTGCCATCTCTAAAATCCTTCACTTAATCACATTTGCAAAGTCCCTTTTGCTATATAAGGTGACATACTGATGGGTTCTGGGGATTGAGATTCGGACATCTTTGGGAGCCATTATTCTTACTGCATAGAGTCATAAATACTGACTTATATTTTTTAAATATTTATTTATTTATTTATTTTGAGAGAGGGAAGGAGAGAGAGAGAATCCTAAGCAGGCTCCGTGCTGCCAGCACAGAGCCTGACACAGGGCTCAGTCTCACAAACCGTGAGATCACAACCTGAGCCAATATTGAGAGTCAGACGTTCAACTGGCTAAGCCACCCAAGTGCCCCACTGAGTATTATTTTAAAAAATTAAGTGTTAAAAGAAGATTTATGACCAATTATTCTGCTTCATAATTGTTCATCTCTTTCATATACGCCCATGTTTTTATTCCTGTGCCCTAAATATGTTTTACAATAATAGTAGGTAACATGTATCAAGTGTTTTCTAAGTATCGGGCACTGTGCTGAGCAGTTTACTTGCATTTTTGTATTTAAGTCTCTCAACAACCCAGTGAGATGAGTGCCATTATCGTCCCCATTTCATGGATGAGAAAATGGAAGCTTCAAGAGGTTAAGTGATTTGTCTGAGGTTCTACAGCTGAAATTCCGAGCTAGGTGTGTCTGGCCCCTAATCCATGAGAAACAGTTGAGCTAGAATGAGGCTTACAAAAGCAAAGGTGTATTTCTTGTTCATGCTCCATATTTAGCACATGTCTGTCTTGGGTCTGCTGCCTCTTCACATCCTCATCATTCTGAGACCCAGGCTGATGATGCAACCACTATTTGGGATATTGCCCTTTTCATATATTGCCCTTTGTTAAAAGAGAGAAAAGAAAGATGGTAGAATTTCACATGAGCTTTGAGAGTGTTATCTTGAAAGTGATATGCATCACTTCTCACATTTCATTGGCCAAAGCAAATCAGTGACTACGCTCAACATTCATGTAGCCAGGAGATCTTAATCCATCACTAAGTACGGCAGCAAATATTTGGAGAACATAATACAATGTATAACAGCTTTAAGTATGGTGCTATACCATTCACTGAGGATCAGAGGGAAAGTAATCATTTGTCCACAGAGCCGAGATGATTTGGGATCTCCTTCGGTGGCACAGCCCTCACCTCTAGGCCACCTGGACTCCTGGGTCTGTGAATAAGAAGTCACCTGTATGGAGTGATATTCTCCAAAACTGAAATGTGCTTAGAGTATCTCACACTCCACCATTGGAGAGAAAGTTGTGTCACCTGAGGATAGCTATATTGTGCTAGGAGTTATGAATTGTTCCTCAAGGGGAATTTCCCTCAACTGGTAAGACTCTGGATTGGTGTAGACTTCCCTCAAAACAGCAGCTAAGAAAGGATGGGGGAATTTCCAAAAGTCCCCTAGTCCAAAAACTTCCTAGGATTCTAATCTAAGTGAAGACTACTCTTCTCTGAATTTTTAGGACCCAAGGATTGGGAGTGATGATTATATTTTGTGCAGTGGTCCTCAAAGTATGCTTTAAGGAACCCTCAAGTTTCAATAAAGTTATCTCAGAAATGGCTAGACAGAGGGGCACAGACCCATCCTCGCCCCTACCCTTATTCCTGGGGCTTGCCACACAAGCTAGGGCTAGGATAAGCGGGGCTTTCAGTAACAAGACTCAAGGTGGAAAAAGAGAGTGAATAGTTTCTTTTGATATAATACACAGAAACTCTGCCAAGAGAGGCTCCATTTAGTAGTCCGGAAGATCCGTGTGCCAAGCATTTGTTTCACCTGACGTTATAAATGGTTCTGTCCCATGCCTGCTCTACCTGGCCTATTCAGAGAGGATGGAACTGAATGACTAGCCATATCAGCAGGAAACTAAGGATAAGAGGGTAATAGAACGGAGGAGGGGGTGGAGGAAGTTAGACTGGCCCAGGGAAGGAAAAAGGAAGAGAGAGTGCCAATTGAGGGGCTTGTTCTCTCTGCCATCGAGAAGGGTAGCCATGTGGCCAAGCCCCATGACTCTCAAGGTGAGGATGCTTGAATGTTGGGAAGGCACACTTCTGACACCCCACCTGCCTTTGAATTCTGTGGGATCCAGTGTGCCCTGGAATGGCTGCCAGCAATGCTGTTTAACAAAACATTGTCATTACCACTTCCTTGCACCATAGTATTAAACTCACATAAAAGACTTCCACTTAAGATTTAGGTTGAATTTTTTTTAAGAAAAAGGTTGAAATCTCACCATTTAACCCAGTCTTCTAATTTTGTGGGAAAGGGTATAGAATCCCAGATGAAGAGGCTTTCTTAGGGTCATGAAAAGAAGCAGGAGAGTGGCACCCGGGTGGCTCAGTCGGGGCATCCGGCTTCAGCTCGGGTCATGATCTCGCAATTTGTGAGTTTGAGCCCCACATTGGGCTCGCTGCCGTCAGCCTGTCAGCTCAGAGCCCACTTCAGATCCTCTGTTCCCCTTTTTCTGCTCCTCCCCCACTTGCGCTCTCCCATAAATAAATAAATATTTTTTTAAAAAAAGGGAGGTGGGGCAGGAGAAAATTTGAACCAGAACCAGGACTCTGGCTCCCAGTCCAGCATCCCTCCCCAGTGGCCCCCACAATCCCAAGTTCTGGACTGTCTTCCTTGGTGCTCAGAGCCCCATCACTTTGGGATGACAACCCCATTGGGTAACCTTGCTTCCAGGTCAGTTACAGAGGAGAATGAGTTATTTGGGCACTATCCTGCTTTGAAATACATCAGACCCTCATCTTCCAGTGTTACTAGACTCATCTAAAAGCCACAGCATGGGAGAGTGTGAGCTTCTGGCTTCACCTGGGTTGCCATCACCCCTCATGCCCCTCACTTTGACCTCACCCATACGCCTTTGAAATGCCTCCCTGGTTTGTCAGGATGGTGCAGCCTGCCAGCTAGCTGCCAGTTGAATTTTTTGCAGTTTTCCATGTTGCAGTGACAGGGCTGTGTTGAGGCCCAGATGCTTCAGCATAAATAAATAGCACATCTGGGAGCTGGAAGGAGTTCAACTGAATGTTACAGAAAAATCTGGGGTGGAAGCAGAGCCAAGCGATACACAGCTGGAAACTGTTGAGTTAGGAGTGAGGTGGAGAAGCAGTTGAAGAAGAGAGAAAAAAAGAAATGGAAAGAGAGAGAGAGAAAAGATTAAACCAGGGATTACTGTTGTACCAGAGGCTCTGAATTATAACTGCTGAGAAACAGAGCCATGGTTTATACAACCATTTAAGAGCCTCCTACAAAAATGATAGTTTATAATAATTGACCTCAAAGCAGAGAGGCTGAGCAGGGCTGGGAAGCTTGACTGCTGGATGTCTGGCTGCCTCTGATGTGTCAGTTTGGTCACCTCCTCGCTGTTTGAGTCATGAATGTCCTCGTGGTGAGCAAGGTGAAGAAGTTCAGCCCTGCACTGGTGAGAACTCCAGGCTCCCTGCTTGGGATCACCCGGCATTTGGGAAGCTTAGTGAGTTCCCAGGCTCCCGGGAAGTCTCAGCTGAACACGCCTGTTGCGAACATGCAGAGTATTAAAGGAGAGGCCGGGGTGGAGGAGGAGGAAGAGGACATACAGTGACATCACTCTTTCCTAGCCCAGAAGCCCAGGCAGATGATTCACCAAGATGAATCAGCAGTGGCTACAGAGAGACCTGCTAACACCCACACCCTCAGGCCAGAGACTAAAAGCTACAATGACATCACTGAGCAGAGAAGAAGTTTAAGTAAAGGGGAAATTAGGACAAAAGAGAGAGGAAAAAAATCTGTTCTTCTCCCTCTTAATGGAAATCAAATGCATGGATTAACTTCTTAATGGATGGCTTGGTTTAATCTCCTGGATTAAAAATACCCCAAATTAAGCCATCATTAAGAGATGCCAGAATGCAGGCTTTCTAAGCAAAGAACAGTATCACAGGGCAAAGCTTTTCTCAATCCTTCTCGCCCCTCCCAGCTGGTCCTTGCCTTGTGGCAGGTGATAGAGGTGAATCCTGCTACCTAGAGAGAATCAAAGCTCCTTTCAACCCACTTGGAACTGAACCTTGATGGCTTTAATATACAGCCTTGTTATTTTTAAAGTAAAGCAGATGACTGAACAAAATGGGCCCCATGGCAACTCTTACACTTGGTTTGGTCGAGATTCCAAGTTTTCCGCATCCACAGGGATCTGAAAGGATAAATGACTTTCTCTGAGTCTTAGGGAAAAAATTTAATTGGCAGTAATTGCAGTTCATAGAATCCTTAAAAAGATTGAATCATACACAAGGATTAATAATCTTGGATATTAATTCTTAGTTTGTGTGTTCCCAGCATTCCAGTGGAGGTGGGAGCCATTCAACCTTCACAATTTATAGTGATGCTGAAATCTTTAATACATACTTAGGGAATATGGTTAAAAATAGGTATGATTCAGCGTAGATCTATGCATAATTTTAAAAGCTTTGTCCATTTATTCCAAAAGTATTTATTGAGTACTTTCTAAGAACCATGCATTATGCCAGAAGCTGAGGATCCGTTGTTGAATGAGACAAAACCCCTGCCCTCAGGGAACTTACAGTCTAGCAGCCAGGACTTCTGCAATCCATTGTGACAAGGAAAACATCACTGTTAATTCCATTTAAAATTAATTTCTTGGAGTACCAATCAGTTCTAGGGTAAGAGGAAAGAAGGGCTGCACTGCACCTAAAACATCCCATGCCTCAAAATAAAAATAGAATTGTATTTAGAAAAATCTTAATTTTCTGGCATTTCAAGAACACAGAAGCTGCGTAAAGGTGAGCCAGAATTCTTTCTGTAGCCTGGTAATTAATTTGCAGCTTAAAATCTCCTATAGGAAGACCCCAAACCAACATGATATTTGGGAGAAGGTGAATTGGGGAGGTTGAATTCAATGGAACGCATGTTTCCTCAAAGCTGCTCGTAATTCAAAATCGATACAATTCAAGTGCAATCCTGACCATGGATAGATAGTTTGGGGGAAGTCGGGGTGTGAGTGCTGTTTACCAGCTGAAAGGGCATTGCCATGGAACAATAGCATCGCTTACAATTTGCCCTACTGTTAGTTTGAAATTATATGATTCTTGGCTCGGTTTTTGGTTTAGCTTGGGGATCCTCCGGATCCTTCACCCTGCTCGCCATAGGAACTTGATCTATATATGCAACATCAACAAGTCTCCTTGCCCTCTGGCTTCCAGCCAGATTCTGCCAATGCACAGCACCTGCAAGAAATCAGGGAGACGGAGGACAGAGGTTAGGGTATCAATTTCTAGGAGTCCTACTCTGCTGGGCCACCACAGACCAGCTGTGTCCCTCTACTAAAGACCCAGGTTCCCATCAGGTGGCCCTCCCCATACAGCTGGCCTGCTGAGGGTTCAATAACTGCTCCCTCCCCTGGTCCCTGTGGGTCTGGAGCCAGTGTTTGTACTACTTCTGGCAGTTTCCCTGCACCCTGCCCACACCTTTGTAAATAGTCCTTTCATCCAATTTAAGTGTGCCATCTATTTCCTGCTGGGAACATGACAAATAAGGGGAATTTATATTATCCTAAATGTCATACCTAAAGGGAGGCTTTATTACTATTTTCATATTACACAATTTCAAATTTGCTTGGCTCAAATTTGCATGAAAAAGTAATAAATTTCAAAAGATCCACAGGCCCATCTGCATCAGTAACAGGGTTGAAAATCAAGGTTTACAGCAACCTGCCTTAGATTTCCCTCTCTAGCTTAAACTATTATCCTTTATGACTTTGGGGACCTTCCTGTTCTGCTTTACTTTTAGCTTAAATAGTAGATTTAAGTTGGGTTGTTTAATAACAATTCCTTCTGCCTCAGCTTCATTACCTCCTTGGCAAAAGGATGAACAGGATTAACGGGCAATGCATTAAGGCAATCATCCCTCTGCCTTTCTAGTCATTGGAATTCCATTCCCAGGCAACAAAAATCTCTGAAATACTCAGGAACGGCATGTGACATCTCTTCTTCTTCCATTGCAGCAATGCACAGGGTTTGATTTTTATTTGGCTTGATTTAATAATTTCAGCCCCTCTTGTTGGGTCACTGATTCAGTAGTAGACAGTTTGGCTCTCACTACAGCTCGGCAAAGCCAAAGCAGACAGTTTGGCTGTAGGGCAAATGGGTGTCTGTCACCAAGAGCCATGCACATCCACTGATTTATGTACACAACCTATCATTTCAGCATGCCCCACCTGCATCTGGAGCTTCCTGTTCATCCTTTCATTCTTACCCATCTCCACTTCATCATCTGCAAGGAAACGCATTCTGGAAGCATAACGAGAGAGGGAAGCCAACAATTTCCCGAGATTCACGTCCAAGGAATATGGATTTAAATGAAAGGGCAGGGATGGACAGTGACCCACCTTTTAACAGGCAAATGATACAGTACCCAGGCTGAGAGTGCTGCCTTTAGAATCAGATCTGGATTTTAATCCTAGTTCTATCTCCTATTACTTGTTATAACATGGATTAGTTGCTTAATCTTTCCAATTTTTACTTTGCTTCTCTATAAATTGAATGTTATGAATACACACCTCAATGGCTATTGTGGAAATTGAATGAAATAATGGAAGTAAAACTCTCAGCCTCAAATTTGCCCTTAGTTTGTTGATTGCATAAATTCTGGGCCTCGCTTTACATTTCAGGGTTGCTAAGATTGGAGACACTCCCAAAGGGTGGTAGATTTCACTAATGGATGTATTGAAAGGAATAGAAGCCATTGTTTTATAAGAATAATCCATCTTCCTGAGTTTAGATAAAGAAAACAAATAAAACATCCCCCCTCAAAAAAATGCTCAGTGAAATTATTATCGCCCGAAAAGTTAAGAAGGCAAGTTAGGAGGCCTAAACTTGAAACAGTATATCTAAAAGCAGGTTTGCTCAGAAATTCGAGGAGGAAATGGGTTGGTTGTCAAAATATGCTTCTGTCCTACTATCTAAATAGGAGCAGAGAGAGAATGAAAGACAAATGAAAGCAGATGGGCTGCTTAAGTAGGAGGAAAAGAAAGCTTTCCTTAGGAAAACAATTGGGGTTTTAGAGACAAGGTAGATGGATATAAAGGGAATGAAAAGACACACCCAGATCTAGCTGATCCCAAAGAAAAGATTAGGAGGAAGATCCAGCTATAATGACCCCTCCTCTCCCCACACTGGTTAAGGAATGTCAAGTTTGAAAGCATTGACAGCCATCCTTTTACAGCTCTAGGAAGAGTCCCTGATAAGAGTAACTGAAGAAACCACAAGCAGGAGACTGGCCAATCTGCCAGGTAGTTACAGAAATTTTGGACAGATTTGAGAGGGGAAGACCCATCCAAAATACTCAATTACTAGGTAAGTTTCTGGGTGGAACCATTATTGTAAGCAAAGATACAGATAATACCTGTGATTGGAAAAGAACATGCCCAAGAAATCCATGGAAAGGCACAATCAAGAGAAGGCCGTTTAAAAATAAGGAAAGCAGGGGGTGCCTGGGTGGCTCAGTCGGTTAAGCATCGACTTTGGATTGGGTCATGATCTCACAGTTCATGAGTTTGAGCCCCACATAGGGCTCTGTGCTGACAGCTCAGAGCCTGGAACCTGCTTGCGATTCTGTGTCTCCCTCTCTCTCTGTCCCTCCCCTGTTTGTGTTCTCTCTCTCTCTCTCAAAATAATAATAATAATAAATTTTTAAAAATTTTTAAAAAAATAAGGAAAGGACAAAAAAAAAAAAAGATCAGGTGCAGGCCTCAGGTTATTGGTCTTAATGGAACTACACCTCCTAGGTTGGATTATTCCACTCATGGGAGTGAAGATGGAAATTTTCTTTCTGAATAGTGTGTGCTGGAAAGATCCTGAAATCTTTTATTTCTCAGCTCTCAGCATGTGGAATTTCTGAGACAAAATCTAATGGGGTATAATAGAAAAAGAATCCTAAAAATTTTAAGTTTTAATTTGTTTCCTAGGAGAGAAATACAGCTTGAATTAAGTGGGGTGACTGGGGCTGCCACTGTTGTAAATTTCTAAATTTAACAAGAAAGAACGTTTCAACATCCAGTCTCTAATGAAGCAAATGGCATTTAGGTGTGGGTTTCCCTCCCACCCACCCATCCCAATTATGGTAAAATAGTGCCATACATCCATAATGTCTTCATGGAAGATGCCTCCAAACTGAGTTTAAGTTCATGGGTTGTAGATCATGGAAAAGTGCCCTGGATAGACTGGATGGCATGCTGGTAAAAGTGACTGAAAGTTTCTCTGTCTACCCTGTTTCTCACAGTCTCTACTACAATCTCTGTGACATTAAATATAGAGTCATGGAGATATCATCTGGCCAGGGATACCTGTGCTTCAAGATGGTAATTTGAATATGTTCTTCTAGAAGATGGTCATTTTCTCTAGAAGAAATTAGGTGATAATTTTGGTGTTCTAATAATTCCTTGAATTTATTAAATTCAGAGACTTTGAGTTGGATGAGTTAATCAAGGACACCAAAGGAACAGCACTTGAAGGAACCGCACCTATA
Source organism: Panthera uncia (assembly GCF_023721935.1). Lineage (NCBI taxonomy): Eukaryota > Metazoa > Chordata > Mammalia > Carnivora > Felidae > Panthera > Panthera uncia. Next base: position 39,240,289 of record NC_064812.1, on the reverse strand, counting down.
GCAGCCCTGAAAAATCCTTCCAACCCAGCCTGAGCAAATGTATCTGAGCAGTGCAGCTCCAGCCATTGTACTAAAAGGCCCCATCAGACTTACAAAACATATTCTGTCTCAATGCCTTCCTGCTTTCCAACTCCCCTCCCTGTTCCCAGCCACTTTCTTCTGGCACCTGGCTCCCTAAGCCTCCTCCCTAAGACTCCCTAAGGCTCCCCCCTTGTTCTTTCCCTCTCTGTTTCCCTCCCTGTGTGCCAACTGGCCTTCCAGTTCTGGGCTGTCCAACATGGTAGCCACATGTGGCTCTTGGACACTTGAAACGCGGCTTCTCTGAATTGAGATTTGCTGTAAGATTAAAATACGCACTGGATTTTGAAGACTTAGTATGAAACTAAAATGTAAAATACCTCACTAATAATTTTTATTTTGGTTACATGTTTAAATGATAATTTTTAATATATTAAATTAATTTTACCTGTTTCTTTTACCTTTTTCAATGCAGCTACTAGAAATTTCTTAATTACATATGTGGTCACATTATGTTTCTAATACAGGTCTAGTGTCCTGGGTCCCAGGCATCTCACTGCACCTTCTCCTGCTCCTGGTCTGCTAAAACACCCAAATCAACCTAAGTTTCCTTCTTCTAAATAAGTATAAATTTCAGTGTTCTTAGTTGGACAATTATTTTATAAGTGAACCATCCTAGTATGGTGCTAATGGTTGAAAATGCTCAGTTTTGGCTCTCCACATACACTTACTAAACACCTACCATGGATATAGACATATTTAGGCCAAGTGGACATACTTGGAATCAGAAGATAGGTCTGCCATCCAGCAGTGGACAATCTAGCTGGGTTGATTCACCATCTGATCAGAATAATCTGAATTGTTGCCATATCTTTCCCTAAAGGAATGAATCAAATAGGAACTCTAGGTACAATGGCAGAATAATGGAAACTGTTTGTATTATGGTCATAGAGGAAGTTTCATGGAGCCTTTCAGTTCATACCACATTATGTCCATGTACTTCTTGCCCGCCACATTATCAAGCATTTGAAGAATTGTTTTCTCTTTCCCGACAAGAAATACAGGATATACGTTTCTCTGGTATAGATATCATTGTGAAGAAAGTTAAATGACTTGAGCCAAGTTAGAAAATTTAAAACAAAATGTCAATATACCTTCTACTTTTTTTCTTTGGTTTAAAGAGAGGAGTCTGGGGTATCTGCCTTGACTGGTCCATCCTTCAACCTCTTCTCTATTTCTGCCCACAGGGGGGGAAAAAAAAAAAAAACAGAGAAAAACCAATTAAACAGGAGCCCCATTCAGAGAGGAAATACATCCTAAGATAAAGGTCCTTCCTTCTATTTCCTCCTTTCATTGATGAAGCCAATCATGACAGTTCAAGAAGCCAAGGATAATTTCATTTATAAATTGTACACTTAGGCCACATGGTTTTTAGTACAAATTAGGGATGGGGTTTAGTTTCAATTATCTTTGTTTTGGATTTATTTTAAAAGAAGAATGTTTTCCTTGAAGCATTTCCTATTTGCAGCCTGAACATTTTCTGTTCACTGCTGTGTACAGGGTTGCCTTTTGGATATAAATGTCCATAATAGATCACAGTTTGGGGCTTAAAATGTCCATGTTTATCCAAAAATGTTTATTTCCTTTATCCTTCTACAAACACTATAGTCAATTTCTTTTCCTACCCTTTTTATCTCAAAGAAAACAAGTTTTATCATTTGAAAGTATCTCGTGCCATAAAACCAGATCAATATGAAAAGAAGGGTGTAATCACATAGATCAGTCTCAGACAAGAGATGCAGGATTTGGAGTGGAGAAAAATGAGATCTTCACAACCACAGTAATCAATTGCAAACAAAGAAAGCAAAGCCCAGGCTTCAGCAGAGATCTTACTCATTGGGATCTGGGCACTGGGACTGGGGTCCCTCCATCCACAAACAGAAAAGACTACTTTGTCTGCCTTCAGCCGTTCTAGCTAAGTCTGAGACCCAGGTTCTGATTATAATAAATCGTTGATTTATTTTCCATGTCTTGATAGACAACCCTAGCCCTGAGCCACACCCCTCTCCACTTTCTCATGTCTCCTTGTTTTCTTTTTCTTGTAAATGTTTATTTATTTATTGAGAGAGGGAAAGAGAACAAGCAGGGGAGAGGCAAAGAGAAAGGGGGAGAGAGAATCCCAAGCAGGCTCCAAGCCATTAACACGGAGCCCAGTGTGGGGCTTGATCTCACAAACCATGAGATCATGATCTGAGCTGAAATCAAGAGTCGGACGTTTAACCAACAAAGCCACCTGGTGCCCCTCGTCTCCTTGTTTTCATGGTCACACTCTTCTCTCAGCCTAACACACTTCTCCCATGACCACCACCTTCCCTCTTTCACTCTATATCCGTGCCTACCAACCTACATACCCTCCCATGTCCCTACTCAGCCAGAAGCCACTCTGAGGAGCCTTCCCTGACCAACCTTGCAAACCATCCGTACCCTAGCCCCAGGAAGATGGAAGTTCTCCATTGTGTGCCCTCCTCTTGCTCTTTGTACAGACCCCACTGTAGCACTGCTCACTGGTTTATTTGCCTGTAGGTTTTCCTCCTCCCAGGATGGTAAACCCTTGAGGTGAGAAACTGGATCTTGTTTAACATGGTATCAATGGGGCCTACCTCAGTACCTGGAATTAGCAAGACAAGTAGCCAATATTTTTTGAATGAACGAATTCTCTTACGGGCTCAGGACAGTGATAGGTACCAAGGATGATTAAACAAAATCCCTTCCTTATGGAGTCCTAGTTAGTTTCATGATGGAGTGGGTGATGGTTAAGTTCTAGACTGGGAGGTGGAGCAGTGCACGATTTCAAAGCAGCGAACCCACAGGCCTGAAATAAAAGCCAGGGCACAATGTGAATGTCCATTCATTCATTCAGTAAATAGTTACTGTGGGCTGATGCTGATTTAAGGGCTGTGGATACATCAGAGAATAAACCAGACAAAATTATTTGCCCTCATGAAACCTATTGGTAAGAGACAGATCAGCAACTTCAAACAACCCACTAAAAGGCACATGCTAGCCCCATAAAGGGAACAGAGACACTGAATTTTGTTAATTCACTTCTTTCTGCTTCTTGTAGGATAATATGAGCCAGCCGGTCAGTTCAGCAAACAAAAAGAAAAAAAAGGAAGACCTGTTTGCAAATGCCTCTGTGAGGCATACATTTGAAATTCTCCTTGCTTCTTTCACATTCCCAAACAACTCCTTCCCACTCCACCTCTCCTTTGTTTCTCCAGTAAGGTTGCCCAGGTGACCATCCTGCCCAAGGTCAGTCCACAGGCAGTAATGGGGTTTGGGCCGCACATTGGTCACTGGTCTTAATTTTCAGTTTCTAGGCTCTGTGGTGTTGATGAATCAAATTAGAAGTTGGGTGTCATGTGATGTCCGTGGCAGGCCTCTGGCTTCTCACTTCTTTTGACATACTTCTGAGCATCCTAGTGATCACTGCTGAGCACACCAAGGGAGATAAATAAGCCACTCATTCATTCAACAAATATCTAATGAGCACCTACTAGAGTCCAGGCAATAGATCTGCTGCTGGAGATCCAATGGTGAGCCAAACAGATGAGCTTGCAGTATAGCAGGAAGGATAGGCATACACAAGAAAACAACCAACGGTAAATCCGTCATACAAATGAACTCTGTGGCCCATGAGGAACTCCAACAAGAGAAACCAGCATACAGGTGTCTCCCTCGACTTCTTCTCCCGAATGGTACACACCCCCTTCACATCTTTATAGCATCTTCTTCCTCATGGAAGACCTGCTGCGTTCCCCCAGCAAAAGTTCAGTGCTTTGTGTCTCCATCTCAGCCTCTTCTGTCTCTCTGAGGAGTTACCATCCTCTAGCCTGCCTCTCTGGGCCGTGAGCCCTCCTCCCACTCAGCTGAGTTTCCCACAGTGTAGTTGGGGGCAGGACTTCTCTAATTTGACGCGTAGTAGAATTACCTGGGGGAATTTTGGTGCCCCTCATGGTTAGGGGACTCCCCCAAACCAATTAAATTATGCTCCCTGGGGCTGAGTTCCAGCAAATTCCAATGTGCTGTGAAGTTTAAGAACCCATGGTGTATACATCTGTCTCCATTTCCTTACCTTCCTTTGCTTCTCCTACCATAGCACAAACCCATTCCTATCCCCACCATTCCTCTGGTTACGAGTTCCCTTCTGTAAAACACCTGGATTCTCAGAGTCCATCTGACTTGACATTTCTCTGGAATCTGACAATATTGCCCCGTCTCTTTTCTGGAAATAACCTTTCCTTTGCTTCCATTGTACCATTTTCTCCTGTTTCTCTGGTTGATGCTTCTTTGCCTCCTTTGTCCCACTTTTTCTTGCCTTTTTCCTCTTTCTTGCTTCTCAAGTGTGGGCATTTCCAGAGAAACTTCTCATCTCAGTCTGCGTGTTGTACACCCACTCACAAGGTTTCAACAGCATCTTTGTGCAGAGGATCCTCAGATCTCTCCAGGAAAGACCTCTTCTCAGAGCCCTTGGCTTTAGTCCTACATATAAAACTGCCCACTAGAAATCCCCACCTGCTTGTCCTTCAGAATTCTCAAATGGATGTGTTCAAGTTGAACTTATTATCCCCATGCCCCTTCAACCCATCACACACATACCAACTGTTTCCCCCAGCCTCAGAACCACCTTATTCATTTCCTAGCTCAGTTGCAAAAACTTCTACCTGCCTAGACACCCACCGGAAACTCAGGAATTGGCCTTCCCACCTCACTGTGTCTTCCCCCACATTCAGTCAGCCTTCAAGTCCTGTGGAGCCTGCCTTCCTAACATCTCCCCACTTCACCACCCTTTTCGTTTCTCATCAGGATTAGCCTACCTGCTGTCTGTCTCATCCCAAGCCCCCTATTCCATCCCCTTTATGGCCACCAGAATCATCTCTATGAAATGCAAATCTAAGAGACATCTTCAGTGCAGTGCCTCTGGGGTTATTTCAGGATACATTTAAGGTTCTTCTCATGGCACACACACATTTCTCTCCAGCCCCACCTTTTGCCATAGCCGTACTGAAGTACTGTGGTTCCCCAGATGTGTCTGTCTGGCTCAGTGCCTTTTGTACCTGCCTCACTCGGTTCTTTGTCTGATTAAGTCTTACACAGTCTTCAAGACTCAGCTCAGCAAGACTCAGCTCAGAACTTCCTTCAGGAAGACTCTTGTATCAATTGAGATGTTTCCAGCTTCAACTAACAAAACATCAAACTGGAAATGTAATACAGCATTATATAGAGGTTTATTACCTCCCTAGAAAGAAGTGCACAGCAGGCAACTCCAGAGCTAGCTAATTGAGCAGCCTGATGATATCTGAGCTGCAGGCTGCCTTCTCTTTTTGGCTTTCCCCAGATGGTCTCAAAATGCATGCCTTGACTCCAAACATCAGATCCACACAAAACCACATCTAAAGGCAGAAAGAAATGAAGGCTTCCCCTGGGACATCTTTTTTATCAGAGAAGAAAATATTTCCCAGCAGACTTTCCTACTGGTCCCATTACCATTGGGACCAGTAGGTCTAGGTTACCAACTTACCCTAGAGCAATCACTGGCAAAGGGAAAAGGTTGCTGTGGTTTCCCTGTGACCAGGCGGAAAGCCCTCTTCTTTGAATGCATTCTGCCTTATATAGAGCAAAAGGTTCTATTGGCAAGGATGAATGGGGGAAATGGTAGTTGCGTAACCTACCAATGGTTTTGGCCATGCTTTCTCTCCTAGCGTCCCTCGCTCACCACTCCTTCACGAGTGAATTGGGTGCTTTTCAAGTACTCTGTCATTGCACTTTTCAAACTATATCGTAGTGTTGGTTTACTTATCTGTCTCCTTACACTGCACTCCATACAGTTTATTCATCTCTGATTCTCCATCACCTACTAGCAGAGGCCTAGCGCATAGCCTCAATAAAAATTCATTGTTTGAATGACTGATTGAATTAATTAGTGAAATGTTCAAGACACTTTCCACATAGTCTAGAACTGTGGTTGCATTAATGCTAATTATTTGACCCATCTATATAGTGATTATTACCCATCTAAAGAGACTGATATATGACCACATTGTTTGTGCTATTTGCTCCATGCAACTTCTGTTTTTATTGCTTTTGTGACTTATCCTATGGTTGGCTTTTTGTCTCTAGCAGCAACCAAATGACCACTTTCTTTATTAAATAGAGCCAATGTCTCTGGTTCCCCCAAAGGACCATGCTGGTGTTGAGCCTTTTTTTTCCCCCTCTGTCTGCCAAGCCAGCATAGATCAACACCATCTATCAATGTCCCATCTTTGGGTGGAACTTCAAAGGCAGGATTTCCTTTTCTGGGTCAAGTTGACCTGTAACTTCCATCTTCTTCATACTAACTCTCAGTCTGTGGAGCTGCATCATCTCTGCGAGTGGTCAGCAGCTTCTCATCCAGTGCCTTAGCAAATATTTATTGAGGGAATTAGTGAATGAATCATTTAACTGACTTGCATGTAATCTTCAAAAACAGTCATAGCAAACAAGAGTTCTTACTTAAAAGGTATTCTTCCACAGCAGAAACATCTTTAAAAATAACCAAATTAGCAGCTTTTATCAATGTTGACATTCTGTTCTTAAACTAATTACCTGCTTATGTAAGTGACCTTATTAAGAGCTGTTGGCACCTTTTAAAGCTATCTTTGGAAATCAAACTCAAACCCAAATACAATTATGAGCTTGCCATGTTCAAAAATGGCATCTTGATATGGCCAGAATTCCCTATTGAATTCAGAAATCTAATTCAAATCCTTATGTTGGAAAAAGAAGGGATATAAATCAAATCCATAGATGAATAATGAATAAAAACAGCCATGGTTAACTTAGGCATGGGAATAAAAACAGAAGTGTCACCTGAAGCACACACTGCTCTTTTTCTAATATAGAATGAACAGTAGCTGGTTGATGGAAATTTCGTTTTTGACATTTATATGGACAGTGGTTCCTTAGCAAAAAGAACTACAGAGCAATGTCATGTCAGTATCCCATGTGACAATAAGCATTATCCCTGTAGCAGAAATCATTCCCAACAACCTAGAGGATGCCCTCAGAACAGTCAAAACATCAAACAGAATGTTCTATTAGATGTTAGGGTCCAAGAAAACAAAGTCATGGAATCATGCCCCAAACTGCCAGGCAGGAGTACATGCCCTCACAGGTCTTGTCAGAGGATCAATGAGACCAAGAGAGTAACTCAGCTATTAGATATGGTAACTCCTGCCGAAATAGGAACAGCATCCTCATGAGAACATGCCCAGGCACAGCTTCAAAACTTCAGCAATCAGAATTGGAGTTCATTTAGCCCAAGATGTAAATCAACCTGTGACACAAAGGAAAAGAACTCCCAGAAAACATTGCCTGTCACAGCAAACCAAAAGCCAGTCTTGGCTCACTGGATCATAAACTCCTGGAGAGCAGAAACAACTAGGTAGTGATAATATTATTTATAAATAATATCAAGGCTTGGGCTGACTCTGAAATGGACGTTCATAAAATTATCAAGTGAAGGTGAATTTTAGGACTTATTTAATCCAAATTCCTTATTTCACTAAAGATGAAATCAAGTTTTAAAGAGGGGAAGGTTTTTGCCTAATCTAATATGGCTGTCTCTCTCTTCCTCTCTCTCTCTCTCTCTCTCCCTCTCTCTTTCTCTTTCTGGACCCTTAACTCCAACCAAGGGCTCTTCCCACTTTATACCATAATTATAGTCCCTACCACGTTGCCCTGCCTGCAGTTGGCTTTCAAAAAAACAATGAACAAGTCATGTCGATCATCATTATGTGTTAACACGGCCAGTTTCTGATTATATAGGGCTTAACACATATAATCTGGGGGGAGGGGAGGAGGGTCTTCTTTAAGAAAAAAAATACAAAAGGAGGAATATAAAATTTGATACAAAAGTGAATATTTCTTTAGACTGAGAAGAACATACAACAAATTTCAAATATAACAAAGTTGACTAATCCTACCAGGATCACAGAACTCATAAATATCACATTCTTATTAAATAATTGCCTGACACATCTCTATAATACATTCTTCCCACAGAGTTTTTGGCTCCATATGCTCTGATTAACTCTTCATGCAATAACAATTGTATAATTTTTCTAAAGAGAAAACAAAATTCAGTGTTTCTTTTATTAAAAAAATTGTTTTGCATTATTCATTAATGGTTAGGAAAGTTACTTTCAGCTTCATAAGTTATTCTATTGCATTGAGTCCCATAATACAATAAATTACTCTTACGCTACACAATGATTCCAAGATGAATACATATAGGACTTTTGTTCAGGGAAACACTTGTTTCATCAGGCTGTCGCTTGCACGCTGCTTTGTCTGCATCCACCAGCCTTCATCGGAACAAGGTATATCAGATTCACAAAAACGTGATCTGTTATGCATGCAGAAAACATACAGCTTTGAATTCAGAATGAGCTTAGTGTTTGTACTACTGTTACAGGTGTGTGCCCTATAAACACAAGGATTCAGATGAAATTCTATTTTATGAGACTTCCCCTCATGATATAAGAGAATGTAAGGAGTGTTTATCAGTGTACATGCTACATTACTAAAATATATTTCTGACAGAAGGGAGCTTCCATTCTGACAGAGTTGATGAGCACAAAATTCTCCAATTACGGTTTGACACATCTGGTGGTTCAAAGAATGTTTCACAGACTTGCATCTGGATGCACTTGGAACCTTGTGTCTTTTCACTTCCCCCTAGTTCCAGAGTGGGTGCTGAGGGGCACATGCATAATGGGGCACAGCCTCTGGCCCTGCACCCAGTGTCACTTTACTGAGTCGCCGCAGTGAGTGGGAGGAGAATTTTGGAAAGCCTTCTACAGCAGGAGAGCTAACTTGACTCCACGTGCAGGCACCTGAAAACCACATAAATATATCCCACTAAGCCAAACTCAGTTATCTCCAAGTTTACATCCCCTTTGCAGGATCCCAAACAGTTCACAGCCATGTTAAAGTCACCTGACCCAAGGGGAGAGGAAAAAGACAGTGCCTTAACAGATTGTGGTTAAAATACTATTTTCAAATCTTTACAAAAACTTATACTCATGTGAACACAAAGCTGGAGACCCTCCTATGCCTTTGGAATGGGCCTCATCAATGAGGAGCCCTTGAAGCTTTATGAGTTTCACGGTCCTTATGCCCTCTGCATACTGACCTTGGTATCATCCTTTGCAAAGACAGGGAAACAGTCAGCAGTCATCTTGAAATGTGAGGACCGGGAGTGATCATATGGCCTGATGGAAAGTGTATTTGTCCTGCAGGGCTGCCCTAAGAGTATCACAAATGAAGTATCTTAAAATAACAGAAATTTGCCTCACAGTTCTGAGGCTAGAAGTCTGTAATCAAGGTGTTAGCAGGACCACGTTCTCCCCAGTGGCTCTAGAGAAGAATCCTTCTTTGCCTCTTCCAGCTTCTGCTGTTCCCAGGAATCCTTGCTGTGCTTCACCTGCCGATACATCACTCCAGGCTCTGCCTCCTGTGCAGAGCTGAATGGCCCTGTGCGTGTCCGTCTCTGTGTCTTTTCTCCTCTTCTTAAAGGAGACCAATCATACTGGATTAGGGGCCCACCCTCATCCAGGATGACTTCATCTTAACTTTACCTCTGCAACAGCCTTATTTCCAAATAAAATTACATTCTGAAGTACTGGGAGCTAGGACTTCAACATATCTTCTCTGGGGAACACAGGCCATAACAGAACGGAAACAATACTGAACTCACTATGCATCAACCCGGCACTGTGCAATTCTAAGCAACTCAGACTTATTCAGCAAACAGTGGCACTGAGCGTGTGCTGGGGTTTCCAGAGGAGTCTGATCAGGTAGCCACCAGCCTGGGAGAGAGACAAGTCAACGAATGACACACAGGGTGGCTGTTGCTATATGGAGGCCCATGTACACAGTGAGATAGGCCTGCTGTGGAGACAGCCTGTGAGCATGAGGGTTTGAGAAGTTCTGCACAATGCCGGTCTATTTGAACCTAGTCTTTAAGAATGCCTAGATGTTCACTGAATGGACAATATAGGGGAAGAAACTCCAGGCAAGAGCGATAGTGCATAAAGAGGCCTGGGTTAATGTGAAACCACGCTTTCAGGGAGAGTTTTGTGTAATTTTGAATGGTTGGAAGCAAAGCTGTATTTGACAGAATGGCAGATTAGACTTGGAAAGTAGGAGGAGCCAGGCCATGAAGGCTTTATAAACCATGATAAGGAGTCTGGCCTTTACCGTACAGAGGGGGAGAGGCAGGGCACTAAGAGGAAAATGATCAACTGGGTTTGCGTTCCAAGAAAAATGCTTCGGCGGCAGCGTGGAGGGTGGGCTGGACAGAGATGGCAAGTGGGATGGTCTCACTGAGACCCTTCTGGAGATGCACAGGCCCACATCTTCTTTATTCTCCTCAACAGCCCCTCCAGATGCACGTGCAAGCTGTGGGGACTGGGGCACAGAGAGGGAGGAGCTGCCACAGCTCACCAGCCACAGGCCAGTGCACGTGTGCTTAGTGGACATGACCTTCCCTCTCAAGCAGCAATACACGAGCAGAGTCTGTGTGAAGTAAAGGAACGGCACAGGAAGATATCTGGGAAGGAGCATTCCGGGTTGTTCAGGATGATAGGAAATCATTTGATTAGTATTTCTTCTCAGTTTTAAGGTAAGTTTCAGAGAGGTTATAGGACTTGTCTGACTTGTAATGGTTAAAGTAACAGATAAACCCCCAAATCTCAGGGCTTTAACGTGATAGAAACACATGTTTTGCTCACTGGAAATCCAGAGCAAGTGTTCCTGACTGGCCTGGCCTTTCCTCCAAGCAGTGATTCAGAGGTCAAGCCCTAGCCTCTTAGAGTTTTACCTCTCGTTACCAAGGTCAATTCAGAGGCACGGCATTGTGGGGAATTTTAACGTACCAGTTGGGATCCACTTCCGCTCACGGTACTTTGGCAAGAACACAGTCCTGTGCCACAACGAACCCCAAAGGACGAGTGTGCAGCAAGAAGAGAATCAGCATGGATTCAGCCAGCAGTGTCCTCCACAGTTACCTAATGACTAGATCAAGATTTGAACTTAGGGCTCTGGACCTCCAGAGTCAACGCTCGTTATCCTTGCCCTCATCTGTCTCCCGATGTGAGCTGTTCTTTTGCCATCATCTGAAAGCCTGCTTCCTGCCCTGGCAGCTCAGCTTGGCCTCTGCCTGCCGTACCACCTGCCTGTTTCCGGGTGTTCTCTGCTCCCAGACTTCCTTTCCCTGTGTTTGGATCATGCACCAAGTGTGCTGCTTCCCCCATTGTCTGAGCTTAGTCCTCCATGTGCCGAGGGTCTGCCTGCCACACTGGACCTGCGCCCGGGGTCCTTCTGCCCAGCATCTGCTGCACCCCAATGGACAGGCTTCTCCCAATATAGCTTGGCTTTGTGGCAATTAAGGGGCTATTTTCAGTGTTCAATGCAGACACTAGTTGGAAAATCAATGCACAAGCAGTTGACCATAATAGTTAAAAGAAAGTTACTTCAGGTACTTTTCAGAGAATAAAAAAAAAGACAACCCTAACATTTAAATACATTGAAAGTCACCAGAACCTCTATGTGGAGACTCAAGCCTGGAGTATGTGAGTGAATGGAGTCTCAGCGTACAGTCACTGCATGTATCTAGGACCACAAAGAGCCTGGAATTTGGAATGGATGGTTTAGAACACCCATGCCATGCCCAGAAGGCAGCTCAAGTACATCTATCACTGATGGAAGGCTGGGGTCTCATCTTTGCGTATAAAAGAGAAGACACGTTAACACATGACACACTCATAGAGGATTCAGAAGTTCAATGCATCTTGTTCTAAACCCACGTTTTATCTCATTTTATATTATGGTTTTATTTTCATAATCCTAACAGAGCACATAGCGGTTTCTTAATACATATTTGCTAAATGAAAAATAACTTATGGATGTATGAATAGATGGAAGGCAGGACAGAAAACAAGGTTTCCCAATTCTTGGTGTGTGTGAGTAGATGAATTTATGAGCAACAAACATGAAGATGGGGGATTTGGGAAGATAATTTACCATCACAATTTAATAAACCTTATAACAGAGTTAATCTGCTTTTGTTATGTACATGTGGGACTGTATGATTACTAAGGTGTAAATGTTAAGCAATCCTAGAGGTGGGGTCGGGGACCCAGCCCACCCTCTGAGGTCCTCCCACCTTATGGGCTTTGGGGAGCCTGACCCTTCACACTCACACTAGTGTCTGGGAAGATACTCTCTTCACACAACGTCTTTTAGACAATGCCCCGCAAAGGAATAGACCTGAGAAAAGAAAGAAAAAGAGCAGAAAAGCAAAGAAAGGTAAGAAAATATAAAGAAAAGGAAAACAGGGGCACCTGGGTGGCTCAGTCGGTTCAGCGTCTGACTTCGGCTCAGGTCATGATCTCACGGCTTGTGGGTTCAAGCCCTGCGTTGGGCTCTGTGATGACAGCTCAGAGCCTGCAGCCTGCTTCGGATTCTGTGTCTCGTTCTCTCTCTCTCTGCCCCTCCCCTGCTCATGCTCTGTCTCTCTCTGTCTCAAAAATAAACATTAAAAAAATTTTTTTTAAAAGAAAAACGAAGAAAAAAAAGAATCTTGATTCTTTTAATTATGGGTCACAGGCGTGCACACATGTGCGTATTCTTGCCAATGTCCTATAGAGTGGAAGTGGATCTCAACTGGTACATTAGAATTCCCCACACCCGGTCCCCCATTCTGCCATGCCTTTGAATTGACCTTGGTAACGAGAGGTAAAACTCTAAGAGGCTAGGGCTTGACCTCTGAATCACTGCTTGGAGGAAAGTCCAGGCCAGTCAGGAACACTTGCTCTGGATTTCCAGTGAGCAAAACATGTGTTTCTATCACGTTAAAGCCCTGAGATTTGGGGGGTTATCTGTTACTTTAACCATTACAAGTCAGACAAGTCCTATAACCTCTCTGAAACTTACCTTAAAACTGAGAAGAAATACTAATCAAATGATTTCCTATCATCCTGAACAACCCGGAATGCTCCTTCCCAGATATCTTCCTGTGCCGTTCCTTTACTTCACACAGACTCTGCTCGTGTACTGCTGCTCGAGAGGGGAGTGCCATGGCCATTCTGTCTGAAATATCACTCCTTTTCATGTCACCCACCATTGTTTTTCTTCTAAATTTACCTCCCACCTCAAGTTTATTGAGCTATAATTGAAATAGAGTAAACTGCACATATCCAAACTGTGAATTTAATCGTTTTGACATATGTATATCCTCTTGTCCTGCTCTAATTTTCTTCTTGGCATTTATTACTATCCGTTTCATTTGTTTGTTTATAATCTGTCTCCACCACTAGAATAAAAGTTCCATTATAATATAAATACTGTTTCTTTGGAGCTTAGAATAGTATCTGATCTGTAGGAGGCACTCACTCAATATTTGTTGGATGGATGGATAGATGGATGGATGGATGGATGGATGGATGCAGCAAAGCCCAGTTAGAAGAAAAGGAACACAAAGTCAAGGACAGACTAAAGCAGCCTGGGTGACTCCATGTGGAGCCAGTCCTAGGCTGGCTGTCTTTAGGGTCTTCTCCATCTAATTGGTCCAAGAGTAGAGAAGCCAAATGCATTCCTGCCTGCATTTCAGACTGTTGGGGATAGCTGCAGGAATCCTGAGTAGAAAAGGATTCTAAGGCGGCAGCTATCTGGGCTTCACAGAAATGAAGGTAGTGATCCATTAATGATGTCTGTCTTGGGAAGGGAAGTAAGTGATGGTAGGCATATTTGCAATCCTTTTCCTAGAAACTACTGTGGGGCTGAACCTGCTGGTGGGGGGTAAATCATCTCAACGGTGGACAGAAGCAAGCCACAGAGGATGGGGGAAGGCAGGACTTGACAGTAACATTTTGAAATGTCATTTACCACCTGTACTGACTGTGACTACACTAAGGCTGACAGTCCTGTGATTAAACACACTGAGATGATTAGTCTGAATGGGCTTTGGGCTCCTGGCTTCTTTCCCATTGATTTTCAATGGGCAATAATAACACGCTGATAAATTCTACACAGGAAAGGGATGCAAGGACACAGAGGACTTTCACGCGCACCTTAACCAGACTTATGTTTGCCCATGACAATGGTCACATTTCACTAAATTAGTACTTGTGCCAGCCCCCTTTTTGTTTCTGCAGTATGATTTCTTTTCAATGGATGGCTTGAAGTAAAGCAATTGAAGTTTGATGAAGCCTCATCTGACAGTAATTAAAGGTAAAGACTAAGCCTTCAAGTTTTGAATCTTGCTGTGAGTAATTCAGCCTTGTTATAGCACACCATAAAGCTGAGGGTCTGTTATTACCATAAAGCGTCCCTTGCAAAATCATTTTGTATTTGTCCAAGACTAAGCATTTCTTTCTCTATTAGAAAGAAGAAAGCCACTTTCCTCCAGCCAAATTTAAAGCCTAGATGCTGCCTAATATTCCGTAAGGTCTTTGAACAGTTCAGAGCCTGAAACAACACAGTATAAATGAGGTGTTTAACTTCTTGAGGCTTCCCCCCAAAGGTCACTGAGTCCAAGTCTCTCCCTGGAAGAACGTCAAGAGCTTGCCGGTCCTTCCAGCCAGTCTTCAGCATTATTTGCAAACTTGTAACATTTGCAATGGCCATGCTTGAGTATCCTGCCGCCCCTCCCACTGCCAGGATGAACCAGACCCAAGTTGGTGTATGTGTGTGTGCATATTCATATCCACAGCCACATCCGTTTTTAGGGCCTCTAAGTATCTTTGAGTACATTTTTATTATATTTTCCACAAAAGTTTTGTCTATGGTGGGAAGGTTATTACTAAGTACCTCTTATTTTGGGATACTCTTAGATAGATTTTCTAAATTTCATTTTTTAAATGTATTTCCCGATAGATATACATTCAATTGTTTTTGTTGTCCTTCTTCTTGTTTTTGTCAGTTGTTCATCCAGCCACTTGGCTAAACTTTTGTATTGAGTCTAATAATTTATCTGCCGATGCCTTTGGGTTTTCTCTGCAGACTATTTTAAATTCTGTTACGACTTTTAGGACTCTTTCACTCTGATCTTCTTCCTTCCCCTTACTGACCTAGCCAGGACACTACTACAACATGAAACAGAAGTGAAGGAAGAATGGTAAGCCCTCTAGTCTTATTCCTGATATTAAAGAGAATATTTTCAATACTTCTCCATTACTTATGATGTTTGTTTGCTGTTGGAGTGCTTTTACAGATTTTCTGAAGTTAATGAAGTTACTTCCTTTTGAAAATTCTTCCTAGTTGCTAAGAGTTTATATCATGAACACATGTTGAATTTTAACAGTACATTTTTCTGTAACTGTTGAGATAATTGTATCATTTTCTTCCCTTTAATTTATTAATGTATTGAATCATAGTAATTGACTTTCTAATGTTAAAACTAAGTTTACATTTTGGGGATAATTCCAGCTCACTCATGATGTATTATTACATTGCTATGTTGCTGAATTCAGTTTGCTAATATTTTTGTGTAGAATGTGCCTATGTTCATAAACACAGGCATATGACATTGGATTTAGTTTGCATTTCTTGTGCCATCATTGCCAAGTTTGCTGTTAAGATTGGGCTACACTCATACATTCTGGAATAATTTTTATAAAAATGACATTATTTGTTCCTTGAATGTTTGATATCATTTAGCAAAACTGCCTGGAGCTGGATAACTTTTTGTGGGGATATTTCATACTATTGCTTGAGTATTTTTATTTATTATAGAGCTATTCATATTTTCTATTTCCTTTTGAATCACTTTTGGTGATTTTTCTAAGGTTTGTCAATTTTATCTAAATTTTTCAGTGTGTTGGCATTAAGTTGTTCAAAAGACTATTTTCTTTTTATTATATGTAATCATGTTTTTTACATTTAATATATGCAGCAGGGCTCCTGGGTGGCTCAGTTGGTTAAGCGTCTGACTTCGGCTCAGGTCATGATCTCGCGGTCCATGGGTTCGAGTCCTGTGTCGGGCTCTGTGCTGACAGCTCAGAGCCTGGAGCCTGTTTCGGATTCTGTGTCTCCCTCTCCTTCTGACCCTCTCCCATTCACGCTCTGTCTCTCTCTGTCTCAAAAATAAATAAACGTTAAAAAAATTTTAATATACGCAGCTATTTTTTACATTTTTACATTACACAATCTTCACATTTACATCAGAAAGTCAATTACTATTGTTAACTTGTGCCTCCTCTTTCTCTCTCTTTCATTAATTTTGCAGAGAGTGTTAATTTTTTTAGCCTTTTGAAAAATCTTTGGTTTTGTGGATATTCTTTATTATGTGTTCATTATCTGCTTTAATCTTTGTTGTTTCCTTCCTTCTACTTTTTTTTCAAGTTCATTTATTTATTTTTAGAGACTGAGAACAAGCAGGGGAGTGGCAGAGAGAGAGGGAGAGAGAGAATCCCAAGCAGGCTCCACACCGTCAGCACAGAGAACCGACTGAGCCACCCAGACTCCCTGCTTTCTTCTACTTTCTTTGAGTTTACTTCACTGCCCTTTTCTAATATCCTAAGAAGAATATTTAGTTCATTAATATTCTGCCATAATTCTTATCTGACTGTTCTTTAGATTCTAAGGGCATAAGAATTAGACGTAAAGGTATTTTTGACAATATATTCATATACATATAAAATATAAAAGAATGTACCTATAAATTATTAAAGTAACTAAGTGGATTTAGCCAGATTGCTAGATAAATATGCCAAGATCAGTCTAAGAAAAGAAATTATCTTTCCAAATGCTGGCAACAAATATTGGGAAACAAATTATTTTAAGAAAGATAATTCTTAAAGTAGTGTCAAAACCATCCAGTACCTATAAATTTAACAAAATATGTACAAAGCATTACTGACAGAAATTGTTAAAGACCTAAGCAAATCATAGGATTCCTACCCACTGATCAGGGATACCTGCTTTATATTTATACTGCTGTGGGCAATAAACCTTTATTGTGCTAAGGCAATGAAATGTAGAGATTTATTTGTTACAGTAGCTATTGTTACTGTAGTGTAAGTATTTGGGCTGAAAATGCGTGCCAATATGATGCAATTTTCTCAATGATCAGTTAACTTAAGTGTATAACCCCTAAAAATGATGTTTTTATTAGGTTCCATTTCAAAGAGTTTTAATTAAAAATCATCCTCTCTTTTTTCAGCCCTCACTCTGCCCATTTAAGAAGCCGAGAGGCTTTCCTATTTGTTAGGCCTCAGGGATGGGTTGAGCCAAATTGGTCCTAAGATCACTCTCAGGTCTGAGGCAGGAAATCCTGGGAAGAACACATCTTTCATCTTCTCTCTGTCTCTGAGTCTCTAAAACAGTCTTATTAAGGGGCAGAGTATCAGAAATAAATCTGCCACCCTGCCCATTGGCGCTTCGTAGAACATCTACTCTAACCTTAGCTTCTGGTGAGTGAGCAGCTGAAGGTGTGATCCTTCCCCTCCCCCAGCTACTTGGGCATGGTGCTGAAATCTAGTCGATTCATTGGTTTGTCAGGGACCAATGAGATTCTGGTGCTGGAAGATCATTCAGATCCATTTCTAGCCATCTTCAGGCTGCTAAGTATACAGGGAAAGCAATCTCTAATGAAGCCAGAGAGTGGTGCTCATTTCTAGAGAAACTCAGACACCAGAGAGCATTTGGGGTGAGAGAACGTAAGGGATTGACAGTGTTCCGGTCCCCTGGAGGCCTGGCTGTCTTTCCTGTAACTGAGTCCTGTGACTCTGATAGGCTTCCAGTGAATTCCTTCTTATCTGTGCTAATTCGGATTGGCTTTTGTTGTTTGTAATAAATAGACCCTGATGGAGACAGCGTGATGACAGTATTCAGCCAGGAGTCTGAAAAAGACATGAGCCCTGTCTTCTCTCAGTTATCCTTCTGTCAGAGTATAATTCCCAAAATATTAAAAACCTAATTTTCATATAGATAAGAAAGCGCAAGTCAAGGTTTTATTTAGTCCATGACTGAGGGAGCCGGGAGGATGACGATGCTGGATCAGAAGAGAGTATGAGACAACAGGAGTGCAGAGTAAGATTACACATCCAGATACAAAACTGGTTCACACCCAAGTGTCCTGTCCACTTGGGCAGAAAATAAAATCAGCACCATCTAACTAGCACTGCACCAGGTCTGAGCCCAAATCAGTGGTATAATCTATGTTGCATTCCCAGAGAGAGTGAGAGGACCCTCAGGCCAGCTTCTCTGGATCAGTGCTTCCCAGACTATATACAAGTACAGACTTCTGGGCCCTGCCCTCAGAAATTCTGGTTCAGTAGGTCTTGGGCTTGGCCCGAAATTTCACATTTTAGCAAGTTCCCAGGTGACAGTGCTAGTCAGCAAACCACATTTTAAGTAGCACAGCCTTAGACGACATTAAAAGGTCGTGTAATAACCCTTTTGCTTATTGCTAAGTTTTGAATAATTTTTCTTAACCCTCCACCCAAGGTCCCCAAGGGAGAGCTAAGCCTCCAGATGAAGAAAAGCAAAGCAAGGCAAATAGCACTTTGCTCTTGGCTGAAGATTTGCATTCAAAACTGAGTGAAGGACTTAGATGAACACAGCTAGGTCATATGGAGGAGTCTTTTTTCCTATGCTAGGTAGGTCTCAGTAGCATCAAACCAGGAAAGCAAGCACTTGGCCATTTTTCCCCAAGCTCCTATCTGAATCTTTGGTCTTATCGCAATGCAAGGAAAAGCTTATTCAGGCCACACCAGCCGGTGACAGAGAAGAAGAAACTAAAGAGAGAGGCAGAAAGCAAATTCCTTCCAAAATCGAGAACCACACTGGTCTAGGCTGCCTTCCCAGGAAGCCTGAGTTTGGTGCCACAGTAAGAAGGGAGTTTCCAAATGCGAGAGGAGAGAGGACAATTGGGCCTTCTCCCAAGGCAACAGTCCTGACCCTTCTTACTATTCTGGCTCCAGGAGCTAAGGTTGCCAGATAAATTACAGGACATTTGACTAAATTTATATTTCAAATAAATGACAACTTTTAATGTAAGTATGTCTCAGATACTGCATAGGACACATACACACTACAAAAAAAAAAGTATTCATTTTTGTATCTGATTCACCTGGGCATCCTGTATTTTTATTTGGTATTCTAACAATACCAACTTTATGGCTATTGTGAGGACTAAATGTGATGATAAATATAAAGTTTTTAAAACACAGAAAGCAGGGTGCCCAGTGGCTCACTCAGCTAAGCATCTGACTTCAGCTCAGGTCATGATCTCATCGCTCATGAGTTCAAGCCCCACGTTGGGCTCGCAGCTCTCAGCGCAGAGCCCTCTTCGGTTCCTGTCTCCCTCTCTCCCTGCCCCTCCCAAGCTCATGCTTTCTCTCTGTCTCAAAAAAAAAAAAAAAAAAAAAAACATAAAAAAAAAATGTTTTTAAAACACACAGAAAGCATTTCATACATGTTAGTTACTAACAGCTTTCCAGTTGTACAGAAGGTAAGTCTTAGAAAGTAACCTGCCAATACTGGACAGCAGGTGTTATGTGCTGAATTGTGCCCCCCGACAGTTTATATGCTGGAGCCCTAACTCCCAGTACCTCAGAATGTGACTGAATTTGGAGAGAGGGCCTTTTAAAGAGATAATTAAGTTAAAACAAGGCTGTAAAGATGGGCCCTAATGCAATCTGACTGGTGTCTGTATAAGAAGAGGAAATTTAGACACAAAAAGAGGTCAAAGTTGTGAGAAAATTAATTTCTGTTGTTTAAGCCCCCCGGTCTGTGGCATTTTATTATGGCAGCCCCAGCAAACTAAGAGAGCAAATAAGGGGCCAAGGTGGGGTTCAAACTCAGGTGGCTGGGCACCAATGGTTAAGTACTGCTGGACCAGTAAACGTGACCACTAAAGTGTGAAGTCAGCACGGGCCCATCCCAACATGTAAAACAAACTCAACAATGACAATGAGTCCGTCTGTTTCCCCATCCGCACCCTCCACTCGCCACCATCTCCTCCGAGACTCAAGTTCACCGTTCTGATGGAATCTCTGCTCTAGACCATTCTGCACTTCACCTCCCACCTCCCTGTATGTTCCTGGCCACTGAAAATCCCTTACTAATAGTGACCGGAGTTATCTTCTGATGGTTCCGGGTGCACAGAGTAGCACTCGATTAACAGTCATCATGCTGTCGCTACAGCTTGATACAGGGGTGTTGAGTGAATGCATGAGTAACAGAATGAATGGCATCCGCCTGGCTCTCAGTCCCACGCTCTCTGGTACCTGCTTATCCTCATGCCTAGACTGCCATGCTGTTCCTACCTGTCCCCATCAAAGTGAAAGTTTTGTGATTGGCCCTTATTTCTTGTTTGTCTTTATTTCTCTCTGAGCTCTGTGACTGAGTGTGTGTGTGTATGTGTGTGTGTGTGTGTGTGTCAGAGAGAGAGAGAGACAGAGAGACAGAGACAGAGATTAGGAGAGACCGGAAGAGAAAGAAAATTGGAGGGAGTCCCCCTATTCTCATCTGGTTGCTCGGTTTTTTTTAAGATCAGATGCTGTTACAGGTAAAAACACAGACTGGTTTTTCCCCTAACCTTACCAATATAAATATGCCTAAAGGCTATGCATGAAACATTTCCAATTAAAGTTGTAAATAAATGTCTCACTAGAATGTTGAATGCCTGAATTTCAAACCAGAGTAAACACTAAAACTGGAATAGAACACAACAAACTACTTAGCTCTACTGGAGGGAAACGTGTTCTCCAAGAGAACAGCCATTTGGCAGCTAACTGACCTGTCACTTGTCCAAAGTTCCTGTTACGGGTTGAATTGTGTCCCCCCCACCCCCATCCCAAAATATGTAGAAGTCCTGACCCCTAGTGCCTGAAAATGCGGCCTTATTTGGAAATAGAGTCCTCATGGATATAATCAGTTTAAGTGAGATAAAGCCGCGCTGGTTTAGGGTGGGCCCTTAATCCAATACAATCTATCTTTTCATGAAGAAGAGAGGCACACGTAGGGTGAATGCCATGTGACAACAGAAAAGATAGGGGAGTGAGGCTGCTTCAAGCCAAGGGACCCCAAGGATTGGTGGCCACCACCAAGAGCCAGAAGAGGCAAGGAAGGATTCTCCCCAGAGTCTCAGAGGGAGCAAGGCCCTACTGACACCTTGATGTAGACTTCTGGCCTCCAGAACTATGTGACAATGAGTTCTTTTTTAAACCACCCAGTTTGTGGTATCATGACAACCCTAGGAAATCAAGACACCACCCCTTTGCTTTCCTGGGCTTGTCTGGATGAAAATATCTTCAGTGGCTTTGTAAATTTTGCAGGTGGTTATGTTGCAGTTATCTGTTCCTGCAAAAACTTAATGGCTTAAGACAACTTAGTATTTTATCTCAAGACTCTACTGATCAAAATTCAGAAAAGACACAGAAGGACAGCTCATTTCTGCCTCACAGTGTCCATGGTCTCATCTGGGGAGACTTGAATGGCTGGGGCAGGAATGTGTGAGAGATGACCTTTCTCCATGTTGCCAACCTGGACTTCTGCACAGCACAGTGACTTCAGGGTCATTGAAACACCCTTACATAGCTCAGGACCCTGGGACAAAGTGCTCTAAGGGACCAATGCAGGGGCTGCCAGTTCCCATAAAAGCTAATCTCAGAACCATAAAAGCTAGTCTCATCATAGTCTACTGGTCCAAGCAGTCACAGGCCACCCCCAGATTCAAGAGGAGGAGAAATCAACTTCCCCAAAGAGAAGAACCGTCAAAGAATGTGCAACCATCTTGAATCCGCACATGCTCTGTTTTACATAATACTAAAACGTGTGGACACAGGGCGGTTTCTTCTTATGACGGCAGAGTGTAACGCAGTGTGTCTGACTTCAAAAACCCAGGGGGAATGTCTGATGTGAACAAGCGTTGGGTCTGAGGGGGGGCACAATTCTCTCCAACGGAGCTCGCAACTTCATGAAGCACCAGAAAGGGTCAAAACAATCTAGAACATCAAAATGCAAACCCAGAAAGGATACAAGAAGTTTTTCCTTCAAACTTGTAAATTATACGGTGTGAGCAAGCTCAATAAACACTGTGCAGAACCTGCAGTGGGATGGGTGGAGGGACTGATATTCGCTTCTTGTTTGGCGAGTCTCTTCTACCCAAGAGGTGGAAAATCTTCCAAAACCGGATCTGTTGTTTGATCTTCACTCTATGCTTTCTTTGTAAACGGACAGGGAAGGAACCAGAGGGGGGAGCCCAGAAGGAGGAGACCTTTCCTAATCCACCTTCTTGCACTCAGACCATGGGGACAGGTGTGCTTGGGTTTGAATCCCCTTCCCAGCTGTGTCACCCTGGCAGGTCACTTCACATCTCACGCTTCTTGTCTTTACCTGCAAAATAAGGATACAATTGCTGGCCCAGTGGGGTTGTTATGAGCAATAGATTAGCTCATGTTGGAAAATGCATGTAAAGCAATTAGCCTAGGGTTTGACGTGGAGAAATGATACACATTTGTCGTGATGGTCATCGTTCTCATCTTCATCATTGGCATCACTAGGGCCCTGTGATGAAAGATGAAACTCTAAAAGGGACTACCAGTGGGAATAGTGGATCACTTTGGGGGTTGGAATTATTGGTGCTTTTTCTTTTTTAACTCCATGTAAAATGAACATGCATTTGTTTTTCTAAATGGAAAATAATAGAGAAGTTATTTCTTAAAGCTTATCAGTGTCCTTTGGGGGTTACCTTTAGGTCACATTGGTGAAAGCTCTCTTTCTATTTCCCACCCTTCCTGTCCAGAGGAGGAACAGCTTCATAGGCTGCAGCACCCATAGCAGTGGGGCCCGGACAGCCCCTGGGAATCTGGCAGCTGCAGAGAACAAAGCACCCCCCTCCCATCCTGATGCATTCCAGATTTGGCCACAGCTTCTCCAGACACCAGACGGAAACGTGGGCTCTAGACTGCCAAATACGGAGCAAAATACTTGAGGCCAACCACAGCCAGTACTAGGGTGGGAGAAGCGAGGTGCAAAGTACAAGGGGGTGGCAACCACGCACTCTCCCAATGGCACTGAGAGTACCTCCTTACGTTTGCACCCTAGGGACCTCCCTCGTGCTGTCCTAGTGCCAGTTGTGATCCCAACATCACCATGCCCAGGAAGCCAGGAGTCCAAGAAGCTCCTACCTACCATTCCCAGTGCCTGGAAGAGGAAAAGATTTTGTGAGACGATT
Source organism: Panthera uncia (assembly GCF_023721935.1). Taxonomy (NCBI): domain Eukaryota; kingdom Metazoa; phylum Chordata; class Mammalia; order Carnivora; family Felidae; genus Panthera; species Panthera uncia. Next base: position 39,216,984 of record NC_064812.1, on the reverse strand, counting down.
CCTTGTGATACGGTGGGGTGCTGCCTAGACACCTGTCGGGAAAGCTACAGTCCAGAAACCTGGGGATGTCTGCACCGGAGGGAGTAAGTTGGCCTCTGGCTCTCAACAGTGGAAACAGTGTGGTCGTATCCTGTCCAGCTCCTGGGGTTATGGTGCCCTCTGGTATGGTCAGCCTGACCCCTGGACAGCACAGTGCATGCCTTTTCTCTACCCGTGAGGTTCTGCAGGGGGACTCTCAGGTCCAAACCAAACAGATCTCTTCACCAGGAGCTGAGCCCATCACAGTGACTTTCTTCACCAAGGGTGCTGGGCCTCATTCAGTACTGGCCTTCCCTTTCTGTTTATCGGCAGGAACCTCCCCTCTCTTAACTATACAGAGATCTGTGATAGTATTATCTCCTCCAGAGCATCGGACCCAGCCCTGCTCCCCGTTGCCACTCTCCTCTGCCTGCCAGGACGGCAGCCGCCGCTACCTCAGGCCCCAGAGCGGTCCCTCTGGCTTCTTCTATGGTCTTTTTGGTTTGCGTAGGTCAGAATAATTTTTAGTGTTGAAAGCAGTGGATGATTAATTTCTGCTAACGATTTTCTACCTCGCCTCCTAGACTCCTTTCAGTAACTCCAACCACCATTTTAGCATTAAATGATTCATGCTTCACTTGTTTGCCAAAGGAATTCCCTGCCCATTTATCTATGTAGCTCACTGAGACCTCTCTTTGTCCTTACCACGTTTCCCGCTCTTCTTCTCTGACCTTTAGTATTTTCGAGCCCTCCTTCCTGGCCTCCAGCACTGTCCATGTTCCTGCTCCACGTGCTACTCCCACCTCTTGGAGCCCAAAAAGACCCGTGATAATAAAAAGAAAGTCTTATTCTGTCTTTGGCATGCTTCGTGAGTCCCTGTCAATAACTAGCAATTTAACAGGTGTCACTTTTACTAAAGATCATCTTCACCAATTCTGCTTCCCCCAGCTGGGTTCCCTGAATGGTTCTTGCTAAGTACACGTGATTCCTCTTGTCATGTCTGCTCAGCTTGTTTGCCTCACTCAGCGATGAATGACACTTGGGTCTCAAGAAATAGACCCCAGTGTGTCCTGAAGCTGTTCGTGTCATGGCCAAACTGTGACAGATTTCCCCACTATTTCCACTTACCACCGGGGTCGGCACTACACAATCAGACCTCAGCTCGAGTTGACTGATGTTTGCCTCGCTAACCATGAAACAATCCAACGCAGTCTGGCCTCCTCTTCCTCTGGCAGTGGTCATGTTTCCGGGAGCCAGCGTTATTGTCTGAAAGGCCATCTCTTTCTCCCACACTCAGGCCCCCAGATGCACATGGCTGAGCTAACAGGGAGGGAGAGAATCCGCACTGACAAATGTTACAGAGAATTAGCACCTGGCACCCACACGCTTTATTCTGAGTCCTGAGCCACCTCTGAGTCAAAGTCTGTCTTTCCACTTGTTTGTGTTTGTAAAATGACATGAAACCTGACAAGTAATGGAGAACATGAGAGTATATTCAAAGCCTCCAAGGAGTGCTTGCTACCCACAGCATGAGAAAAGGTGGCTGGTGACACAGATGTTAAAAGCGTTTCCAAAATTGGCATCTGGCCAAAGACTCTCAGTGTTCTTGTGAGATGATCATCCTGTTGGTAACTTAAGATTGGCAGTGTGTTTGGTTCCATTCACTCCAAATCAAGATGAGCAGTTTCTAAATTACTTTCTCCTCATAAACAAACATTGTGTCTCTAGGAAAAAAATTAAAGAGGATTTGTGTGGATGAAGAAATGTCCCCAGGCAGGAAAATACAGGAAGACCATGCTTATACGACACTGAATAAATGGCTTGAAAAGGGCCAAACCATTGGGAACAATGACTTAACAGAATCAACTGATGTCAGACTCTGCCTGAAGGAGCCAACAGAAGTGGAATTTTTTACCCCCTCACTGTCTGATTCTGGTCCGTTAAAAACATGACCCTTTTGGGGAGGAGCCAACATGGCGGAAGAACATGGAAGATTTTGTGTGTCTCACGTCCATGAAATACAGCCAGATCAGCATTAAACCATCCTACACACCTAGAAAACTGATCGCAGGATTAAGACAACAATCTGCACAACCTGAATCACAGAATTCAGCAGGTACGCGGCGTGGAGAGCTGAACTTGGGGAGCGAGAAGCTGCAAAAGGTAGGGAACCACTTTTGCAGGCGGAGAGAGGATGGAGACTGGGGAGCCGGGGGAGACTACGGGAAAAGCACCCCTCCCCAAAAGCAGCTGGAGAGAAAGGGGAATATTGGAAACAGCCACAGGGACTAAACTAAAAAGGGAGAAAGGAGAAAGGAGAGGGTTTAAATTCCATTAAGACTGTAAACAAGGGGAGCACAAAGCCTGCAACTCCGCAGCTCCATACCTAGCGGTGCTCTGGTAGGAAGGGCGAATCCCCAGGAACAAAGTGGGGTCCAGGAGGTTCTCGGGCCACACAGGGAAAAGCGGTTCCACTGCTGGAAGGACATTTGGTAGAAACTGTTGAATCCACCTGGTCCCAGCAGACCCCAGAAGGCGGCCACATTTGCTGGTGCTGAGGCAAGGTTGTTAAGGGTGAAGCCTGGTGCCAGATGTGTGTTGTGATTTTCCATAATCCCTGAAAAGCTGCTGCTACACTGTCTTGCGAACATTTTCTGGGATGGGCAGGCACCTGGCTGTAGTCTCGGGGCACCGGCAACAACAGGGTCCAGCGGGCATTCCTGGGTGCAGCCAATATTCGGCCATTGCTCATTCGGACATTGCTTGGTGAGACCCTCCTGCAGAGGGGCAGAATGGGTCAAAGCCACAGTCCTTCAGAAGTAAGGGGCTGGGGAAAATAGCCGCATCCGACACAAAACTCGGGTGAGAGGTACTGCCTGGGGCCTCGTCACGGAGAGTGAAAAAGCGGGGAGTGGACGAGAGCTGAAGACAGAGGAGAGATGCACAATTGCTGATCTGGGAGAAGAGTAGGTAACTGGGTGGCGCCATTTTCACTGCTCATGCAAATGCGCATACTCACCTACCAGCGCCGCAACAATCCACCCCAGTAGGCTAGCAGCGCCATCTAGTGGAGAGCAGAGCTATTACACTGAGCCCCGCCCAACTGAGCCAACTTCACTTCTTCAAGAAAACAAGTCTCACCGCCAGCTTAGTTTATGGACCATAAAGAGCTACACAGACTGACTTCTAGGGGAAAACTAAGCAATTTCAGTCCGACTTCAATCTGTTAGCCGGTTCATCTATTCAATTTTCTTTTTTTTTTTCTTTTGTCTTTTTTTCTTTTACAATTCTTTTCTTTTTCTTGAATACAGAAAGAGAAAAAAATTCATTTTTATTTTCAATTTTTATTAAAAATGTCTTTCTTGAATTTTTATTACTATATTTTTTTACTTTTGTGTCAATTTGCTCAAATTCTACTTTAGTTCCATCATTTTATTTTAGTCTACTTCAGTGTATTCACCTTTTCAAATTTTCAAACAATTTCCTTTTTTTTATTTCTTTTTCTTTTTTCTCTTTTTTGTTTCTTTTATTTTTCTTGAACGCAGAAAGGGAAAAACTTCATCTTTACTTTCAATTTCTATTAAAAATATTTTCATTTAATTTTTATTACTATATATTTTGCTATTTGTAAACTTTTTCAAATTCTATTTTACTTCCATCATTTTATTTTAGTCTACTACAGTGTATTCACTTTTTCAAATTTTCAAACGATTTCTTTTTTTATCTTTTTCTTTTTCATTTCTTTTCTTTTTTCTTAAATACAGAAAACAAAAAACTTCATGTTTATTTTTAATTTTTATTAAAAATATTTTTCTTTAATTTTTTCTACTATATTCTTTACTTTTGTGTATATTTTTTCAAATTCTACTTTACCCCCATCATATCATTTTAGTCTACTTCAGTGTATTCATTTTTTCAAATTCTCAAATGATTTCCTTCCCGCCCACTTCTTTTTTTCTCTAATCTGTCAAATCACTTTCAACACCCAGAGCAAAACACACCTAGGATCTAGCATCATCTATTCGATTTTTATGTGTGTGTATTTTTAATTTTAATATTTTTTAATTTTAATTTTTTTTAATTTCAATTTTTCTACCTCATTAATTCCTTTTCTCCCTTCAAAGTGACAAAACAAAGGAATTCATCCCAAAAGAATGAGCATGAAGAAACGACAGCCAGGGATTTAACCAACACAGATACAAGCAAGATGTCTGAACCAGAATTTAGAATCACAATTAGAAGAATATTAGCTGGAGTCAAAAATAGATTAGAATCCCTTTCTGCAGAGATAAAAGAAGTAAAAAGTAGCCAGAAGGAAATTAAAAATGCCATAACAGAGCTGCAATCCCGGATGGATGCAGTGGCGGCAAGGATGGACGAGGCAGAACAGAGAATCAGCGATATAGAGAACAAACTTACAGAGAATAACGTAGCAGAAAAAAAAGAGGGAGAGTAAGGCAAAAGAGCACAATTTAAGAATGAGAGAAATCAGTTACTCATTAAAAAGAAACAATATCAGAATCATAGGGGTCCCAGAGGAGGAAGAGACAGAAATAGGGGTAGAAGGGTTATGTGAGCAAATCATAGCAGAAAACTTTCCTAACCTGGGGAAAGACACAGACATCAAAATCCAGGAAGCACAGAGGACCCCCATTAGATTCAACAAAAACTGACCATCAACAAGGCATATCATAGTCAAATTCACAACATACTTCGGCAAGGAGAGAATCACGAAAGCAGCAAGGGAAAAAAAGTCCCTAACCTACAAGGGAAGACAGATCAGGTTTGTAGCAGACCTATCCACAGAAACTTGGCAGGCCAGAAAGGAGTGGAGGGATATATTCAGTGTGCTGAATCAGAAAACTATGCAGCCAAGAATTCTTTATCCAGCAAGGCTGTCATTCAAAATAGAAGGAGAGATTAAAAGGTTCCCAGACAAACAAAAATTAAAGGAGTTTGTGACCACTAAACCAGCCCTGCAAATTTTAAGGGGGACTTTCTGAGGGGAGAAAAGATGGAAAAAAATAAAAAAAAAAATATATATATATATATATATATATATATATATATATACCAAAAGCAACAAAGGATTAAAAAGGACCAGAGAACACCACCAGAAATTCCAACTCTACAAGAAACATAATGACAATAAATTCATATCTTTCAGTACTCACTCTAATTGTCAATGGACTCAATGCTCCAATCAAAAGACATAGGGTAACAGAATGGATAAGAAAACAAGATCCATCTATATGGTGTTTACAAGAGACCCACTTTAGACCTAAGTACACCTTCAGATTGACAGTAAGGGGGTGGAGAACCATCTCTCATGCTAATGGTCAACAAAAGAAAGCTGGAGTAGCCCTACTTATATCAGACAATCTAGACTTTAAGGTAGACTGTATCAAGAGATGCAGAAGGGCATTATAGCATAATCAAGGGGTCTATCCACCCAGAAGACCTAACAATTGTACACATTTATGCACCAAATGTGAGAGCACCAAAATATAAAAGTCAATTAATCACAAACATAAAGAAACTCATCGACAGTAATACCATAATAGTAGGAGACTTCAACATCCCACTCACAGCAATGGACAGATCATCTAATCAAAAAATCAACTACGAAACAATGGCTTTGAATGACACACTGGACCAGATGGACTTAACAGATATATTCAGAACATTTCATCCTAAAGCAGCAGAATATACATTCTTCTCCAGTGCACATGGAATGATCTCCAGTATAGACCATATACTGGGACACAAATCAGCCCTAAGTAAATACAAAAAGATCGAGATCATACTGTGCATATTTTCAGACCACAATGCTATGAAACTTGAAATCAACCACAAGAAAAAATTTGGAAAGGTAACAAATACTTGGAGACTGAAGAACGTCCTACTAAAAAATGAACAGGCTAACCAAGAAGTTAAAGAGGAAATTAAAAAGTTCATGGAAACCAATGGAAATGATAACACCATAACCCAAAACCTCTGGGACGCAGCAAAGGCGGTCATAAGAGGAAAGTATATAGCAATCCAAGCCTTTCTAAAGAAGGAAGAAAGATCTCAGATACACAACCTAACCTTACGCCTTAAGGAGCTGGAAAAAGAACAGCAAATAAAACCCCAAACCAGCAGAAGACAGGAAATAATAAAGATTAGAGCAGAAGTTAATGTTATTGAAACCAAAAAAACCAGTAGAACAGAACAATGAAACCAGAAGCTGGTTCTTTGAAAGAATTAACAAAATTGATAAGCCACTAGCCAGTTTGATCAAAAAGAAAAAGGAAAAGACCCAAATAAAGAAAATCAAGAATGAAAGAGGAGAGATCACAACCAACACAGCAGAAATAAAAACACTAATAAGATAATATTAAGAGCAATTATATGCCAATAAAATGGGCAATCTGGAAGAAATGGACAAATTCCTAGAAACATATACACTACCAAAACTGAAACAGGAGGAAATAGAAAATTTGAACAGACCCATCACCAGTAAGGAAATCAAATTAGTAATCAAAAATCTCCCAAAAAACAAGAGTCCAAGGCCAGATGGATTTCCAGGGGAATTCTACCAAGCATTTAAGGAAGAGTTAACACCTATTTATTCTCTTGAAGGTGTTCCAAAAAATAGAAATGGAAGGAAAACTTCCAAACTCTTTCTATGAAGCCAGCATTACCTTGATTCCAAAACCAGACAGAGACCACACTAAAAAGGAGAACTATAGACCAATTTCCCTGAGGAACATGGATGCAAAAATCCTCAACAAGATATTAGCCAACTGGATCCAAAAATACATTAAAAAAATTATTCACCACAACCAAATGGGATTTATAACTGGGATGCAGGGCTGGTTCAATATCTGCAAAACAATTAACATGATTCATCACATCAATAAAAGAAAGGACAAGAACCATATGATCCTCTCAATAGATGCAGAGAAAGCATTTGACAAAATACAGCATCCTTTCTTGATAAAGACCCTCAAGAAAGTAGGGATAGAAGGAGCATACCGCTAGATCATAAAAGCCATATATGAACGACACAATGCTAATATCATCCTCAATGGGGAAAAGCTGAGAGCTTTCCCCCTAAGGTCAGGAACAAAACAGGGATTTCCACTCTCACCACTGTTATTCAACATAGTATTGGAAGTCTTAGCCTCAGCAATCAGACAACACAAAGAAATAAAAGGCATCCAAATTGGGCAGGAGGAGGTCAAACTTTCATTCTTTGCAGATGACATGATACTCTATATGGAAAACCAAAAAAATTCCACCAAAAAACTGCTATAATTGATTCATGAATTCAGCAAAGTGTCAGGATATAAAATCAATGCACAGAAATAGGTTGCATTCCTATACACCAACAATGAAGTGACAGAAAGAGAACTTCAAGGGTAGGGTCACAGTAGTTTTTGCAACGTGTTGTTGATAAGTTTTGGCTCCAAATATTTGTTTTGTGTCCATGGACATGTGGGTCAGCACTCTTACCAGACTTCAAGCTATACTACAAAGCTGTAATCATCAAGACAGTATGGTACTGGCACAAGCACAGGCACTCAGATCAATGGAACCGAATAGAGAAATAGAGCCAGAAATATAGCCAACTAATCTTTGACAAAGCAGGAAAGAATATCCAATGGAATAAAGACAGTCTCTTCAGCAAGTGGTGCTGGGAAAACTGGACAGCGACATGAAGAATGAGCCTGGACCACTTTCTTACACCATTCACAAAAGAAACTCAAAATGGATGAAAGACCTAAATGTAAGACAGGAAGCCACCAAAATCCTCGAGGAGAAAGCAGGCAAAAATCTCTTTGATCTTGCCCGCAGCAACTTCTTACTCAACACGTCTCCGGAGGCAAGGGAAACAAAAGCAAAAATGAGCTACTGGGACCTCATCAAAATAAAAAGCTTCTGCACAGGAAGGAAACAATCAGCAAAACTAAAAGGCAACCTACAGAATGGGAGAAGATATTTGCAAATGACATATCAGATAAAGGACTAGTATCCAAAATCTATAAAGAACTTATCAAACTCAACACCCAAAAAGCAAATAATCCAGTGAAGAAATGGGCAAAAGACATGAATAGACACTTCTCCAAAGAAGACATCCAGATGGCCAACTGACACATGAAAAAATGCTCAACATCACTCTCATCATCAGGGAAATACAAATCAAAACCACAATGAGATACCACCTTACACCTGTCAGAATGGCTAACATTAACAACTCAGGCAACAACAGATGTTGGTGAGGATGCAGAGAAAGAGGATCTCTTTTGCATTGTTGGTGGCAATGCAAGATGGTGCAGCCACTCTGGAAAATAGTATGGAGGTTCCTCAAAAAACTAAAAATAGAACTACGCTACGACCCAGCAATTGCACGACTAGGCATTTACCCACGGGATACAGGTGTGCTGTTTCGAAGGGACACATGCACCCCCATGTTTATAGCAGCACTATCAACAATAGCCAAAGGATGGAAAGAGCCCAAATGTCCATTGATGGATGAATGGATAAAGACAATGTCGTGTATACACACACACACACACACACACACACACACACACACAATATGGAGTATTACTCGGCAATCAAAAAGAATGAAATCTTGTCAGTTGCAACTACGTGGATGGAACTGGAGGGTATTATGCGAAGTGAAGTTAGTCAGTCAGAGAAAGACAAAAATCATCTGATTTCACTCATATGAGGACTTTAAGAGTCAAAACACATGAACGTAAGGAAAGGGAAACAAAAATAATATAAATACCAGGAAGTGGACAAAACAGAAGAGACTCAAAAATATGGAGAACAAACTGAGGGTTGCTGGAACGGTTGTGGGAGGGGGATGGGGTAAATGGGTAAGGGGCATTAAGGAATCTACTACTGAAAGCATTGTTGCACTATATGCTAACTAATTTGGATGTAAAGTTTAAAAAATAAAAAATAAAATTAAAATAATTAATTAATTAATTAATTAATTAAAACATGACCCTTTTTGCCTGTCAGTGCCCTCTTCCTCTAAGGTCTGCTTATTTGGCCCACTCTAGGTGATTCAATATTCATTATTCTATCGGCATGTTCCAAAGACATTTATTGAGCACCTATGCCATTTATAGCACTGGGTTGGGCCCAGTAGAAATGCAGGGTGAAAAAACAAAGGAATGCAGAGTGAAAAATCTAGTCTGTACTCACAGAGATATTAGAGTAACCAGGGAGACAGGCAAATGGAAAAATAACTAAAAGGCAAGGAAGAAGGTTATCCTTGTTAGTAAAGAGATATAAGAAAGAACAAAGAAAGCAATTAAGTCTGACTTGATGATTTTTATTTTCACCTAAGTCATGTTAAAGTTAGTTGCCTAACGCGGGGGGGTTGGGGGCAGTGAAAAGGGGGGCATTGCTCCCCAAGAGGGAGGTATAGTATGCTATGTTTCCCTAACTCATGTTCATGTCACATGGTGCCTTCACTCATGGTAAACTGGTAAATCCCTCCCTTACCACAATTTGTAAAATGCTGGGGAAAGGCATTTATTTTGCAGAGGAAGATGTGTTTGGAATGAGAGGTCAGGTGTGATGGAAAGGGGCCTGGATATTACTTGTTCAAGGAAACTGAGTCTTCTTGGCTACATTTGGGTTTCTCTGAAGCAGAAATAGCTGTCTGGTTAGGGCCTGCTGGTGTGTTTCACGTGAGGCAGAGCTGGTTGCTCGGGATGTAACCCAGCCTGAATACAAATGAAGGACATCTCACAAAAGCCTTTGTTTTCCTTAGCTGGTAAGAGTGCTGACCCACATGTCCATGGACACAAAACAAATATTTGGAGCCAAAACTTATCAACGACACGTTGCAAAAACTACTGTGACCCTACTGCTAAAGGATTCATCTGTAAAAGACACATTTCCCATTTACCAAGCCAAACATGCCAATCACAAAGGTGAATGAAAATAGTTCAAAGGAAGGGCACCTGGATGGCTCAGTCGGTTATAGGCCCGACTCTTGGTTTGGCTCAGGTCATTATCTCACAGTCGTGGCTGTGCACTGACCCTGTGGAGACTGCCTGGGATTCTTTTTCTCTGCGTCTCTCTCTGCCTCTCCCCCACTCATACATGCTCTCCTTCTCTCTCTCAAAATAAACAAATAAAACTTAAAAAAAAAAAAAGAAAAGAAAATACTTCAAAGGAAATAAGACATTTTACTCCTTTGAAAACAAAAATACGTTCCAGATAATAAAAAAGTAAAACTTTGTCAGAATATTGCTCTTCATATTAAATTAGTCCATTAATTTTGTCCACAATCCAAACATATTTTCCAAATCTGAGTTGTGTCCAAACATGCCTGACTGAGTAATAGGCCACCTGAGAAGAATGACCACGTGGGGCAGGTTTCCGCCAGCATTTCTAGCAGCTAATATTTGTGCCCTGTTTGCCGTTTGCAAAATGCTTTTCTACTGGTGGCCTCGCTTAATCCTCAAAGCGATCCTATTAGGAGGTTAGGACGATGATGACTCCCTTTTGGTGCATGAGGAAACTGAGCCTTGCAGACATAGCGATGTGCTGCCTGAGTTCAGCAAGTGCTGCGGGGGGAGTATCTGCTAAGGAGCGTGAGAACTGGCCCTGACACTTCAGCTCCGACGTCCTTCCCACCGCCCCCCCCCCCAACACACACACTATCTCCTGGGACAAGCGCCAGCTGCTTGAAGTCCCAGACGTCCCAAAGGGGCAAGCAACCTCTCAGCCCTCTCATTAATTCAATTATTTATTCACTCATTTAACAAACCTTCACTGAATGTTACTAGGCACAAGGAATAGGGTGGGGACACAAAATACATACCTTCATCCTCATCCAGTTCAAAGTCAACTGCAGAAGACACACAACTGAACAAACATTAACAGTAGAGTGTGGTTTTCTATCACAGGGTAGACATGAAGGTGCTACCCTAAACTCAGTGCCCGGTAGTATGTACCGTTCAACTGTCCTGGGGCTCTGCTGCCTTTTCGATAACGTTAACAACCATTTACTGTCTACTAGGTGCCAGGCACTGTATTTGGCTTAGATCCATTGTCCCATTGAATTCTTGCTATAACTTCTGCATGTAGGCTTAGGATACCATTTCATAGAGGAAGACCCTGGAACTCAGAGAGATTGAGTAACTTGATAGTCGTTACATATCGCCATGTAAAAAAAAAATCTCCCAAAACTTAGTGGCTTAAAACAACATTTACTATCTCACAGTTTCTGTGAGTCAAGAATCACAGCATGGCTTAGCTAGGTCCTCTGGCTTAGGGTCTCTCGCGAAGCTACAGTCGAGGTATTAGCAGGAACCACATTCATGTCAAGGCTCCACTGGGGAAGAATCTGATTTCAAGCTCACTCACATGGTTACTGGAGGATTCAGTTCCTCATGGACTACTGGGCCGAGGGCTCCAGTTCCACACCACTTGGCTGGAGGTTGCCTTCAGTCACATGAGCCTCTTCATGGCAGTTTGCTTCATCAGAGGCAGAGAAAGAGAGAGAACCAAACAGATATCACAGTCTTTTACAACCTAATCTCCAAGGTGACATCCCACGAATTTCACCATATTCTACTCAGTCAACACTAGTTCCAACACACACACAAACACACACACACACACACACACACACACACACACACACACACACACAAGGTGGGGGTTACACAAGGGAGTAGATATCAGGAGGTGGTGATTACTGGACGCCATTTGGGGAGCAACCTACTCTACTTGCCAAGAGCTGGCTTGTGACATATCCAGAACCTAAATGTCTGACTTGTCAAATCCATGCTCAATACATCACCTGGCAACCCTCACAGGTTTCCAACACATACATAGTTAACCATATTACCGGTTTCAAAGCATGAGTACACATGTGATTTATTTCATTCAAGATATGTATAGGCAGACATTTAAATTCTCATTTTATAAAGAAGAAAACTAAAATTCATAGAGTATAAGCGACTCCTGGATTTGTGTAAGTCATTGGAGTTTTTAGTGTTGACGTTTAATGACATTTTAGTTGGAGCTTAAATGATTTTCCCCAGCTTACCCCAAATGGAGCCTGGATGCAGGTTTTCTGCTTCCAAATTCCAAGAAGCCCAATGCCATGATTATCTGATTCATTGATTTCCACCTGTTTTCTATTTTGTTTTAAGTCACTATTATGGTTCTGATGCTCTGCTGGCCATAGAGGACATAGAAGACAAGGAAAATAGAAGACAGGGTCTTCATAGGCACGTCCTGACCCACATTCATCTGCACAAGGCAGTGTCCAAAGATCTTAAAGCCTCCTAACTCCCATCAGAGGGGTCCACAGACTCCCACAGTTTCCCTGATTGCAGCTGCCATGCCACCATGATAGTGACATTGGAAATGAGGCAAAGAGGAGCTCCCACAACTTTGGGACGGCCTCTCACATGGCCGGATGCACATCTCACAGTCCTGCCCATGTGTCACAAGGTGGCTTTGGAAAGAGTTAGAAGTGGGAAAATGTCCATCCAGTACTCAAAGTCAACATCGATCTTACTTTTTTCATTCCTTTGAAGATAGCTTTGGCTCTTCCTCTTCAGTCCCCAGTCACATCCAATCACTTAGGACACCCAACGATCTTTCAGGTCCACCCTCTGTTGCCTGGTCAACATCCCAGCCTCCTTATTCAGTGGTTTCCCTGTCTCTAGTCTCCACCCTGAAATCCACTCTCCATGGCATCCAGAGTGAGCTTTCTAAACTCAGATCTGATCGGGAAACTCTCCTGCTTCAAACTTTCAATCGATGTCCATTGCTTTCAGCGTAAAGTGATATTCCTTATCCTAGAAGGCAAGGCTCTGCCGAGCAGGCCCCTCTCCTTTCTTCACCAGTCTGAGCCGTAAGCAGTCTCTTGTATTCTTTCTACCCCAGCCGCACTGACTCAGCATGGCCAGGGGCTCTTGTGTATCATGTGCTCTCTCATTTTCTAGCTATCCTGCCCCCACCCCCTTTACCTGGTCAAGACATCCAACTCAACCCTTGTATGCCCACTCTTCATAAACTTTCCGTGTGTGTGTCCAGGGGTGGATTTAGTATCCTTCTTTGTCATGCCATAGAATGCCCTGTGCCTGTCACATGTCTTTGTTATTGTGTGCTCAGTGCCAGGAGGACAGAGCCTTGTCTTCTATTTTCCTTGTCTTCTATGTCCTCTATGGCCAGCATAGCATCAGGACCATAATAGTGACTTAAAACAAAAATTTGTTGAATGAGTGAATGAATGAATGAATGAATGCAACCCCTTCTCCCATGTTCCCAGCATTAAAGACTTCCAGTAGAAGGGGCACCTGTGTAGCTCAGTCGATTAAGCGTCCGACTTCAGCTCAGGTCATGATCTCACGATTCATGAGTTCGAGTCCCGCATCAGGCTCTGCTGACAGCTCAGAGCCCGGAGCCTGCTTCAGATTCTGTGTCTCTGTCTGCTTCTCCCCTGCTCACACTATCTCTCTCTCTCTCTCTCTCTCTCTCTCAAAATTAAACATTTAAAAAATTGTTTAAAGACTTCCAGGTGCTTGTTCATCAACCCACAGGTCACCAAGCTTTTTTCGGTCCTGATGCCTCTGGAGAGATCGTCCAGTTCTTGGTGGGCTTCTCACGATGTGGAGCAACCTACTCATTCATTTACTCTGTCAAGAAACATTTGTGCCAGGCATGTGCTGGATGCTGGAATAGAATCAAAGATGAGTTAAGCACATAAAAGTCCAGACTAAAATGAGTTCTTTGTCTGGTGTGTGGAGCTTATGCTATTTGAAAGAGCTCCTTGGGGGAATAATAGGTTCATGTTTATAAAGCACCTTAATAAAGACACCACCTTGGTATTACTATTCTTTCTCGAATACATCACTTTAGCCACTGTAACAATACCAGCCTATTCTAGAATATTATAATCATCTACTGTTCCATTTCATTTTACTGTTTAAGTTTCAGGGTATGTGGCTAGTAGCTAGCAATACCCCCTCTGAGTTGATGACAGCATATACAGAGAAGCCACAACATTATTGTTTGGAATTGTTTTTCAGATGGTAATAATTTTTGGAGTTACTGTTAAAACGTAATACAGGTCAATAATGCAGTCAGTAATATACTTTAACATGTTATGACCCTTTCTCCATACCCTTCTAGTTAAAACATAAAAAATAAAAATCTTTCTCAGAGGCCTAGGTGAACTTCTACAGGATTTTAAGCCATCATCATTGGAGTTTGTACAATTAATTCGCCAGGCTGCCCCAACCCACAGGAATCGAGGAAATGCCCTGGCAGGATGAGACTGGCCCTTTTCTCCTCCAGTCGATAAAAAGTAGATAAATTAATTTATTCACATTTTAATTTTCCTCTCACTAGTTTTAATATTAACAATAGTATTAATTATGTAACACTGATTTATCACTGACCATATGCCAGGCACTGTATTAAATGCTTTCTATTTACCGCCTACAGCAGCCTTTAAAAAAACTTGTGCTCTTGCCATCCCAGTGTACAGTTGAGGATCCGGAGCTCGATCAAAGTCAGATACGTTATCCAAGGTCACACATGTCCTAAGTGGCAGGGCAGGAATCCAACCTCGGATCATCCTACCATAAGAACTCACATTTTAAACCTCTGCACCCTCCTCAATTCTCTTCATTTCAGAAATATCTGAGGTGACTTAGGAAACACATTCTGTACACACGATAGCAAATCAGTGAAGTAAAGAGATAGAAAATTTAAGGTAGAAACAAATAAGATGAAGCTGGAATTAGCATACAAAATATATACCCACAGGGTCCTGAGTACTTTAGAGAAGAAAGCAGCAAATGTAGCTCTGTGTTTCTCCATCAAAGAGGGAAATGTGTTCATTTACATGCTTTACAGTATTCATAAAATGAAAAACAAACTCAGGGAAAAAAAAAAAAAACTCTATCCTGGTACTGAGACTTACAGAAAATGTCTCACTTGAGTCTCTTAAAAAGGGCTGTGTGATGTAATGATCGACAGACCGTCGCCCTCAACAGCATCCCTGCAGCAAATGTGACCATGGTTCTGGGAGGCCGTGTTGTGGATCCATTTACGACACATCTCAGCACAGTGAAATGGCTTCGCACCAAACCTCAGGTGATAAGATCCAAATCCAGATGTTACAGTTTTCCAGTGGCCCGGCTGAATCCCAGGAGGCAAAGCTTCATAAACACAGTCCTAACACTAAGGGTTCAGGCATTCCATGGCACCAGCCAAAGGCAGGCCTATGTCCTTCGACTGGGTGTCTGCATATTATCACACTTCCATGAAGATCCAGAAGGTACATGCGCCCCACCTCACCTCTCTGCAGAGCCAGACACAAGAGAACCCTCATAGCAGGGCTCGGATTCCCTCAGAAAATGATTCTGGGCGTGTCAGGGTAATGTGGGCGACCAAGCACCTAAAACCTTACTCCACACAGCCTGGCTATGATCATTTCAGCCCAGAAAAAAATTAATCAGCTGTTTCCAAACTCTAGGCACAGTCATTAAAAAAAAAACAAAAAAACAATAAAACAATAAATACACCAATTATAACGGATCCTGAATACCTAACTTTAAGCAATGTCACTTCCTGACAAACTCTCCAACATAAAGCAGTAACTGAATACACCAATTTGTTGAGAGGGTTGTTAGGACAAGTTAGTTAGATGTTGGAAGATATTTAGGATATGGTCAATGAGATTCAACCATAGCTTCTGGAACAACTGTTTTCCCACCTGTTTTGAAAGAAGCTTCCAGAATCCAAGCTTGGTATCCTAGGGTCTTAGAGCCAACTTTGCCACTTGACAGGACACCATTCCTGGACCCAACCAGGGGTCTACCTATGTGCTCAGTGAGATTGTTGGGCAGGCTATGCTACTGTGCTTTAAAGTACTATGTGGTCTTTGAACTATTTTGGTCCTACATCCAATCAGTAAACTATTTTAAATATATATAAATATTTTACATACATATAAATATAGCATATTATGAGTGTCATTTACCGTACTAGATTGTTATCAACTCCTGTGGATTATATGTATCAATTACTGTACTAACGTCTTACAAAAGCAGTACAAAACATTCATTACAACAGACATTGAGAGGGATATGATATCAAAAAAATATGACCGAAGTTCTCTGGAAGTTCTACTATTTTCTCCTCATCCCCTATTATATCCTCTTGGAGACCTCCATCCTCCTCTTTGGAGGCTACCATCATACAGTAAGGAGCTAGGTAGGCCTTCTCTGGACCATTTCCTGGCACTTCATGTAGGGGTTCCGTGGCCCAGCCCCAGCCCATCTCCCCAGCCTTGTCCCTGCTGAGGCTCTCCACCCACACCCAATTCTCCTTCACATTGGCACGCACCCCACCAGCACCACCAGCCAGAAGAGGCATGGGGTAAATTCTCCCCTAGAGTGTCTGGAGGAAACACTTCGCTGCACATACCTTGACTTCAGCCCAGGGTTACTGAGTTCAGTAAGTGGCCTTCAGAAGTGTGAGAGAATAAATTTCAGCTGGTTTAAGCCACCACATTTGTGGTAATATGTTAT
The DNA here is from genome assembly GCF_023721935.1 of Panthera uncia. Classification (NCBI taxonomy): domain Eukaryota; kingdom Metazoa; phylum Chordata; class Mammalia; order Carnivora; family Felidae; genus Panthera; species Panthera uncia. The sequence goes on along the minus strand of NC_064812.1, from coordinate 39,200,389 downwards.
AACAGCCACAGGAAATTAAGACACTTATTAAGAGCTTTGGGGAAAGGAGACAGGAGCTAATGATAGAAATAAAGTTGGGGGGCGTGGGCTCGGCACCCAATTCCTCTCCAGTCTTAAGCATGCCCAAGACTTTCACTTCCACTTTCCAGGGAAATCAGTATCTCCTCACCCCTAGAAACCCCCTCACCACCACAAACTGGCACTTCTTTGAAAGCTCCATCACCCCAGACGGATGATGGACATTTCTAAGATGACCACATCCCCACCATTCACTGAGGTCCAGCAAAAATAATTCTTTGTGAGGCTCCTCAGCTAGCTGACCCTGCCATGACTTCTTGCTTGCTATTATCACTAAATATAAGTTCTTATGGACACCATCTTCACATTCATTCTCATCCCCACGCCTCCTTGGGTTTTAGTTCCCTGGACCCAAACTCCTCTCTTTTGGTCTTTCTTTTCTCTCTGCAGTTGGAAGAATTCTAAAGATGTCCTCTCCAAAATCCCCATGACCCCATCATTCAATCAAACACTACTGTAAGTACTACTGTGAAGAGACCTCAGGTAGAATTAAGGTAAGTGATCAGTTGACTTTAAGATTGGGAGAGTAGCCTGGATTATCCAGGTGGAACCAATGTAATCACTTCTGCCCCTCAAAGCAGAGGAGTCAGAGAGATGGGGCAGGAGAGGTGGGGCTGAAGGGAAAGTCAGAGAGATTCGAAGAGTGAGAAAGATATAGGCTACCATTGCTATCTTCATAGGGGTCCGTGAACCAAGGAATGTGAGTAGCCTCCAGAATCTGAGAATGACGCCCAGCCAGCAAGGAATCTGCCAACAACCCAAATGAGCCTAGAAATAGATTCTTCCCTAGAGCTTCCAGCAAGGAAACTGGAGCTCACACTTGTGAGACTCTAAGCAAAGAAGCAGCTGAGCCATGGTGAGCCCAGACTACTGACCTACAGAAACTGTGAGATAATAAATGGGTGTTCTTTTAAGATGATAAATTTGTGGCAATTTGTACAGCAGTGGTAGAAAACTAATACACTCTCAAACCGCTCCTTCTCTGCCTCTTTGTGGACCTCTCTTCCTCAACATGTCTCTTAAACAATGATTCCTATTCTCACTCTCCCTGAGTAATATTATTGGTTCCAAGGCTTCAATGTCCATCCATATCCTACTAAATCCTTAAGCCATAACTCTATGTCAGATGTCTTTGCTGTGTTCCCAACCCATAGATTCAGCTATCTGCTTGATATCTCCATTCCTATGTCTTGGATGCTTCTGAGATAAACATGTCCAAATAGAGGCTCATTTTATGCCCCTATACCTGCTTCTACTTCTGAGGCCCCCTATAAGGAATAGTGTCACGATCATCCAGCTACCAAAGTCTAAACCTTTTCTTCATCCTTGTCTCCTCCCTCTTTTTCAATGCTAAATCCTAGCCCCAAGTCCTATCTATTCCAACTGCTAGTTTTCCCTAATCCATCTACTTGCTTCCATTTCCCAGGACAAGTCCCCACTGTCTCTCATCCATGCTACCTCAAGAGCCCCTTACTCACCTCTTTGTCTGCAGTGGTGCTCCCCAGTCCATTCTCTTAGCTGTACTCAAAGATCACTTCTGACAAATTCTCCGTCTGTGAACAGAATATAATAAAATGGATAGGACTGGAGACCAGCTTATCATTCTGAAAGATGGGGGTCAAGGAAATCATCCATAACTAGGGTAAAAGCTAAACAAGTAGAAAAATGCAAGGAAAAATATAAGAGACATGAAGGACCATTTCATAAGGTCAATATCACCTATGACTTTTGAGAAGAAGGGAATTGGTATGGATAAAGAAAACGTGGTATGTACTTACAATGGAATGCTATTCAGCCTTGTAAAGAAAGAAGTCCTACTACTTGCTACAACATCGATGAACCTAGAGGACATTATGCTAAAAACAAATACTGCTGGATTCTACTTATATGAGGAATCTAAAATAGTCAAACTCATAGAAGCAGAGAGTAGAACAATGATTACTAGGGGCTGGGGGGTGGGGGGAATGGAGAATTGTTGCTTAATGGGTATAAATTTCAGTTATAAAAGATGATTAAGTTCTATAGATCTGCTGTACAATATAGTATCTATAGTTTACAATACACTTTAAATTTTTTTAATGTTTATTTTTTGAGAGAGAGAGAGAGAGCGAGCATGAGCAGGGGAGGGGCAGAGAGAGAGAGGGAGACACAGAATCCGAAGCAGGCTTCAGGCTCTGAGTTGTCAGCACAGAGCCCAACGTGGGGCTCTAACCCACGAGCCATGATATCATGACCTGAGCCCAAGTCAGATGATTAACCGACTGAGCCACACAGGCACCCCAACAATACACTTTAAAATACATTATGAGGACAGATCCCATATTGAGTATTCTTATCACCAAAAATCCAAAGCAAAAAACAAAAAGTGGAAGAACACAAGGAAATTTTGGAGGTGATGGATGTTTATACCTTGACTGTGGTTATGATGTCATGAGTATATGCATATATTCAAACTTATCAAAGTATATGCATTAAATATATGAATTTCTTGAATATCAATTACACTTCAATAAATTTTTTAAAAATAAAAATTAAGGGGCACTTGGGTGGCTCAGTTGGTTAAGCATCTGACTCTTAATCTAGGCTCAGGTCATGATCTCACATTTTGTGAGTTCAAGCCTCATGTCAGGCTCTGACAGTGTGGAGCCTGCCTGGGATATTCTCTCTCTCTCTATCTCTATCTCTCTCAAAACAAATAAATACACTTTAAAATTTTTTTAATTAAAATTAAAAGGTAAGAGTGAGAAGGAATTTTTTTTAATAAGACAAAATATCCCAAAGTTCCATAAAAGAACTTCCAAGTACCCAAGACTATTGATGAAAAAGACCCATGCCCCATGCAACTCTTGATCTCAGGGTGGTGAGTTCAAGCCCCACGTAGAGTGTAGAGCTTACTTTAAAAAAGAAAAAGAAAACGACCCATGCCCAAGCACATCCTAATAAAATTTCTCATTGCTAACACTGGATGCCTAAAGACAGAGAAGAAACATATTAACTTTTTAATAGGAAATTATTTTAAATTTAGAATCATATGCTTAGTCACACTAACTTAATGTGAGAAGGTAAAATGATATTTTTCAGGTATACATGCATAAAGATTTCCACTTCTCTAAATGAATTGTCTGTGACGAAGTCTGAGCCAATATTTCGATTGGCCTCCCACAACTCTAGAAAGTCAAGTTGCTTCTGACAGGTCTGATCTAAACAAAGCCAAGTAGTTCATTCTACCACAACTAGTAAGCAAAGAAACCAAGAGAACTTGTAGTTAAATATAAATGAGTTGGTACACACCTTATGGTTGACCAAATTTCCAAATTTTGCTGTCTCTGGGATAAATTATACTTTGATTCTTTGAATCAAGAGATAAATTTCAGAACACCAACTGATAGGCTGGTCGAAGGGTTTCACAGCCATTTATTCACTATCATATGTAATGCTTAGATGATATTTAAATACTGCCCACATTGATTTCAGCCCTCTGATCAAACAATGGAAACACTAATTTTGCAAACAGTGCCAGAACCCAGATCTGGGATTGCTTGAACAGTGCTTAAGGGTGGCGTGTGCAAGGAAGAGCTTAATGTCAAGCCCTGTAGGGAGTCTCCAGGTTATAATTCCAGCCAGCCGATTATAGAGCTAAGGTGAAATTTACTTAAAACCGCCACCCGTGGGAACATCCATGATGCACTCTGGCCATGGCAAGATCCCTTACGACTTTCTTCTGATACAAAGGCATATGACAAAAGAGCAAGCAATCAGGAGTCCCAAAAGAAGGCTTCAAGCTGGGCCTTGCAAATATTTTCTCATCCTTTTCAAAGACATTGCAAGATAAGGCAGAAAGCCTGTGGCCCATCCTGCTGAAAACCAATGGTCACAATTTGCATCCTCTGTCTAGTCTTTTTTTATATATATATTATTTATATATATTTACATTTATATAAATTTATATATATTTATATATATATATTATACGTTTATATATTTTTATCCTCTAGTTTTATTATTGACTGCAGGCAGTTACACCAAAGCTACCTAAGCTACCTTCGTGACACAGTAGGAGCTTTCTTAAAGTGGTAAACTCATGCTGATGTTTCAATTTAACTCTTATTGTCTTTTCTTGTGACAATTTCAAAACCTTATGATTTTATATAAGCATTTCCGGATTATATTTTTTTCTAAGATGACAGCTTTTCTCATGTCTTCCCCATAAAATATATTCCTACCAGTTTTAATACATTCTTACTATATAGTGTCACCAGGTGTTTAAATTAAAATATTCTTCAAAACTTAAAAAAAATCTTAATTTTCCATGAAACAACAGATTCACTAAAACTGAAATAAAGCCTATTAGAAATTCACAATTAGAGAAAAGCATCTCTGAGATAGGATGAATAATAGTGCCTTAAATTAGCTACATCTTAATCCCCAGGATCTGTAAATGTGTTACTTTATGTGGTTCAAAGGACTTTGCAAACGTGATGAAGTGAATAATCCTGACATGGAGAGATTCCCTAGATCATCCAGGTAGGCCCAGTGATGTGATCATAGGCATCCTTCTAAGAAGGAAACAGGCAAAATCAGTTGCATTCTTATACACTAACAATGAAGCAACAGAAAGACAAATAAAGAAACTGATACCATTCACAATTGCACCAAGAAGCATAAAATACCTAGGAATAAATCTAACCAAAGATGTAAAAGATCTGTATGCTGAAAACTATAGAAAGCTTATGAAGGAAATTGAAGAAGATATAAAGAAATGGAAAGACATTCCCTGCTCATGAATTGGAAGAATAAATATTGTCAAAATATCAATACTACCCAAAGCTATCTACACATTCAATGCAATCCCAATCAAAATTGCACCAGCATTCTTCTTGAAACTAGAACAAGCAATCCTAAAATTCATATGGAACCACAAAAGGCCCCGAATAGCCAAAGTAATTTTGAAGAAGAAGACTAAAGCAGGAGGCATCACAATCCCAGACTTTAGCCTCTACTACAAAGCTGTAATCATCAAGACAGCATGGTATTGGCACAAAAACAGACACATAGACCAATGGAATAGAATAGAAACCCCAGAACTAGACCCACAAACGTATGGCCAACTCATCTTTGACAAAGCAGGAAAGAACATCCAATGGAAAAAAGACAGTCTCTTTAACAAATGGTGCTGGGAGAACTGGACAGCAACACGCAGAAGGTTGAAACTAGACCACTTTCTCACACCATTCACAAAAATAAACTCAAAATGGATAAAGGACCTGAATGTGAGACGGGAAACCATCAAAACCCTAGAAGAGAAAGCAGGAAACGACCTCTCTGACCTCAGCTGTAGCAATCTCTTACTCAACACATCCCCAAAGGCAAGGGAATTAAAAGCAAAAGTGAATTACTGGGTCCTTATGAAGATAAAAAGCTTCTGCACAGCAAAGGAAACAACCAACAAAACGAAAAGGCAACCAACGGAACAGGAAAAGATATTTGCAAATGACATATCGGACAAAGGGCTAGTATCCAAAATCTATAAAGAGCTCACCAAACTCCACACCCGAAAAACAAATAACCCAGTGAAGAAATGGACAGAAAACATGAATAGACACTTCTCTAAAGAAGACATCTGGATGGCCAATAGGCACATGAAAAGATGCTCAACGGCGCTCCTTATCAGGGAAATACAAATCAAAACCACACTCAGATATCACCTCACGCCAGTCAGAGTGGCCAAAGTGAACAAAAGAGGAGACTATAGATGCTGGAGAGGATGTGGAGAAACGGGAACCCTCTTGCACTGTCGGTGGGAATGCAAACTGGTGCAGCCCCTCTGGAAAACAGTGTGGAGTTCCTCAGAAAATTAAAAATAGACCTACCCTATGACCCAGCACTAGCACTGCTAGGAATTTACCCAAGGGATACCGGAGTACTGATGCATAGGGGCACTTGTACCCCAATGTTTATAGCAGCACTCTCAACAATAGCCAAATTATGGAAAGAGCCTAAGTGTCAATCAACTGATAAATGGATAAAGAAATTGTGGTTTATACACACAATGGAATACTACGTGGCAATGAGAAAGAATGAAATATGGCCTTTTGTAGCAACGTGGATGGAACTGGAGAGTGTTCTGCTAAGTGAAATAAGCCATACAGAGAAAGACAGATACCATATGTTTTCACTCTTATGTGGATCTTGAGAAACTTAACAGAAACCCATGGGCGAGGGGAAGAAAAAAAAAAAAAGAGGTTAGAGTGGGAGAGAACCAAAGCATAAGAGACTGTTAAAAACTGAGAACAGAGGGTTGACGGGGGGTGGGAGGGAGGGAAGGGTGGGTGATGGGTATTGAGGAGGGCACCTTTTGGGATGAGCACTGGGTGTTGTATGGAAACCAATTTGACAATAAATTTCATATATTAAAAATAATAAGAAGAAGAAGGAAACAGGCAAATGCTACTACGAAAGAGAAGGTAATCTGATGACAAAAGCAGACTAGAGTGATGTGCTTTGAAGATAAAGGAATATAAACCAAAGAATATAAGCTGCACTAGAGGGTAGATGAAAGAAGAAGGAAAGAAAGAAAGATGGAAAGAAAGAAAGAAAGAAAGAAAGAGAGAGAAGCAGGGAGGGAGGGAAGGAGAGAAGGAAGGAAGGAAGGAAGGAAGGAAGGAAGGAAGGAAGGAAGAAAAAGATTCTCCCCTCAGAGCCTCCAGAAGGAAACAGCCATGTCAACACTTTGACTTCAGCCCAGTGAAATAGATTCCATACTTCTGACCTCCAGAAATGTAGGAGAAAAAAAATGTGTTGTTTTAAGTCACTAAGTTTGTGATAATTCATTACAGCATCAATAGGAAACTAAAGCCACCTCTCTATCTCTCTCTCTCTCTCTCTACACACACACACACACACACACACACACACACACACACACA
>NC_064812.1:38940051-39193375 GCF_023721935.1 Panthera uncia | reverse complement strand
ACACACACACACACACACACACACACACACACACACACACAAATTTACTTGGAAATTTAAATGTATTCAAAATAAGTATTTAATTAAAAGAATAATTACAAACTAGAAAGGAATGAGTATATTACATATTGGAGGCTAAGAGATGTGACCACAGAAGTAAAAAGAAAAATGAATAACCTCATAGGTATTCATTAGAAAAAAATTAAAAGCAAATTTAGTGTTCAATTCTAAAATCCAGATAAAAAACAGAAGAATAAACCTAAATAAAGAGAAATAACTGATAACCAAAAGATAAACATTAATGCATTAGGATACAAAATAAAAAATAACAGACTTAAACTCTAAAGCTAAAAGTTTGTTCTTTGGAAAGATTAATAAAATAAACTTTGGCAAATCTGAACAAGACAAATATCACATGATGTCACTATGTGTGGAATTTAAAAAACAAAACAAATGAACATAGGGGAAGGGAAGTAAGAATAAGATGAAAACAGAGAGGGAGGCAAACCATAACAGACTCTTAACTACAAAGAACAAACGGAGGGTTGCTGGAGGGGAGGGGGGGGAATGGGCTAAATGGGGGATGGGCATTAAGGAGGGGACTTGTTGGGATGAGAACTGGGTGTCATATGTAAGTGATGAATCACTGGGTTCTGCTCCTGAAACCAATACTACACTGTATGTTAACTAACTTGAATTTGAGGGAGACACAGAATCCAAAGCAGGCTCCAGGCTCTGAGCTGTCAGCACAGAGCCCGACATGGGGCTTGAACCCACGAACCGTGAGATCATGACCTGAGCCAAAGGTGGACACTGAACTGACTGAGCCACCCAGGCGCCCCAATAATTTTTTTCATTGTCAAAGTTTTATCCTGAAAATAACAATAGGCTCAGATGAATTTAATGCCAAGTGCTACCCAGCACACAAATCAATCCTTTTCCAGAATTAATCAATTCAAAAATTTCCCAAGGAGGGAATTTCATTCACTATAGCAGCAAATAAAATATTGAGGGCGAAAAGTGACAGGAAATGCTCAGAAAAAAAATATGAATAAAGCTTAAAAAAAAAAGGAAAAGATATATACATTGAAGGATTTTATAAAAGACCAGACTAATGGAAACCCTGTCCAGGTGCAGCCTGACCACCCAGGAACAAGAGAGGCAGTGCCAGGAACCAGCAGCCATGAAGAAACCTGGTTTCTGGAACAGGCTGGAAAAGAGACGTCACCAGAGAGCAAAGTGAAACCTCAGGGAAGTTACAAAGTGGTTCTGGAGCCCAGCAGCACAACAACCCAAGTGACCTACTTTTCATTTTTTCTTTATTACCCAGAGGACCTCTGGTGCTGTGTCCTGGGAATAAGGCTTCCCATCCATCGCGGAGGCCTCGGTTGGGCTGGCAGACTCCTGCTCTCTGGGCAGAGCACCTGGACCAGCCCTGAAGCAGCAGAATAAACCTGAGGCACGGCTGGGGACTTGCGGGCTCACCACCCGTCCCTCCAGAGCCACATCAGAGCAAACCGGAGGGCTGAGGGAAGTTCTCCCTGGAGGTACCCAGCCACACGCCATCCGGCCACACTGGGATACACTGGCACCAGACAGACACGAACAACCTGGTCTGATTCGTTCTGGTTTTTCTTTAACTTCATTGTTGTTAAGTCTGGACAAAATGAACCTCATTTAGGTATCTCCAGGATCTCCAGAATGTGTATGCCAAGAGCCTCTGCTCCGTGTCTTCAAAGCCTCCCCAGAAGAAGCTTCTTTGATCCTACAAAGGACTTTAATTACATAAAGATCTGAATCATTTGATTAATTTTCAATATGCATAAAAGCTATTCATTTCCGTGAAGCAAAAATGCTTTTCAGAAGCCCACGTGGCCCCTACCTTTGTAATTTACCACCATCGTTTTATTACCACACTCTCTGGGGACCCTGACTCCAAACTTTAAGGTGGGAGCTTTTAAAAACAAGTGCCTTTTTCACATTTCTTTGGCTGCCATACCAAGATCCAACCTCCCTAATTCCCCAAAGCCTGGGCCTCTAACCCTCCCTCTGTTGAGCACCCAACCCACATGAGCTGGGCGGTGGCCAGACCACAGCTGGGGAAGGTCGGCCCCAGACACCCAACCTTGGCAGTGAGGATGGTGCGTGCTGTTCAGGAGGCCTGAGTTATAATAGCCTCAGTGTTGGAGAAGATGCCAGCAGAGGGCCGAACAAAAGGTGGCTTATGTTAGTAGAACTACATGTTTGCTGCTGTTACTGTTAGCTCGTTCCCCTGGCCATCAGATCCTCGGGCTCCCACGTGGGAGGCAAGAAGGGGATAACCTTCTCTTTCCTCCCAGGGACGGCTTTGGTGTTACCCCAGACACGAGTGCCTCTTCCAGAACCACAGAGAACTGCCACGGCGATGTAAATAGAGCACCTTGCATCACTGAGTACCTACTACATGTGTGCCCAGCATGGATTGCTCCCGGAGTCCTCACCACAACCCTAGGAGGTAGGTCCCATAGTATTCACATGCTAGAGATGAGGAAACCGAGGCTTAGCACATTCCATTAGCCGGTGGAACATTGTGTCACCAGCAAGTAGGGGCTGGAGCCCAGGGGTGCCGATTCTAGTCCTGAAGCTTGTAGCCGCCGCTCTATCCTTCTGAGTTCAATGAGTTCCATGTTTATTCACATCCCTACTCCATTCCTTAACCCTCAAGAGAGGTAGAGGGAAAACAAAAGCTAACCTCCTATTGGTATTGAGGTTCCTTACATTTTGACCAAGGCAGAAATTTGGGAGAGACATAGAATAGACTGACTTACCGAGCCAGAGAGCAAAATTAGCAGGATAGGGTTAGAAGATGGGCAGAATCTAACACGATGGGATTTCCCAAGAACAGAGCCCTCCATAGGAGTACGAAACACTACGCAGGTGAATCCAGGCAACCAGAAGAACATCATGTGAGAAACACCAATGTCAACACTGGCACTTGAAACAATACAAATAATTATGGTGCTATTAGCTAACTTTAAAAATATATGTATGTACTAGATTGGGGTGCCTGGGTGGCTCAGTCGGTTAAGCGTCCAACTTCAGCTCAGGTCATGATCTCACGGTTCATGAGGTTGAGCCCTGTGTCGGGCTCTGTGCTGACAGCTCAGAACCTGGAGCCTGCTTCGGATTCTGTGTCCCCCCTCTCTCTCTGACCCATCTCTGCATGTGCTCTGTCTCTCTCTTTCTAAAATGAATAAACATTAAAAAAAATTTAAAAATATGTACCAAATACCAGCACTCTGCTTTCTTATATTAGCTAATTTAACCCCCATATAAAACAAACATATAAATTTTATCAGGGTAGGGCCATTAGTATTCCCAATTTACAGGAGAAACTGAGGCTCCAAAAGTTCTTGCAGTGATTTCCCACAATCCCCTCACCAGTAAGTGGTGGAGCTAGGATCAGAACCCATGCTACCTGATTTTAAATTCTGCTCTAGCATCCTCTAAACTTTACAGGAGATCATGAAATAACCTGGTACAACTGTAGACTATGTCCACTGTAGTTTCTAGAATGAGGGAAGTGCATCCCACACCAGGCCACACACAGAGTATTAATGAATCCAGTCTAGGAGACCATGGTTTAATAAAAGTAAAGATGATCTAGGGGGCACCCGGGTGGCTCAGTCGGTTCAGCTCAGGTCATAATCTTGCAGTAGGTGAGTTTGAGCCACGTCGGGCTCTGTGCTGACAGCTCGGAGCCTGGAGCCTGCTTTGAATTCTGTGTCTCCCTCTCTCTCTGCCCCTCCCTTGCTCTCTCTCTCTCTCAAAAATAAATAAATAAATAAATAAATAAATAAATAAATAAATAAATTTTTAAGTAAAGACGATCAAGTCAGGAGCTCATTCAGAGGCAAGTAGTCAGAATGGCAAAGGAGCCTGAAACACCCCATGAGGAAAAGTTAAAGGAGTTGGCCACAGTTTCCTGAAGAAGATACTTTTTCAAATACCAGAAGGTCTTGTTAGTGGAAAGGGAACTCGGATTTATTTCCCACGACTCAGGGGTCGGATTTAACACTAGAAGGTGGACGTTACAGGGAGACAGCCTCCAGCTCAGTAGTCCGTCAGCTCTGATAAAAGTGGGAGGGACGGGGACTCCCCCTCGTTGGAGGGGTTCTCACAGGCTGGATCACCACATGGCAGAGTGTGGTCATGGATGCCCCAAGCACCAGAAGTGCAGCCGAACAAGGTACAGTAGACGTGCCCTGCACACACTGATTCCCTCACCTTTTTTTTTAAGTGTATTTACTTTGGAGGGGGCAGGGGGAGAGACAGAGAGACAGAGAGACAGAGACAGAGAACGACCTGGGGAGGGGCAGAGAGAGAGGGCGACAGAGGATCCGAAGCGAGCTCTGCACTGATGCAGGGCTTGAACTCGTGAACCGTGAGATCATGACTTGAGCCAGAGTCGGACACTTAACCAACTGAGCCACCCAGGCGCCCCAATTCCCTCACCTTTTGAGAATGGTCTGCCCCTACCTCTCTACTCTCAGAGACAGCACTCACACTACTATTCAGGAGCAGACCTCACAGGTCTGTGTGGGACAGGCTCTCTGTCACAGGCCCTGTTTGTGAAAGGACCTGCCGGCCAGCTGCTATCTTAATCCAGACTCTTCTGGTAACAAGTGTCAAAGCTTCCTGGGAAATACCTTGTAAAAGGGTACCAGGGTGTCTGTCTGTATTCAGGGGCAAGGGAGGAGCTGCCTCAGCCGGTGCTCTGTGTGTCCATCTGTAACCATTCTCTATGGTCTGAGCCCTCTCATGGCCCTTGCTACCCCTTCCTACCCCTACACCAGATGACCATAAAAGGAACAAATGCCTGATCTGAGCAAAGACATCAGATGCCCCATCCTGGGATTCTGAGCTTGAGGAAGGACAGTTGCAGGCAGCATCCAAATGGCCAACCCATATCACATAAGCTTGAGAGGCTTGGGTGGCCATATTCTACCAAGTGGTCAGAGGAAATAAAAATCAGACTACATAAACAAAGAAGGACACACAATAAGAAGAATCTTCCAGTTGTGTGGACCAGGCACTATCTGAGCAGCTACTCCCCTGCCTCTGAGTACAGACAGATACTTGGGTATCCATTTACAAAATATTTTCCAAGAAGCTTTTGACAGTCGCCTCCGGAAGAATCCTGATTAAGATAGCAGCTTGCTAGGCAGGTCCCTTCACATGCAGTGCCCATGACAGAGAGCCTATCTGGGAGCAGCCCTTTGAGGTCTGTTCCTGAGCAATAGTGCGTGTGCTGAGATAAGATCCTGCAATATTAATCTTTGGGCTTTTTCTTTCTTCCTTCACTTGCTGACCTTGAAGGGAACAGAAGGCCCGGGGAGAAACAGAACTTCAAATCTGTACTGTAACAAAGATTAGAGAGCCCCATCCGCCAGTGCGGCACAGGCATCTAAAGGTCCTTGAGCTACAGGGACACAGAAAAGACGACAGTTACTATTCAGACTCTTTTACTTACAAGCCAAACTCTTGAAAATCAAAAAAGAAATCCTTGCATGGAAGAGAACATGGACACGAGTTTATGTTATAATAAAGACTAGAAAACAATGCATGGAGGAAGGGGCAAACTTCCCTCCGCAGGAGACAAGGTGAAGGTCATCAGGACTGGGAGAGAGGACTCGCATGGTGGGGCCATGACCCTGGGGGGCTCTGTGGCCAGAGACGAAAGAACTGGTGTGGGGTACAGGAATTACTCCCAGAGAGGGAGGTCTACTGTGTTCAGAGGCATCAGAGCCGATAACGAGACAACCGAGTATCTGTAGACCATCCCAATCCTTCAAGGGAGCAGCCGCCATGTTGAGGCCATGCCTACCCATCACTGTGAGACAGGGTCTTCCTTCGACAGCCCGTCCCCTGGCTCATCTGGCAACCTGAACTACCAGAATTGCTGAGTCCCCATCAGAACTGCCCCATATAGTCCCTCCCTTATCCAGTCCCCTAAATGCTCTAATGTCCCTAAAACAGAAGGTGGGCTTAGCCCTGGAGGAGCCACAGTGGCATGTAAGCAAAAGCCCAGCACCTGGGCCGGGTGGTAAAGCCAGTGGGGAACACCACCTCCAACCACATACTTCAACAGGTTCCAATGCCTAGAATTAAAGATCCTGTGGGGTCCATCTCCAGGAGATCACAAATGAGGGATCTTGAAAGGTGTGGGCCCATTTCCACGTTTATGAGTAATGTACAAAAATCAGTCTCTTTTATCAGTTCGTGGTGTAGGAATGAGGCTGGGTGAAAGGGAAGGAGAGAAGGAAGGAGGGAAGAAGGCTTATTTAAAGCCTACACAGCAGGGGAAGCTGTGGCAGGCCTGCCCCTCCCAGAGCTGCCTTCCTCAGGTCACATCAGCTCACGTCCCCAGTTTCTGTATTCTTGGCACCCCCTAGGTTATGGCCCTTGTCATCACCGGGCACTACATTTCACCATCCCATGTGGCTTTCCACCATGTCCCTCCATCTGCTCTTCCCCTCCTTTAGAACCTGCTTTCCACCCTAACAGTCTGATCCCTTCAGAATGCCCTCAGCCATGCCCACACTCCAAAGGACAGCATTTCTCTATCTGACCTCTCAAATTGGACTGCTCTCCCCTCCCCGACCCAGGACACTCCAGGCCAGGAGGCAGCATCAGTATCCCTACATTGCCTCTAGATGTCTTTGATTCCACCCCCCTACCCCACTGCAGAAAACTGTCTTCTTGAAGCTCACAGCACTCTCTGTCCCCCCTGCCACTCTTGCCCTTTCCGTGACCCCACGGTTACTTGCTCTGACCTCTGATTTACAGTCTACTCTCTGTCCACAGCCTGTCCTCTTTCTCAGTGGTCTAAGCTACCTGCAATGATACATCCAACTTCCATACATCACATTTCTGAATTACCTCAATATCAACTGCCTCCACCTCTGCTCCATTTTCACACGTCCACTCCGTGAGCACACCCTGCCCCAGACCATAGCTGCCTCTCCTCTTACATCTTAAACTCTGTCATGCTTCTCATGGACAAGTGTCGATTGACATTGTCTTGTTTGACCCATTTCCAGCTACTGGACATGGATGTGAAGTCTCTGAACACAGAGTCCTACAGCAGGGGACAGACTCTTGGGTGAGTCTGATGGGGGATTACAGTGTTTCAAAGTCACCTAATGTCAGGAAAAGCCATTCACCCAGAGAGGCCACCTTCAGATGGAGGTTTACAGCAACGCTGAAAACTCCTTCAATTCCTATAGTTTGCCTGAACACGACTCCCCTTGATAATTTAAAAAAAAAAAAAGGGATGGGGGGGCACCTGGGTGGCTCAGTCGGTTAAGCGTCCCACTCTTGATTTCAGCTCAGGTCATGATTTCATGGTTCATGTGTTCGAGCCGTGCATTGGGCTCACGCTGCTGGTGCAGAGCCTGCTTGGGATTCTCTCTCTCTCTGCCTCTCTTTCTCTGCCTTTCCCCCATGTTCTCACTCTTGTGCACACTCTCTCAAAGTAAATAAATAAACTTTAAAAAAAAAAAGCTAACTTTCAGTGGATTCATATCACATTCCAAACACTGTTCTAAATATTTTTCATGCATGGTATATAGTAACTCATTTAATCTTCATCATAATCCTCTAAATTTAATACTATTACTATCCCCATTTTACAAATGAGAAAACTGAGCCACAGTATAGGTTAAGTAACCTGCATTCAGCTGCTTGCTAAGTAGCAGAACCAGGATTCAGACTCAGCAGCCATGTCTCAAAGCCTGTACACTTGACCACGTCATTCCACTGCTACTGTGGTCAAGCAAATGGCATCGGGGGCCACCTTACGACTGGCTTACACTTCCATCTATACCCCAGGGAAATCCCAATGCCCTTCCCAAGTTCCTGAGACTTCACAAAGGTTCGAAGCTCTCATGGTCACTTCTGGCACTAACTGTATTATTGCTCCACTAAACTTGCCATAATTCCCATTCTTGACTCCACATCTTGTGGACATTCATTTCTCTCCACCTTGACATAGAAGCAATGGGGAAACTCCCTCTCTTTCACTAACTGAGGGTTTTCAAATTGTAGGTCTCTTTCACTGGAGGATCGTCAAATTACTGTGGTAGGTTACAACCTGCATCTTTTTAATTAACTGGAAAATATCAGGGTTTGTAGGAGGAATCCTGGCAGTGTAAATGCTGCAGCTAATACCGTGCTCAGCTGCTCCCACCGCTGGAGAGACTTCGTGGTGGGCACATGATGAATGCACATGGTGGCTGGGAATTGGTCATTTGCTCCTTCTCTCGTTGACGTCTCATTCTATTTCTCAGCTTATGATGGTCAATTTGACCATTACCATAATGGGAGGGTTAATTTGGTGTCCTTTTATTTTATATTATGACAATTTGTATTTCCCTTGTCAGCAAAATAGTAGCCATTCAACTGAGTGCTGGTTTGTTGAGAGATTAGCTAAATTACTCGATAATATTGCTGCCTCAGCGGTCATCTGTGTGGCCAAGTGGCCTGCAGAGGCCTTAAACTGAAACCAGTTCCTCCAATGAGCGCATGCCCTAGATAACAGTCCACAGAGTCACAGGGAAATGGAAGTTCCTCCTCTGATCTCCCCAGCAGCCCTTTTGAGCAACAGTCTGCCCTGCCTCCCAGGACCTAGCCCCTGTGCGCCCCTTAGATAAAATCCTTAAAGAGCCTATCAAAACCCTGCTCTTTTTTATTTGAATTGGCCAATCTAGACCTTAGCCCAGAAACCCTAAATCATGACACCCATGAACCCTATCGGAAGCTTGCACCCCAGGTCCTTCCATTCTCCCTGCCTGCATCCTGCCTTGACCTCCCAGCAGGGTCATTTCTCTCCACCCTCCTCCAGGACTTGGGAGCAATCAACTGCTCTATTTCAATTTCCTTGTGGTCTTTTGTTAAACTAAACTATGGCTCACCATCAAACACCCTGGGGCTCTGCTTAGTAAGGCTTAATTCAGAGTCCCAACAGGTTACAAATTTAGAAGTTCTTTTTCAGAAAGGATGCTACCAGATAATTTTTTAGTTTCTCAACAATTATCACCTTTTTGTTAAAATATAATAAATGGTCCTTAAAATGGATGAAGATCAAGGAATGATGAGGTAAAAAAATCTAGAGGCATGTGTGCAAGTTCAAGTCCTGAGTTTGGAAATTAAAGACTAACAATATTGAGCAAAATGCTGACTCTAGTCAATACACTGGGACTTAATTTGAACTTCATTCTAAAAGGTTAAGAGCAACTGTGAGATTTTATAATGAAGATTACTTAAAATTCAGGCTTTATCTAACACGCAGAATCCTTTGAAAATGAGAGAACCCAATGTATTTTTTTTTGGTCATTATATATTTTCAATAAATCCCTCATGTCTTTTCAAGTATGGGGAGGGGAAGGATATACATTATTGACGCAATTTCCAATTCGAGAGGTAGCTCAATGTATTGATTATGAACCAAATTCTGGAGTGAGTTGCTGGGTTTGAATTCCAGATCCTCCTCTTACTGGTTGTAATACCTTGGGCAAGTTACTTTGCCCCCTCTGTGCCTCATTTCTTCAACTGCAAAATAAAAATTATAACAGTTCTTAGTCTATGGTGCTATTATAAAGATAATCCATGTAAAGGCCCACAGAAAAGAGTCTGCCCACAGGGAGTCCTATGTAAGTGTGTGCTTTTGGTATTCTTAGTCATTCTGCAACAGTTAACAAGAAAAACCTAATCTCATATATAATGGCATCTTAAGTGGCAAAAGAGAAATGGAAAATGAAGCTCTTAAAAATATTATTCTTTCAGCACACGTGGATACAGTGTATGTAACGTTTAATAAGAAATCAGCAGATAAAATGAAAGCTCTTTCTCTTAATGAAAACACACTATCGTTGTACGGAACACAATTACTAGTAAAGATTCTGAGACCCAACGAGAGGAGGCACCGATATTATAAGAGAAGCAATCTGCTTCATGTGTGTCAGCAGGTGTAGGGACACAATTCCTGGAGAATTTGTTATATGGTTTCAATTGAATCTCGAAATAGACATTGTTGATCAGTGTGAATTAAACAAAAGCATTATCAAGAGCTTAAAAGGCACAGGACAGTAAACAAAGCTAGAAAACACAGTCCAGTTATTAGAAAACGTTATTAGCTACTAAGTTAGTAGCTACTAAGAACAGTGCTGTTTGAAATCTGGCTTATGTGTCTTGAGGTCTGGACATCTCACAGATATTATGCCAAATCTCATGGACGAGTTGGAAAATGTAGGCTAAATTGTTAATTTTATTGAAGGAACCTCACTAAATGGCTGACTTTTGGGTTTTTCGGGGATTAGAGCTAATCATATCCACTTACTGAGTCATCCTAAGTGTTACAGAGGAAAGTGTTAAGCAGGGTATGTGAACTCTGGAATGAGATTCAGTGTTCTAATTGACAAGCAGTTTCATTTGGCAATTTTATCAAAGATGATGTTTGTTAATAAAATTCGCATATTTCACTGATATTTTCAGTATTCTTCACAAACTAAATTTGAAACCATAGAGGAAAATCAACAAGGTACTCCACATACCTGGGGGTTTCAAAAGATCTTATTTGCCTAGGAAGCAAGACATAAGTAATGGCCCTATCTACTAAATATTCCCACTGTTGTTATGACACAGCAAGGAGAACATTACTCATGAAATCAGCCCAAATGAAATAGAAGTGGAGATATTGTCACCACTCCCTTCTGCCCCAAACTTTTCATTTTCAAATTCCCAAAAGGGAAATTGGAACATTAAAGAAAAATACTTGGATTACAAATCCATTTTCTTTCCCAAGCCCCAATTCGATAATTGAGCTTAACTTGGCGTTGTCCAGAGAATAAATTATTACAACTTACTCATTCACCCTGAAGAATGATGAGCAGACTTAGTGTTTACGTTCATCATTTTGGATTCAGATTGAATAAGAATGCCTTAATTATTAAAAGCATATTGCAGATATTATCATTCACAGTAACCCAGCCGGGTGAACTAAATTTTCACCCTTGACCGCATTTCAAAGCAGAACACTCGCAGCCAGCAGCCCACAAGATACGATTGGAGTCTTGTCCCCATGCGTCTTGGGATGAATTTATGACCCTGGGCAAACACAGCTATCTCATCATATCATCCTTATTTGAAATTATAAATATGTTCTATTATTTAAAGTTGTTTCTATGTTGCCTTTAAGAGTTAATAATACCACATATGACATTTAACTTTATGCTGTTACTTTATCACACAAAGTAAGGATAAGTCTTATTTCGTGGAATAATGTATGTCACTGTGTGTGTGTGTGTGTGTGTGTGTGTGTGCGTGTGCGTGTGCACATGCACGCACATACATGCGTGTGAAGTACTGGGTTGAATGAAAATGCCTACCAGAAAGGTTACTTTAGTCAATCCCCTCAACCCTACCGGAAACCATCCACCAAAACAAGAATGTTGCCAACGTCAAAAAAGGCTGGGGCTCTGCTTAGCATGGGGAAAGGTCACGTGGCCACAACATGCAGCTATCAGCTTGAAATTGCAACTTAATCATGCTTGTTCTTAAGTCATTCTAGCCACCACAGTCTCCTGCCCTGTGCTGTTCCTCTCCTCCCTTTGCCATCCCTTCCCCTCACTATCTCCCCCACCGACCTCCCCAAGGGCACCCAGAGACTCCAAATGAATTTCACTCCAGTAAAGGCCCTCTCCAGCTCTCCTCAGCAACTTCCCACCCCCCTAGAGAATCCAAAGCCACTCAGGTTCTCAGCTAAGTAAACATAGGCCTACTTTCCTCTAGCGGATCTCTCTCCTTTACATTCTCAGGCTCCAAACCCATTGGCCCATCCCACCTTCCTTCATCCCTGGGATTCAGAAATGATCTCCTCCAACAAATCTTCCTGAGACCACTTTTCCTTATTTCTCAGGTCTGCTTGGCTCATCTTTCTCGTCCCAGCCTTGCTTCCCTCTCTCCTTCCCCACCAGGCCCTGCTATAATGTCTTTTTGTAATCGTCAATCCCTTATAAACGAATTTGCCTACAGCCAGGACCACTGTGAGAAATCTTCCTTCTTCTGCTGAGATCTGAAACTTTCTCCCTTGGGAGCTGTTCCCTCCTTGACCTCCCCTAAAAATGGCTCCACAAGTCACACTCCTGGCGCACTTAACTCTCACCGGATGCCAAGTTCGTTACATAAATTACCCTCACAACAGCCCAGCAAGGTAGATTTCATTAGTTCCTGAGTTTTACTGAAGAGACAAATGAGGTTTACAGAGACAGGGTAACTTTCCCATCCATGCAGCTTTACTGACAACAGCTGGCATCTGAAAATATCACTGCCCTCCCTGACTTCCATGCTCACTCACCCTTCCTCTGCGTTACAGATTGCACCTTGCGCTAAGACCACACCCAAGTGAAATTGGGGCAAAGCCTAAAAAAGAAAGAAAGAAAGAAATCTAATCTGAGAGTTCTTGAGCTCCAGGAAGACAAAGATTTTTGTTTATTCACCATTGTATCCCCAGAACCTTGAATCCTGAATGTAGCACATATGAGGGACTCAGAAATAATTGTGCAATAAATGGATAAATGAAATTTGAATTCCTGTCCCTACCAGTTAATTTCTTAGCAATAAAAGCAACAGTAAGAGTCTGTATACAGCTCACATGTACATGCCTTATGTGGTTTAAGACTTGCAACATCCCCAGGAGTTTAGCATTATTATCATTCCCATTTAATGAGCACCCAGTCTTAGTGAGCTCAGGCTGTTATAACAGAATTCCATAGACCGGGCGGCTTAAACAACAGACATTTATTTATCACAGTCTGGAGTGTGGGAAATCCAAGGTCAAGGTGCCAACAGATTCAGTTCTTGGTGAACATTCTCTTCCTGGCTTGGAGACTGTCTCCTTCTTGCTGTGGCTCCACATGGTGGAAAGAGAGAGGAAGCAACCTGTCTGGCACGTCTTCTCATAAGGGCACTAATCCCATCACAGGGCCTTATCCTTATGACCTCATCTAAACCTGATTACTTCCTCAAATACCAACAAATACCATCACAATGGAGCTTAGGGCTTCGACGTATGAATTTGGGGGGGAACACGAACATTCAGTCCATAATACCGACTATGTATGGGGTACGAGGACATAAGCTAGTGACATGAGGAAGTATAGCCATGCTACCCACTCATTCATTCCCCTACTCAGCAAGTAGTTTTTATTGAGCACCTGTCCCATGACAGACACTGTTCTAGGTTCTGGGAATTCAACAACGAACAAAACAAAGCCCCTGCCCTCCTGGGTTTCAAAGAGTGGTGGAGATGACAGAAAAACAGGTAAGAAACTGTATTTACAATACAATACAAAAGAGAGATAAGTACTATTAAAAATAGTAAAGCAGGGGTGAGGATTAAAGAGTACACTTTGTCTGATGAGCACTGAGTAATGTATGGAATTGTTGAATCACTATATTGTGTACCGGAAACCCATATAACATTGTATGTTAACTACACTGGGATTAAAACTTCTAAAAACTTCATTTAAAAAATAACTAGTAAAAATATGTAAAAAACAGTCAAGTAGGAGAGAAGTGAGGGCTGTTACTTGATCTAGGGCGGTAATATTTAAGGAATGCCTGGAATGACGTGAGCAGGCAGGGAAGCCTCGACCTGGATGGCAGGATCGAGGCCAGGGGAGAGCAGTGCTCTGGCACAGGCAGGTGTATGCTTGGCTTGCCTAAAGAAGAGTCACGAGGGAGGATGGTTGTTGCTCAGCCCAGTGGAGGGTAAAGCTGTAACAGCCCTGCCTACTAGTCCACAAGATGACTTGGTCCAAACCAAGAAAACACTCCCCTGTCACTTTATTACCAAATGCCAGAAAACTCATTTAATAAATACCCAAATCTGTGATTATTACCCATACCAATGCTACTTCCTGGAGTCGTGCGAAGCCTGATTTGCACAACTGCAAGTGTGCTCCTGGGCAGGAAATAAGATCAGGGAGAGCTCCAAGCAAGAGCTATCAGTGTGAGAGTCATCAGCCTACAGATGGCCTTGAAAGCCAAGGGCCTGGAAGAGATGACCAGGAAGTGAGTGTGTGGCTAAAGAAGAGAAGTTCAAGGCAGAGTCCTGATGTGGTCCAATTCCTGGAGGTCCAGAAGAGAAGGATCCAGCAAGTGAAAGTGGGAAGGGATGAGCAGTGGTGTAGGAGGGAAACCAGACGTTGCAGTACTTAGAAGTCAAGAGAAGGGTGCCTCGTGAAGGAAGAAGTGGCATGTCAAACGATGCTCCTGAATTGAGGAGTGTGAATTCTCCACTGGATCAGTCGGTGTAGACACAGAGTGTGGTGGAGCAATGAGGAACAAAACCCGACGGGAGTAGATTAAAGAGAGAACAAGTGAAGAAATGGAGACAGCAAATAGACAGCTCTTTGAAGGAGTTTTGCTATAAAGGGGTGCATAAGGGGGGCCTGGTGGCTCAGTCGGTTGAGCGCCCAACTCTTGATTTTAGCTCAGGTCACGACCCCAGGATGGGATCGAGCCCCACGTCGGGCTCTGCACTGAGTGTGGAGCCTACTTAAGCCTTTGCTTAAGGCTTTGCTCCTCTCCCCCACTCGTGTTCTCTCTCTCTTTCTCTCTAAAAAATGAAATGACATGACATGACATGACACGACACGACACGACATGAAATAAATAAAATAAAATAAAATAAAATAAAATAAAATAAAATAAAATAAAATATAAAAAGGGGGAGCACAAAATGAAGCTGCAGCCCGAACAGGATGCGGATTAGGCTATGAGGTACTGCATTATGTTTAAATGCTCAACAGAACGACGGACGATGCAGAAGGGACGAGGCAATGGCAGGACCAGTGTCCTGCCAGTGCAGGGATGGGGTCCAGTGTGCAGGTGAGAGCCAGCCTTAGGCAGGAGTGAGGACTCATGCTCGGGTGACAGAGGAAGGGAGAGCCCGTGACACCGAAGCACTTGGAACCAGAGTTCGGGGGGTCAGAGCCCATCAGAGTTCTCTTTCAATTGCATTCATTTTCTCAGTGAAGAAGTGAGGCCCTGAGTGGCGGGAGGAGAGCCTTGGTGGTCTGAGGCCAGAGAGAAGAGTGAAACACTCCTCTGGGAGGAGGGGGAAGGAGTTGACAAGATACACGAAGCAGCAGCATCGCCAGGCAGGGTGGAGAGGCTTCTCGAGTCCATAGCCCTGAGTTTAAAATACAGCCCGTCGTCACCGGGTTCTACTCCTGAAACCAAGACTATGCTGTATGTTAACTAACTTGAATTTGAAATAAATTAAATTAAGTTAAAAATAAAGTAAAGTAAAGTAAAATATAGCCCATCGCAAGGTTCTGTGCTCTTTGCAAGCCACACTCAGCTGCTTGGTGCAGACGCGTGACAGTCAAGAGAGCAGGATTTAACCGGGCTTGGAGGGTCACCGGCAAGTGCGAAGCAGGGGGAGACAAACGAAGGAGTTGAGCGGCGTGCAAGAAAATGTGTGCAAGATGGCCCGTGAGATCTCAGCTGACTGAGGAGGGAAGAGATAGCACAGCAAAGGAATAGGACGGATCAGAGGTCTGAGGGAGGCCACAGAACCCCCTGAGTTGGGCTGCTGGGGCAACGGGCTGGAAGGGAAGCAGGTGGTGGTCGGGGAGCACTGAGTGCAGTTGAGGCCTGTGGTGAGGGAACAGGCTGAACGTTTACTGAATTGTCAGTAAATGAGGGGGTGAGAGGAGGAGGAAGGCAGATGACACAAAAGGGGGGCAGGACCACGTAGAGCCCCAGGGGGATGTCTCAGATGCCCTGGATACTTTAGACAGCGGGAAGAACAGCGGACTGGAAGCAGCAGGGGAGATCTCGCCAGCCTCCATGCCCAGGGTATGAGAAGGCAGGAGAGAAAAAAGAAAGAAAACATCTTCTGACAGGGCTACGGGGATTTCATCTGGGGCTGCAGGAAGTGGCGGCAAATGTCCAGAAAATAATGGGAGGGTCTGGGGATTTTGCTGATGACAGACCATGAGACAGGAAGGCGTAGTGGAAGGATCTGGAGGGCTGGGGAGGGCCCAAGCTAGATTCAGATGAGGGGCTGTAAAGGAGACCAGAGGAAGAGGGAGGCAGAATGCTTAGCTTCTCGTGGCTTCCAAGGTAAAGGGGCCGTGCTGTGGGGAAGGCGCGATAAGCAAGTCCTAACGGACAGTGATCTCTAATTGCTGCCTCTTTAGGAGCTGGCCTCTGAGTGCTGAGCTGGGGAGCATTGAGAGAACGAAGTAAGGATCTCTCCAGAAGCACAGTTGAAACCAAAGTTTTCCATTTCTGACCTGAATTATTCAGGAGGTTTCTTTATTCTCAATTTCTCTTTGCCGACAGGGTCCTGACTTCCTGGCCTAGTAAAGCCACTGTGAGCCTCTGAGCGTTCAGCTTCTCGGATCAACATTCAAACTTGAGTTCATCTCTGCAATGAAACGCACCTCCTCCAATCCCCCTTGAATAAGCAGGCTGTGGAAACAAACATACTGGGGACAGTTGTGGTTGCATTCTGCCTAACCTCGCCCAACACTAAGGGCTTTTCATAGCATGAACAGTAAATAAAATACCTGAGATTTATTTTCAGTGAAAACACCCAGATGCCCCTCGGCAGTACACAAACACTTGGGAAAGAAAACATGAAATGGGGAAATATAACTGGAGCCAGAGGCCATCGTATTAATCAGCTTTTTTTTTCTGAAGAATTAAAAAAAAAAAATGGGTCTCCCAGATCACGTCTTTTCATGTCTCTCTGCCTTCACCAAGCTATTTTGCCCCCTAAAATGTACTTCTTGGCCTTTTCTGCCTGAAAATTCCTATTCAGGCTTCAAAACCCAGTTCAAATGCCACCTCCTCTAAGAAGCCCTCCTAGGTCAGCCTCTCATTCCTTGGCTCAGTCGCTTCCTCCTTCCCACGAGACTTTGTGACTTGGTATAATGGGATAATGGGCCCCTCTGTGTCTCCAACTCATGCTGCACTGGTCCGGCTCTTCCCACCCCCCCCCCCCCCCCCCCCCGCCTCATCCTGACCTAATAATCCCTCACCTCCTGCTCCCCACTCCTCACCACCCTGCCCTAGGGCTCACATCTTCTCACCCTTCAGGTTTCTGCTTATAAATCACTCCCTCAGACAGTCTTCCCTGGCCCCTTATTTACAGTACATCCTCCTCGTTATTCCTTCCTAGTCCCCTGTGTCTCCTCCAAGCTCTGATCACAACTGACCACCAGCGCATGCTGCCTCCTCCCGACGCCCATGCAGCCGAGCTGCAGCTTTCCCCCTGCACGCCACAGCTCCTTCTATCTCACCCATGGACCCAGAGATAGACACCATCTGGATATGAAAAGAAGCATTGTCAATCCATCTTCCGTCACTCAAACAGCATTTCTTTTAACCTGAAAGTGCGTTTTAACTTTTCTTCTTTCAGCCCAAACAACTGGAAAACAACAAAATTGGGTCATCCATCACTACTGTTCAAAGCAAGCCCTGCATTTCTCAGTCTATATCTAGCCTACCATGGAGGCTGTGAGGATGGGTCAGAGAGAGCCACACCTGCCCCCTTCAGCCAGAGCTGAGGCTGGGGGACAAAGAGCTGTTTCTGACTCTCCCCTGACCCCCACCACTCTGTCGGGACCCAGAGGAAGACGTCCATCCACGCTTAAGAATTTCCCATTCCATTCTCTGTGGAGCAGCCAGAAGGAACTTCTCAAAATGCCAATCTGATCAGGTCCCTCTCCTGCTAATAAACCTCTGCAAAGACCTTGACTGCGTACTGGATGGAATCTAAACCTTTCGACGAAGACCGTGAGGCTCTGTGTGGTTTGAAGCCCGATCGTCTCTGTATTTGCAACCATGCCTCTTGGGGTTTTTGAGGGCCCCATAAATAGAAATCCTTTTTCCCACCTAAGTTCCGGACAACAGAGAGGACAAAGGTGTAAGTTGCTAGGGGCCACGACAGCAACCGCGTTCATGATAAAAGCAGTTTGGAGGCTGTGGCCAGAACCCGTGTGTGGGTGTGCTTCCACACCCTGAGCCCCCAAAGTAGGCAGACTTCCCTGCCCTGGAGGAGGCAATACTGATCGCAGGCCACCCATGGGCAGAGCCTCTCCCTGGAGGACCAGAGGACCCTCAGGCTCACTGCAGGCAGCTCCCTCCCTAGAACAAAGGAAGACTCTTGAGCTGCCCCTGCCCGCTCCAGAGGTCATTCCCACTCCACCCCAAGGAAGGTAACTGAGTGAGGGGTAGAAGCAGGCCCAGAAGGCCACAACGAATGAAGTTCCGTCCACGTGGCAGGAACCATCAGGAGAGGTGAGTAAGAGCCTGCTTCACACAGCCCTCGCTCACTTCCCCACCCCAGCCAGCTTATCTCCTTTCAGGTCCTGACACACACCTCTCTCCCGCCCCCCTCACCACAGGCCCTTTGAACATGGTGTTCTCCTACTGGAATGTTCTTTGTGGCCCTCGTGGCCCAGTTAACTCCTGTCATTCCTCAATTCTCTGCTGGAGCATCATGTCCTCAGGAAATGCTTTCCTGCCCTCCCCCCACCCCCACCCCAAGATCATGCCTCTCTCCTTCACAGGACCTATCTTAGTTGTCATCTTATAAGGCGTGTGTCATTGAGAATATTGGCAAGACTATTCATATAACTACCTTTCTTCACAGGAGCTAGAAAAGCAACTATTTAGCTTTTTCTGTGGGGGTACAGGCAAGGGGTCTGGAAATGGGTGTAAAATTGGCCAATCGGTCACATCTGCTACAACCAGCTAACTTATCAATCTGTCTTATTGGTCGCTGTTTATTCATGTGTCAGTCTCCCTCTCAAACAAGGCAAAGGCAGAAACCCCTTCTCACTCACTGGAGCATGTCTCCAATGCTCCCAGTATCCAATAAGTCAGAGTTCAAGAAACATATATTTTACAGAATTAAATGTCTCATTTCCCAGCTCCTGTTCCAGAGCTGGCCCTAAGGAAGAAACGATTCCATCTTTTAGGTGGGCCTCTTACCCAGTTCACAGCCCCACTGGTGACAGGAAAAATGTGCATCTGGGATTGCCAAACATGTGTAGGCTTCTGGGCTCAGAGAACCCTCCAGAAGTGCTGGAACAAAGAATGAAGAGGGTGTGGTAAATTACAAGGATGCCTTAAAAATTTTGGTATAGCCCAACATCTTTATTTAGCCTTGTTAGTAGAAAGAAAATAGATTTTTGAGTTAAGGGATCTCATTTTGAGTCCAGTATTTTCTAATAATGAAGTATGGTCTTAGGAAAGTTGCTTTGTACACCACTAGGCCCCAAGATCCTCATCTGTAGAATAATAACCTTTCGGCTATGGGTCCATAGGAAACAGTTTCTTAAAATGGAAGGGACTAATCCTTCTTTCTGCGAGATTAGAAAATTGGATCCTAGGGAGGAAAAGTGATTTACACAAGGTTTTCCAGCTAGAATGAAATGAAGTTGTGTACATGAATATTCATACAAACACAAGAAACACGACGGCAAACCACATGATCATGAACTCCATCACATTCTGCAATTGGATAGCAGCTGCTGATCTGAAAGAGCCTCTAAATGCCTCCAGGCTGAGGCATCACGGGCATCCTCACTGACTCAGTCTCAAGGATGTCATTTTCAGGTACCCAAGAGTCAGAATATTTTGAGCCACATGTGTCCTGAAAAGACCTTCTCATTCTCATGTACATCAACAATAGTCGACAGGCCAGCAACACTGATGTCAGAGTTTGTCTGCAGGTAATCATGGAGCCTGTAATTAGTCCAGGTGAAACTCTGGGCTCTTCATAGCTGCACTGTTTCATGAACCTCTCAGGTCTGGGTCAGTGGTGCCCAACCCTAGCGTGGTGGTAACCGAGAGGGTATTATATACTGAGAAAACATGAAAGGTCCAAAAGCTACCCTAAACTCAGCAATGCTTCTAAATACATTTGGATTTTACTCGATAAAATGAATTATTCATATATTTTTCAAAGCAGTAATTTTAAACTATGACTGCTTATAATCCATTTAGTCTAGAAAGTCTGTGCTTGTTACTCATAAGTTGAGAACCACTGTTCTAAAAGTGAGCAGACAAAATAATCCATGTGCTGTTATTCATGTGTTTCCTTAAAGATTTTCTTAATGTTTATTTATCTTTGAGAGAGAGAGAGTAAGAGAGAGAGTGAGCGAGCATGAGTAGGGAGGGGCAGGGAGGGGCAGAGAGACAAGGAAACACAGAATCCAAAGCAGGTTCCAGGCTCTGAGCTGTCAGCACAGAGCCCGACGCAGGGCTGGAACTCACAAGCTACGAGATCATGACCTGACCCAAAATTGGGTGCTTAACTGACTGAGCCACCCAGGCTCCCCTCTCTAAATATTTTTGATGAAGACAATAGGGTATGGTGAAGAGAAGAGTGGGTAGAATTATAGACCTGGTAAAGAGGTCCTACCTACATCTATATGGCATTGGGCAAGTCACATTATCACTCAAGGCCCTTGTGTCCTGTGTCCACAAGAAAGTGACTCTCAACATGAGAGGCATATGGGAATCACCACGGTCCTATAGCCGGATGTTCCGATTTAATTGGTCTGGGTATGTCATAGATACTGGGATGTTTTGTAGTCCCCTGAAACTTTTGCAGGATGCAGTGATGTTGAGAACCAGGAGGAAACAACAACCAGGTGTTGTCACAGGAGGAAAGGGTTGGATGAAAGAAGGCACAACAAATACCAACCATCTTCTGCCACTGCCCTCCTCTCGTACACCCTTCACAGACATCATTGCTGACAGCGCTGCTCCTGCTGAGCCCAGATGTTGTCTCAGTCTATCAGTGCAACATCCCACACAACCACGACCAATAGTTCAAAGTTGGCACAAGGGATGAGATCTTTCTGCCATCTGGCATCAGGTAAGTCTTAGGTCCCATCTCTAAAATTCTCTAACTCGGAGACTTCCTCTAGGACTGAGATGTGAAAAATGACCATGGAGTTCACAAGTTAACTTATGAACTATTTGACATGACCTGGAGCTATTTCTTCTCATTTCCTGGCTGATGCCCACACAGGTTGTAGTGATAATACTGATGACTTAACTCACATTAGGGTAACCAGCCTGTGCTTATCCAGACACTTGGACAATAAACTGTGTTCCATCTTCTGGAACTGGGGGCTCGAACATTCACTGTGATCGTCTTAATAAACCAACTTCAGTATAAGCCTCTTGGAGGTGATTAATACAGAAATTGGCTATCGAAATGGCAGAAAATCTAATCTAATCACAATAGAAAACTGATCATTAACAACAGGATTGCATCTAAGTATATTTGAACTTTCTAAGCTTGAAACATCATTTCTTAATTTTTTGCTTTGTTTATTTTGTTTTTGGAGAGGAGGGGTATGGAGTGTAAATGATTTTGTAGCTAAGCACATGAATAAAGAAAAGGTTTTACCTTCTGTTTCGGCATGATACGTTGTCTTTCATTGTTCCCATGGTATAAATATGAAGACAGTATGCCCATAACAACAAATTCTAATAAACAATATAATTTCATACATGCAAATTAATTAATAAGTGGTACTTTCTAGGGCAGCTAAGTGGCTCAGTCGGTTAAGCATCCAACCCGTGATTTCAGCTCAGGTCATGATCTCACAGTTCATGAGTTCGAGCCCCATGGTGGGCTCTGTGCTGACAGAGTGGAGCCTACTTGGCATCTTCTCTCTCCCTCTCTCTCTGCTCCTCCTCTGCTTGCACTCTCTCAAAATAAATAAACTTAAAAAAACAAAATTAATGGTACTTTCTGAAGCAATTTCTAAGCATTACCCCATAATGCCCCATAACTTATAACTATGGCTTTCAGTTCTTAATTGAGTGACGAAAAACTGTTGACTTTCTCACTTTAAAAGTCTGAAGCCCTTCTATGGCAGAAGTTGAAAGCAGAAATGCTAACGTCTGAGTTTCAGGGACACCTCAGGTGGTAACGTCAGACCCAGTCTTTTTCAGGTTTGATTTATTTTAAGGCAATAAAAACAGAAACAGTCAATACCGCCCCACTAGGGTACACCAAGAAAGTGTCAAAATCACTCAAATACACTTAAGACAGTGGTTCTCCACTTTGGCTGCACTTAAGAATTACCTGAGAAGCTTTACAAAATATTGATGCTTAGGTCCCGCACCAGAGGTTCTGATGTAATTGGTCTTGAGGGCAGCCTGGGCAGGAGTTTTAAAGCCTCCACCAGTGAGTGGCTCTAGGTGCACCCAATGTCAAGCACCAGACTCTTGGGAAACATCATCCATCTTGCAGGTTATGAATGAGGACATGGTCTTTATCCCCTTGTCCTTGGCTATCCGTGCCCACTATTTGGCCAAACTCAGAGTTAGGAACCAGGAGGTAGGGAACACTGGGAGAAAGGCTGATAAACAAAGCCAGCAATAATGAGCTAAAAGCCACAAAAGCCATACTGCAGTTCAGCGGGGCAACCCCCTTCCACTCTTTTTTGGGACATTCTGGCAGGAAGCCAAGGTGCTGGGTTATAGCACTTGGGGACTAAGCTCCAGAAAAAAGCAATATTTGGATCCAATAGGGTCAGAAATCCTTAAAGACAGAGAGGATTCTAACCATCCACTCCTTTCCTCTGCTAAAGAGAGTCTCCAAATGGGAGAGAAAGCCGATTCTTGTAGTGAGGACAGGCAGCTGCAATGAAAGCAATAAATGGGAAAAATCTGGAAACTGATGACCAGCATGTTTGTTTATATTTTGCCCCGAGAACAGGGAGACCTTTGAATGTCTTCTCTGCTCAAAGCGTCTGTTTTCCACATGTCCCAACAGTGAGTAAAGGCGAAAAGAAAAAAGAAAATGGAATTTTAAGAAGTACAGGCCATAAAGCCCCGTTGGTCAAACAACCCCTTTGCCTGGTGCCAGACATTTACCTTTCAACAGCACATTGGAATGAAAAACACTGACCTATAAAGATCACTTTATGGTGCACAGTCCCAAAGGCAACCTCGTTGGAATAATTTTGCCATCATCGGGGAACTGTGTTTTTCAGCCCCGCGCTGAGTTAATTTAAAATAAATGACCAGTTCAATGTATTTGCACCATATAAGATGGGGAGTAATTTCAAGGGAAAGCTGGATGTTTAACGGAGCAGGGCAACACATACTGAACTGACACCTGTTTTATACAAAAATTCTGGGCTTTATGCAAACGTATCATTAAGTTGTAAATATTTGTTGGGAGCTGAGTTTTTGCTCTATAAACGGTCTAGCTTGTGAAGGCCTTCGAGAGTTTTCTTGATTTGAAAATGCATCTAATGATCTGTAAAGGGCAAAAGAAAAATGCTGAAATCTACTACAAATAATAATTCCCATGTTCAACATGGGGAAATAATGACGTATCGGTAATCATTAGGCTTTGTGTTTATCTAGATTCTTTCCCCCAAGGAGGCCGCATGCTTCTACACCAATGTACAGAATTGCGTTTGAATACATAGTCCCTCTCTAAGTTAGATCTTGAACAAACACGGGAGGAAAGGAGATTTCTCTGTCTGCTTACACATCCCCACCCCCTGACTCTTCACTCGCTCTTCTCTTTTCCTATTTTTCTCACATCTCCTGTTAGGTCCCAGTTTCAGCCAAATATGGCAAAGATGACATTTCTTTACTAGCTTTTCTCCAAATTGCTTCTTTCTTTCATGTAACAGATAGGTACTGGTTCTCATTACTCTCAGAGAAAACTCCAGAATAATCTTTGGCTGAGTTCAGACACTCACTCTGAAACTGCCAACAATCCAGAGACTCCATTGTTGGGTCTGATTCTGACCCTCTTAGGGTCCTGAGAGCAAAGAGATCTCTAAGCGTCAGTTTTCCCACTTACCCTAAAAGGCCACATCTCTCAGGCAATTCAGTTCAGTTCAACCAAATGCAAATCAGTGTCGTAGGACTTTGCATGGTCCTCCCTCAGTTTTATCTGTCACTAACTTTTGTCCCTTCTTTCTCTGTGACATTAACAAAAATCTGTCCTTGCTTCCAAATTCAATCCTACCTCCAGTTGAGAAGGTAGGCGGACCTATACCTACCTGGACATGTGAGAGGCCTGAGCAATCAATAATCTGATGATCCCTCAAGCCAATACTCTTTAAATATTTATTGAACATTTGTTTAATGGGAGTAAAAAGAAACTAATTTTCCATTGCTAAAAGTTGTATACTTTTCTGTGTTCAAAAATGAGAGATTAGTCATTGTGACCCTCAGAACAAAAAAACTCCTCCCAAGCAAACTGAACCATATAAAGCTGTAGACAATATATAGAATCACTCTAAAATAAATTACTTATTTCCAGTAAACAGCACCATATCATGTATCACTCAGTTTGAAAATATCCAGTCACTACGAATGTCCCACAACTGTCCACAGGAGCTAGCCTCAAGGTTGACGGTGCAGACACAACTTGCACGTGCATGTTGCAAAGATACCCAAGATGGCAGTGAGGCATGGGTCTTCAATTTCTGTTTTAGAGTCTGCCTATTTTGTGGGAGCAGAATCAATTTACTGTGGCCAGTTATGGAAGGCGTCACATGGAAACCCGAGTTACCCTTCACTGTGTTGCCAGGATGTTCTCATTTATAGATTGGCACCTGGGTAGCTTCCCAGCCAATAACTCCTAACTCCAGTTCTGCCCCCAGGCCAAGTTCTGTTCATGTAACACGAGGACTGCTACCAATTTCTCATCATTCCCTTCACTAGTAAGTGGAAGTTCTTCCCGCACTTTCTCTCCCCTCAGATGAATGCTAATTAATCTGGAATTACCTTGTCTTGAACATCATTCAGTCTGAAATCCCAAACGGTCTTCTCTGTGCTTCCTACAGGTTGTGAGGAAGGAGGTGAAGAAAACCTAGCTCCCTGAACCAATGCAGTTGCCCGTACCTATGTGGTATTTCTATGGATGGACAGCCTGGGGTCCCAGAGCTACAAGAAATGGAAAGTGGCCCCTACCAAAGGCCACTCGATGGCTCCACCACACCCTCTCCAGGGCACAGCGGGAGGTCTCCGCCACTGTGATGAATCTTTTCCAAAGAAGCAGGTGCAGCTAAAATCCCCCACTCCAATGTGAAAAGACAGAGAATGCAGGTGATGGGAGAATAATCTCATCCATCATATGTGTATCTTGGGAGGAGAAGAAACGAGCTCCTCCCTTTAAAAGTGAGGTAAATCCAGTAAGGGCCTCTCTGTGATGAGTCTTCTCAGAAATAGGTCACTTGCCTCAGAAACAAAGACAGTGCTGCATGAATCCCCAAGAGCAGACCCACTGGCCAGAACCAGAAGAGAATTGAAACCAACCCTTGCCTCTGACAGCAGACTGATCACCCGCTTGAACCTCCTTGGTTCGGTGTCCTCATTTGTAATGCGGGGAGAAAAATCTTGGTCCCGAACCTGTGCTTTGAGACACTTGGGGAGAAGATACATATCATAAGCCAACTCTGTTTTCTGTAACCCACCACATTTCCTGCAGGGCCCCACTAAGTGAGCTAAATTAAGTCTCTTTCAAACTAACCACTCTGAGGAAAACTAATGCACCTTTAATGTAAAGAGAAATACCAAAGCTGGCAGTTCTACTGAAAAGAAGAAAAAATATTTTCACGATATCAAAACACCTTTGCAGGAAAACAGCCACAAAGACATCAGCTTTCTTGTGTATTCACTTAAAATCTCTACCCACTGTCATCTCCCTCATTAAGGGAAGTTCGACACTACCCAAATGTGAGTCGGGTAAAGAACCACTTCTCCACCTGTTTCGCCTTCTTCCCACTTTACTCAGGCATTGGCCTCGCTGCCCACCACACCCTGCTGCCAGTCGCCCCTCCTCTAGAGAGCCCTGCCCACACCTCCACCCCTCTGTGCTTAAGGAAGGACAGACTGCATGACCCCATCAGGCCAAGCCTGCCTCTGCCTGCCTCCCACCCACCTGCCCTCCTTGGGCCCAAGGCTGTGAGGAGAATTTCCCACCTAGGTAGTCTGACCAGAAGACATCCACTAGGCCGTGTGTACTCGTTGGGGACCAGAAGGTGGGGAACTTTTGCTGTGCCTTATAGGCAAGATCCCTCACCCTTGTTCGTTCCCTCCCATAGGCCCGCCTTCTGGCCTCTGTGTGCCCACGGACCTGGGCACAGGCTGGCCTCTCAGAGCACATGAGCCATCTTCCCTCTCTTCTAGGCCAGGAGCCTGGGTAGATAAGGAGACCCTGGAATCATTCTCTCATTGTGTGTGTATGCGTGTGTGTGTACATGAATGTGCCCCATGCTCCCCTTCTCCTCTACCCCTAACAAACTCCCTGCTACTTGCTCCCAAACAGCAACTTTCTGTCTGTGGGGAAACAGTTTAGCAGAATATTTACAACATTGGGTTTAGACCCAGACTGCCTGGCTCTGCCATATACCACTTTCACGACCTTGGCAATACATTCCCTGCGTGCCTCGGTTTCCTCTCTGCAAAACTGGCAGTTGAACCATTGTCTCCACCTTATTTGGAACAGTGCCTGGCACACAGTGAGTATTCCATAAATGTTAGCTCCTGTGGGCCCTGGGAGTGCTCATGATCCTCTTTGCCTCGCATGGCTGGGTAGGAAAGATGGCTCAGGGCTCCTAGGATCTGCCTTCCCCCCCTCTCCCTCTCACCCTCGTGCCGCTGATGACAGGGAAACCAGGGCCAGAGCTCCGGCCACCTGTGGCCCCTCTCTCCCCTAAATGCCCTGCTCCATGCGGCCACCAAGGTCTGAATGTGGGCGTAAATACGAAATAGCACAGAGGCCCCAAGTCCAAACAGCAGGATCTCACCCAGACCTTGCCAAGCTTCCTCCTGGGTTTCAGCTGGCATACTTATTACTAAAGCAGTTCTTTTTCCTCATTTATCTGCTGTTCTCTCTGAAACTCCTTGGGCGTCCAGGGCAGGGGCTGCTATTGGAGGCCCGAGTCAGGCATTCCTGGGTCTGGGTCACAAAATCATCAAAAAAGCAGCAAACCCACAGCTTTGTCCACCACAGGCCAGGCACCTGGGAACTTTTCTTGACTCTGGGGGCACAAAGATGAAAGAGGCTTATCTCTGCCTTTGAGGAGCTTATAGTCTAACAGGTAACATTATTTCTCTACAGGGTGGTTCTCTAACTTTAGCAAGAATCAGAATCCCCTGGAGTGCTTGTTAACACATGGATTGCTGGGGTGCCTGGGTGGCTCAGTTGGTTAAGCGTCAGACTCTTGATTTGGGCTCAGGTCATGATCTCACAGTTCATGGAATGGAGTCCCATCTCCGTCTCTGTGCTGACAGCATGGAACATGCCTGGGACTCTCTCTCTCTCCCTGTCTCTCTGCCCTTCCCCCACTTTCTCTCTCTCTCTCAAAATAAATAAATAAACCTGAAAAAAGTAATTAATTAATTAATTAAAAACACAGATTGCTAGCCCAACCTTATCTTTTAGTATTCAACAAGCCTGGGGACTGAGAATTTGCATTTCCAACCAGCTTCTACATGGTGGTGACGATGTTGGTCTAAAAACCACAGTCACAGCCACCTCTCTACTGTGGTATGGGCAGGCACAGAATGCCACTGGAGCAGATAGTTTGTACTTCGGATATTTCTACACTGCTACAACCCCACCGAGCACCATGGGGGCACAGATAAGTGCACTGAAATTAGCCAGAGACTAAGGAATATTTCCTAGAGGCTATCACTTGCACAAGGTCCTAAAGGGTGGTTAGGGATTTGGCCTCTGAGTCTGGTGCTCAGGTGAATGATCTGGGCTAGAATTGTAGGCTTAGGAGTCACTGATTATCAGAATCACTTGAAATATGTGAACACATGGTTTACTGGCCTTTAAGAAAGGTCAAAGTCCAATGCTGGTTGTGCTATGATGGGACTTGCAGACAACTCCTGGGTGTAACAGGCCTTCTTAGATCCAGGGACCCCTGGGCCCTAAAAGCTATGGCCAAACCTGAGAACAAACCAGTAGTCATATCAAGGACGGATAAGGCAATCCATGAAGAAATGTATTAGAAAAAGAGGTGACTAGAAGGAGATCACTTTACAGCATGAAGTTGTAAGAGAAAGGTGGGCATTGCAGCAACCCCCATGCAGAGGTGACATAGTTGAGGGAAATGAATGTGGTCTTCAGAATAACACAGATCCAAGTTCAAGTACCCAGAAGTAATTGGAACACAGCTGGTGCACTGCAATGGTTGTTGAGTTGCTTGATACATGAAAATACTTTTGCATCCTATGAACTCAGTGGCCTTGGGACAGCAGTGCATCTACCCCTCCAGGGGGATGGTAGACTCCCTAGAAAACGGGAGTCTTTGAGAAGCTTTTTGACTCCAAGTGTTGGACCTTTAGATCAGTGTTTCTCAATCTCTGGCAAAGGACCAGTGGTTTTTGTTTTGTTTATTGTACTTTTTTTATGATTCCATATCCATACATGGTCCATATGATGAGTATCTGCAGGCAACATAACACATGAACTTGAGGACAACCAAACTAGTCTATTCTAGTGTACAGTCTATGAAACAAATGCACTGATCATACACTTAGATAGTGTAGCAATGTCAAATTGCTAAAGTAGCACTGTTTGGTGTGATATTTTGGAGAAAGTAAGATTCCATACAACTTCCTTTACCTATCAAAAGCAAATATTTGAGGCCATCCTTGGGCCCAGGTATGTACACACTGGGCACCTGGGAAAAGGCCAGGACCCAGGCCATGCGAGGACCTAGAAGGAACCCCAGGAATTTGCACAAGGAATTTCAGTGTCTTGGGTACTCAAAGTAGATACTAGACAGAGTACATCCTCCTGGATCCATGGATTCCTTGCTGGTGGGAAGGAGTGCAGCCAGTACATTACCCTCCCTGAGATGGGCCTCAGGACAACACCAGAAGGAGTCTGGATAGATGACCTGAGAAAGAACTGGTGGTTTTCCATGGCTGCTGCATAATTTGCAGGCATTCCAGAAGTTCCCATGTGTCCTGGTTGTTGGGCAGAGAGGTGAAGAGAAGTCAGAAGGACTGGTAAGACTCCCAAGGGCAGGGACCTTGAGACCGGAGGCAGAAGCTGGCCACTGATACCAGTATGTGACCCCAAAACAGGCAGGAGCAGTGACACCAGTAGGGGGTTCAGTGAGGACAGAAGCTGATAACAGAGACAATCAGGCCACGGTTCTTCAACCAAAGCCAGCAAAGATTTGGAAAACGTAAGCCACCAAACCACACACCCATATGCTGCGAGCCATTTTGGAGTGAAGGGGGAAAGAGGAAAATGCTGAATACCCAAGCATTTGGGTCGAAAAGAAGACACATGGAAGGCATTGAGCTGGCTTGAAAGAGGCAGGTTACACTGGAAGAGACTGAGATATGATTACACCATAAATTGGGAGGCATAAGTACTCCTTACCTACACTCTCGCCCCTTTCACCAGGCAGCATGGTCTCAAGAGCAAGGTCAGTTTACAGCAGGGCCTCCCAATCTTTTTCACCTCCAGGCACACAGAAAATGATGACGCTGGTGTGGAACATTGAGGAAAGCAAACAGGGCGACTGGCCAGTGGGCTCCCATCCTGTCCTGCTGCCCTGAGTGTGGACAGTTTCAACATCTACGCACCCCCTACAACTCACTCCTATGCACAGAACATCAGTGAGAAGTCTCACATCCCAAGGAAAGAACCTATGTGTTTCTCTGTACGTATAAGTAATTACATAAAATTGTAGACCCCAGCTACAGGATGAATGAATGAATAAATGTATGGGTGAATGAAATGAATCAACAAATTAACCTACATCTATCGCTTTCTGATTAACTTCAATCAAGATACTTAACTACCCAGTTTCCCTTGGAAAAGTAGAGATAATCATCACTACCTTGAAAAACTTTGTGAGGATTGAATGAGGCAAGGCATATATAGCCATCAGAGCAATCAGTATAAACGCAATCTATATTAGCTTTTTGGGCCACTTCTCTCTATCCACTCTAAGTGGGCCATCCCAAGAGGACTCAATTAGCTAAATGGATAAAACTCAGTTTTTCTGCCCCTGCCCAGTAGGACCCTCTTCTGGTAGATCCTGGTATCCACAATTGGCTTGGAGTGGTTTGCCTAGCTGTTGAGCTATAAATCTCTGTCAGACCCCAGCCTATTTTGTCCCACATGTTAAATTTTCTTTTCTCTTTATTCATTCTTCCTTTGTCCCCCACTCCAGACCCTGTCCCCCTTGCCTTCAACAGTCAACTTGTCCCCATCTTGTCTCTCAGAAGCTGCACCTCACTCTTTCTTTAGGGGGCTGCAGAGGAGAGAACCATAACGGTACATCCTGGATGAAGGTTGGCAGTCTGGGGAGAGGCTGGTGTCAGGACCCTGCGAGAAGTCCTGGTAGATTTGAGAGCACTTCAGTGACCTGTAAAAATGGAACACTTTGAGGTTGGCAATTCGTTTCCTAAGAAGTTCCACATCCTTCCCTGAAGATTGGTTTTAGAGCCAAATAAGTCAGAAAGTCCATCACCCCATCTCCTTGTGGGACATGTTTTTCCCCTGCTATCTGTGAGCGATCTTATCAAATCAGCACTCAGAAAGTTCTGAGAGTGAATATCCCCACACTGTAGCTGTTAATGAGTAGCAGAAATATAATTAAGGCTTTTCATTTAAACAATGAATCACCCAAAGCACTTGGGAAAGATGTGACATTTGCAGGAACAGATACATTACTTTGTGCTAAAATATTATTTTAAAACTTCACACTGTATCACCAAATAGAGTCCTGGGTGGAATTAAACACCACATTTCATGTAACTTGGTATCGTATGTTTTGTTAAACCTCGTGCTCTTGAAATGTCTGAGTTTGCACTGGAATTGAGGCAAGAAACATGGCTCAGGAGGAAGAACTATGTACGTACATCAGATACATCTTCGGTTCATACATGTCTCGTAAACCAGAGCCAGTGTGAGTGCAGTGGATGATGCAAGCAGCTCGGCCGTTTGGGTCACCAATTCCTAGGAACTGACACACAATTCCTAGGAGGAACTGAGAGGCATGAAAGCTCACCTACCTGACAAGAACATGGCTGAGGATCCTGACTAGTCAGTAAATTGCTTCTAATCTGCCCTTCCTGACAGCTCATTACTTTCTCTCCTAAACATGCGATGTGCTAGACTGCCTTCTCTGGAGCCAAGGAAAAATAAAGCGAACTGTATGAAATACAGAGTTGAGCCACTCCTCTCCAGAGATATTCCAAAGGATCATTGCTCAGGGAGCTCATACAGAGACAAATGGTGGCCAGACTCAGGAAGAAATGGTCTGGGACTCACTGTTTGGGCTAGAAGTGCTCCCTGGATTTCAACACATTCCACATTTCTCTCTTTCTGTTGAATTTATGACATTAGTAAAGCAACTGATGCCCGTAATTCAGAAATCCAACATTTTTTTTTCTGAGAGACACACTGAACATGTAGATATAACTAATGTCTTATTTTGAATAAATTATTCCCAGTGAATTATGCATGAAGCATGGGGACTATCTCCATTTTAGAATCCTGCATTATGTAGAGTGTGACTGTCATTTCATTCCCAATAGGACAGAGTTTGTTTCCGATGCATTTGTGTCTCACACCTAGTTGAGGTTCCCAGCACGACCAAGGGTGGGGCTCACATAGTGCACCTATGATACAGTGACCCCTCTGTACCATTCGGTTTCCTTGTGTTCCATTTCTTCTTAGTATGTGGCAACTCAAATCAGACTACTTTTAACACAGAAGTTGACTTAAATCATTATGTTGCAAGTCAAGTTTTCTGCCCAGTCCCCCTTCCTGGAGCCAAGTACCTATGAAAGATTTTTGCGGTGGTGCTTAAGATTCTGGGGAACTATGTATCAGGATATGAGTTTAGCTGTGTGTGGTAGAGACCCAGAAATACGCTGGTTTAAACAGGACAGAGGGGCGCCTGGGTGGCGCAGTCGGTTAAGTGTCCGACTTCAGCCAGGTCACGATCTCGCGGTCCGTGAGTTCGAGCCCCGCGTCAGGCTCTGGGCTGATGGCTCGGAGCCTGGAGCCTGTTTCCGATTCTGTGTCTCCCTCTCTCTCTGCCCCTCCCCCGTTCATGCTCTGTCTCTCTCTGTCCCAAAAATAAATAAAAAACGTTGAAAAAAAAAATTTTAAATAAACAGGACAGAAATCGGGGCACCTGGGTGGCTCAGTCAGTTAAGCGTTTGACTTCAGCTCAGGTCATGATCTCACAGTTTGTGGGTTTGAGCCCTGCGTCAGGATCTGTG
Organism: Panthera uncia; assembly: GCF_023721935.1. Taxonomy (NCBI): domain Eukaryota; kingdom Metazoa; phylum Chordata; class Mammalia; order Carnivora; family Felidae; genus Panthera; species Panthera uncia. The sequence continues at coordinate 39,161,047 of NC_064812.1, read as the reverse complement.
CTGAAAGCTCAGAGCCTGGAGCCTGTTTCAGATTCTGTGTTTCCCTCTCTCTCTGCCCCTCCCCTGCTCACTCTCTGCTTCTCTCCAGCTCAAAAATAAATAAACATTAAAAACTAATAATAATAAACAAGATAGAAATATATTCCTCTCTCACACGGAAGTTGTTCTCAAGCACTGTTCCCAGTGACTACACGAAGTCCTCATTCCAGCTGGCAGAAAGAGGGAGAGAGGACACTCCTTCCTTCCGAGGTTTATGACCTGGAAATGTTACGTATCACTTTGGCTGATCTCTCATAGGCCAGAACCTAGCGATGTGGCTACACCTGGCTGCAAGGGAGTCTGACAAGTAGTCTTCTGGGCTTTCATCTGGGATCGCTCACCTGATGATGTACTTGAAGGCTATCATTACATCAACATAATTTCCCACATGACAACTATGAATCCAAAACAGTTTATGACTTTAAATTAGGCTGGTGTTTAGGAAGATCTTTCCCATAGGCTGGTGTTTAGGAACAGTTACTCCTCTCATTCTATAACTCCAAGGATGGGCATAAATTTGATGCCCCATATTTCTAGATCTGGATTTCTTGGTCCAAACAAAAGTCTGTATACAGAATGGAGTGCACAAAGTAATTACCCAGATAATTCAAGGGAAAAAAAAATACATCAAGTTCTAGGAAACAAGACTTCTTGCATTGGGGGGCTTGAACTACAAGGACCGTCTCTATGTGAGGAGTCTGATATGTTGAGAAAGGCTAAGTAAAAGTCTTTCTTTGGGTAGAGACATCTATTTCAAGTAGCTGGGTGCAGCTCCCCTAATTGCCGGGTGACATTATGTGTCAGGAGAAGGAAGCACAGGTTAATGTTGAAGATCCTGAAGACACTGTGTGGTAACAGAACATCTAGGAACAAAAGGCAGTGGTCAATTTGTCAAAAGTCACAATCCTGATATTAGCCTGCCAAGGTCCCTCTGCTGGGCAAATGTGCTCTGTCATTCCCTGTGGTAAGGCAGCTGGCTGTTACTTCTAGAGAATACTGGGATGGGACTTTGAGGGATTACATTTTTGAATTTCACCCTGAATTCAGGGGCAAAAAGTATCAAAAGGGGAAATATTGGGTTTCTTGACTGCTAGATTTGTGTTTCCTGCCAGAAATGATCTAAAGCAGTGATTCCTAACTCTCACTGTACATTGGAATCACCAGAGGAAGTTTCTAAAGTCCCAATGTTTAGTGCCAAATCCAGGGATTCTAATTCAGTTATCTTGAGGTAGGGCCAAAGGATGGGAAAGTTTTAAGCTGCCCTGAGTGACTCTAATGTGTAGTCGGGCTTGAGAACCAATAATCTAAGGAACCCCCTCCCTGTGTTTTGAAGTGAGCCCAGATCTGTTCCATTCATTGTGGGATTGTGCAACCAAGATTAAGTGACTTCAAATGGGCTGAGCGAGGAGTGCCTCCGCTTCTACAGTTGTAGCCAATTATCCCACGACCACAGCTCTGATGTTGAGCCCTGGGGAGAGGGTAGATACATTAAACAGAGGGGGGAAAAAATAACAAAAGGCTAGCTTTGGTCATGGTCTTTGCATACAGGAATCCACTCAAAGCACCCCACAAAAGATGTTGGTTTAATATAACTCTACCTGAGGACCTGAAACAGATGTGGAAAATGAGACCAGGTCCAAGGACCAGGTCCCCTGTCAGTCTTCCTCTTGGGCACAATATTGTTGACCACCCTCTAAAATGTCACCTGAGCTGTTGACCTTTCCATCTTGTTTCTTACTCCTTCCCTGCAGCAACTCAACCTTCTAGCCAAGCTGGACCATTTTGTTCCCAGTGTCCCAACTTCTTCATTTCCCCCAATGGAATGGGATCTATGTCTCCTCTTAATCCCACACATTGTTTTTTTTTTTTATTTTTTTTTTAACGTTTATTTATTTTTGAGACAGAAAGAGACAGAGCATGAACAGGGGAGGGGCAGAGAGAGAGGGAGACACAGAATCTGAAACAGGCTCCAGGCTCTGAGCTGTCAGCACAGAGCCCGACGTGGGGCTCGAACTCACGGACCGTGAGATCGTGACCTGAGCCAAAGTTGGACGCTTAACCGACCGAGCCACCCAGGCGCCCCTTAATCCCACACATTGTATCTTTACTACAACACATGTTGTGTCCTACCTTATTTTATACTTATAGACCAGTCTCATCCTCCCAATAGCATCAAGGCATCTTGCAGACAAGCCCAGTGTCTTACTCTCTCTCTGCATCTTTTTAGTCTCTAACATGGTGCTTCACCGGTGATTGGTCCTCAGCCAATACTTATTGAATAGATATGAATTCCCAGAAGCTTCTCCAGATGGTGCTTTCATTCAGTGTGTTGGCCCCACGAGAAAATACTTTACACTGTATCTCCTGCTTCTCTAAGCCATCAGAGCCTTCACAACTCGCTCAGACTCTTTGAGTGGAGGCTCTTCTTAGGCATCAACATGATCAGAAAAATCACTCTAGCCATGCTACCTATTATTTATGTATTTAAATAGCAGTCTAGTATCTCAAATGGCCCTCTTCCAGCCACAGTGAGTCATTTGACATTTCAGAACTAAGCAAATATCCCTTTTAGGGGGAAAAAAGTGCTAAAGTCCCTTTCTAAAAACTTTAGGTTTCTTGGGGAAAAAAGAAAAAGAAGGGGGGCAGTTGGGGTTCAGTGGTAGACACTGAAAGAAAGTTCTTTCAATGACAGCAGAGCTTTTAAAATGGTTATGGCATAAGAAACAATGCTTTCGAGATGCCAAGTTGTTTTCCAGTGAAACAGAACTCTGCACCTCCAGGGAGCTGTGGTCCTTCTGATTTGAGCTGCAGGGAAAGGAAGGGAGAGTAGGCAAAGGATCTTACCACTAAACACATTCCTGTTCTTTAAATATTAAAGAGCCAGCCAAACATACTGCCTCCTTGGGAAATGGGAATATTAACCGCGTACACAAGTTTGTGAGGACTGATAGATTAATAGTATTATCATAATGAAATTAATACAATTGATATTTACAGTTGTATGCCTCTTTATGGTTCCTAAACTTTTCTTATGGATTGTCTCACTCCAGATTCACAAGAACTCTGTGAGTAATAGGAATTATAATTCCCATTTTACAGAGCATGAAACCAAGGTGCCGGTTGCTAGTGAGGAGGAGTGACCACATGTTTTTTCCCACCACACCACATCTTACTAGCGTGGAAGGCAAGGCTGATGGATCCCCGTACAAACGCCTGCCCACTCAGGACCTGGGCTAGGTGCAGTGATTGAGGGCACAGGCTCTGGAGTCGGGCAGATGGGACCAGGATCCAGCTCTGCCTCTCCATGACTTTGAGCAGGGTACTTCTTAACTTCACTTGGTAGCAGCCTCCTAATTTGTAAAAATGCACACAAAAATACCCACAGAGTTTTCCTCAGGATTAAACGAGTTTGTGGAGTGCTGAATACAGGGCGAAGCCCAAGACAAACCCTTAATGAATGGCAGTTATTAATATTAGTACAAGCTTCATGTATGAGCATGAGGTAGCACATCACACATTACAAAGTGCTCTGTAATTATGGCTTCTAGTTAAATACACAGCCTAATGGAAAAAACATCTGGGATTTTTCTCTGGCTGAGAGTAAACACTAATTCCAAATGAAAAATCTGTGCTAAACCATTGTACCTCAAAGGGGACTCCAATATTTTTTCAAGATTATGTATTCTGTTACTGAAAGTACACACACTAATCAAAGTTGAGCCTTATTTATTTTAAAACACCCTGTGTTTTAAAATTTCCACCAATAAACCATGTCCACTAGATTACCCCATATTTCACTGCACACTTCAATAATCTTTACACGTTAATCAACCACCTTGACTTTGCCCCTCTGTATTTATTATGCCTGTATTTTATTATTTCCTTGGTAAACCTTGTGTTTCAAAGGCTTTCTAGAACAACTCAATCACAAAAAATATGCTTCTGGGTGACATTTAAGATATAAGGTTTTAACCCAGTGCTGAAATAACTTTAATTATAAAAACAAAACCGTGAGATGGGATCTTAGTAACAGTTAAACAAATCTGTAATTATCCAACCAGCTTGTAAATCCCTTCTCTCTTCCTTTTCATTCAGTTTGCAGACCTGGATGTCATCTCATTAAATCAACAGCTCAGATGTGCACACAAATGTCTTACACTAAATACACATTTCTCTTTCCACCTCTCTCACAACAGCTAAAGCTTCTCTTACATAGTGGCAACATCAAATTAAATCAGGGGGAAAAAGTAAATAAGGAAATCAGGTAGCCGAAGCAAAAACAAGCAACCACAGCTGGTGCTTGAGGCCAACAGTCCCAGGTGTCAAAAGGAGATTATGTGAATGTGAATGGTGTGTGTGTGTGTGTGTGTGTGTGTGCACGTGCATGTGCACAATTCAGTAATTCCTCCCACTTGCTAGATATATTTCCAGCAGTTAGCTACATGCCTGGCACAAACAAGTCTTAATAAATGTTTATCAAATAAATCAATGAGTTATAAATTTCACTGAGTCAGAGAAAGACAGATATCATATGATTTCACTCATATATGGAATTTGAGAAACTCAACAGATGAGCATAGGGGAAGGGAAGGAAAAATAAGATTAAAACAGAGAGGGAGGCAAACCATAAGAGACTTTGAAATAGGGAGAACAAACTGAGGGTTGCTGCTAGTGGGGATGGGCTAAATAGGTGATGGGCATTAAGGAGGGCACTTTTCGGGGCGAGCAATGGGTGTCATATGTAACAAATGAATCCCTGGGTTCTACTCCTGAAACCAGACTACATTGTATGCTATCTAACTTGAACTTAAATTTAAAAAAGTAAAATGGCTCAATAAAATCACATACTGTAATAGCCCTTGCATGATGCTATGATCTCACTTACTCAGCATCTATATTTAAGAATTTGTTTTGGTAATTACAAGTCCTAACAATTCTACTTTGTTCAATCCCCAAATACCATCCAGATTAGATAGCGTGTACTTCCTGTAGCAGCTTCCATATGTCATCCATCCGCGCTAATCTCCCCTCCTCCCCCAAGGGCTTGCCAGAGTTTTTGCAAGACATGGGAATGTGTGTCACACATGGAAGGAAAGCAGAGACCGTGCCAAATGATGTGCTGAGAAGAACAAACCTACACTCTCACTTCCCTCAAATACTCGACTTTGTGGACTGAGTTGTCCATGGTCCCCAGCTGTAAGCCCGCACTCTCCTAAGCTGGGCCCGGAGAGAGAGGCCCAGAGCCTGCGTCTTGGGAATGGCTTCGGGTGGCCGGAAGTAATGCAGGGAGTTTGCTTTAGGGCGTTCTGATTTCCAAAACTCCTGGGAGACCTGGATATCAATGTGGGACTGGGCTGTCAGTGAGGAGAGAAGGAACAGATCCCAAAGATTTAAAAAAGCATCTGCTGTTGGAAAGAGAAGTGAACCTAACATCTTTCTCCTGGAACTGACCTGCAGATAAGTGGGAACCTTCGGGGCCGTTCCTGGGGGTGCCTCACACTGCTCTGCAAATCGAGCCGATCCTTACCCTCCTGGAGAGGACGCGGACAGAAACCCAAAACCACCGTGTCCTCCACTCGTGCACTTCGTGATCGGGCTTTTGAAAATAACTTCCATCCTCACCATCTGGATTTGGCACCTGAGAAATATTAGGATCCTTAATACCTTCCTCTGAGTTGGTAAAATTGGATGCATTTTTGGGGACTAAAATTAATGTGGGGAGAGCTGTTTTCCTTAATTATAGACCCAACATCTCAGAATTTGTAATAAACAAGGGAATTGTGTGCAAAATCAAAGTGCTTCAGCCAGACTTGGTCCTTTTGTCGCTCCGAGAAGAACATAAATAAGTCTTTTCTTCATTTTCAGAAAACAGATGGGTGTCTGTTCTTCACAAAGCACTCCAGTTCAGATCAATTTATTAACAAGGTTTTTTTTGGTTGTTTTTTGGTTTTTTTTTTTTTTGCAGACTACATACTGTGCACTCTGTTCTCTGGATGAAAACTAAGAAAGAGGCCTCATTCTCACCCTGACAGACACTGCTGTGAGACCTGCACATCTGGAGGATGATGGGAAGGTGGGTCAGTTAGATAGGGGGCACTGGCCACAGACTGGCAGGCAGAGAAGGGGTGTGGCAGGGGGTTAAGGAGTTCTGGGATGAGGCTGAGTTGTAGGAGAGTTACTCTGACAACAGTAAATGGGATAGGTGAGAGCAGGAATGGAGGGAGCCTACGGTGGGAAGCCAGACACCAGTGTCTCAGGGTCTGGCCAAGGGCAGAGGCAATAGGAAGAGAAGGTAAATATCGCCCCCAGGAGATATTCCAAAAAAATACAATAATTGAGACTTGACTAGACTACTGACAAGATAAAGACGGACCTAAGAACAGCCCGAATCAATGCAGGAAGTGGAAGAGTTAAGAGGTGGGTGTGTTTGAAGAGTTCTGGTGGGTTCCAGCAGGCCCCGGGGCTGTGGCTGCCTCATAGTCTTAACGAAACCCCGGAGGAACTGGCCAGCCTCATTTCCTGCTGAGGTGCTCTGCAGAAACAATGGCATCCAAAAGGGCAACAGAGTTGAGTCAGTGCTTTGAAGAAAGTTTTGCACATAGCAGCCACTAAGCTACTCAATTTCCTCAGACCTTCCTTCCTTCCGATTCATGCATTTTAAGATAGATTTCTCTGACAACATGGCACTCACCAGGAAGGGGAAAACCAGCATGGTAAAGTCCTTGAAGGTGGTGTCAACGAAGAAAAGCTATCTATAAGGAGCTACCATGTGAAAAAAGGAATAGATTATTTTTCTGTTGCTTCAGAGGGGCCAAACAAGACAAAGAAGGGAGAGCCGCAGGGGTTAGTCATCGACTCATTATGGACTTTCTTCTTTAGTTTCAGCCTCCAGTCACACCCCTCAGAATAAAGCATTCTCTGGGTATGTTCAAATGATCCCAGAATCATTGAGTTGGTAGGGACTACAGAGCCCAACTTTCTCATTTTACGGAAAACAAACTTTAAGCCTGGAAATACTACAAACATACCACTGGTTCTTGGAGGTTGGAGTGTGGGCCCCTGCACTGAGGGTGGTGTTGATTAAAATGATCTTCAAAGCCCCTTCCAACTCATGAAGCTGTGTCTCACAAACATAGCCTAAAAGACAAGCAGAGAAGCAGAGTATCGTGGTGGCTCACAACACTGGCTTTGGTCTCAGAACTGGGGTGGAATTCTGGCTCTGCCATCGACCAGCTGCATGACTCCGGACCACCTGACATCTGTCTTGCTTCTTCTTCTGCAAAATGGGACCAATACCTGTACCTACCTCAGAACACCACTGCAAGTGGTAAATGAGAGAATGTAAGTGACTTATACTATCTTCACCTGGTCCCCATACCTGACTCAGGTAGGTAGGTATTGTATGGGGTACAAAACATCATGTATCTTATTGTTGCTAGACTGAAAAATGCCACACTAAATGTTAGGCTGATTTGCACGAACCCACTAACCATTCTGTGCGATTCCATCCTTTTAGAGCCTTTGGAGCTTCCTGATATGCCAGGTTTCTTTGAAGAAAGTGGTATCTGGATAAGTATTTACGGTTAATCATTCACTTATTGAGCAACTACCATGTGCCACACCCAGAGCTCCGTACTGGGGATAGAAAAATAAATCTGACACAGGCCTGGCCCTCAAGAAACTCAACCTAGGAAAGAAGATGGACGGTAGATGGGTGCTTTTTCCTTTTTTCCAGAGGAGGACTCCAGTTCAAGTCCAATCATTAATGAGTAAATAGTTGTTACAGGTTGAATCATGTCCCCCCCACAAAAAAATAAAATAAAAGATATGTTGGAGGCCTAACCCCCAGTACCTCAGAATATGACCTTATTCGGATATAGGATATATAATAAGATAGAACCAAGTTAAAATGAAGTCATTAGGGTGAGCCCTAATCCAATACGATTGGTGTCCTTATGAAAAAGGAGAAATTTGGGGCACGTGGGTGGCTCAGTCGGTTGGGTGTCCGACTTCGGCTCAGGTCATGATCTCACGGTTTGTGAGTTTGAGCCCCGCGTCCGGCTCTGTGCTGACAGCTCAGAGCCTGGAGCCTGTTTCAGATTCTGTGTCTCCCACTCTCTCTGCCCCTCCCACACTCACACTCTGTCTCTCTCAAAAAATGAATAAACACTAAAAAAATATTTTTTTTTAAAAAAGGAGAAATTTGGACACAGAGAAAGATACACAGGGAAAGTACCATATGAAAATGAAGACAGGGATCAGGGTGATACTTCTAAAAGCCAAGGAATGTCAAAGCAGCAAACCACTAGAAGGTGAAAGAGAGGCATGGAACAGATTCTCCCTTTAGGCCCCCAGAAGGAACCAGCCCCACCAACACCTTGATCTCAGACTTCGAGCCTCCAGAACGGTAAGATAGGAATTTCCAGTTGGTGATACTTTGTTACTGCAGCCCTAGCAAACAAATACAATCCTCTTGTGCTAAGTTCTCTGCTAGGCACTTTAGGAGATCTAAAAGAAGAGATGCAAAATGTGTGTGTGTGTGCGTGTGTGTGTGTGTGTGTGTATACACACATATACACATAATTGGTTATAATACAATGTCATAATAGCAGGATGAACAAAATGGCGGAGTAGCACAGAATAGGAAGTAATTAATTCCGATTAGGGAGGGAAGAAAGCAAGAGAGGCTCTCTAAAGGAAGTAGCATTTGAGCTAGCTCTTAAAGGATGAATATGGCCTCATGAGGTACAGAATGGAGACGGGAAATTGAGGCCAGGGGAACAGCATGAGTGGAGCCAAGGGGAGTCCAGTGTGGCTGGATGGTGGGTAGAGGCATGGAAGGAGTGATTAAAGGTGAGACCATGGCCGGTCTGCAGAGTGATGTCAACACGTAGGGGAGGAGTGTACTTTTGTTCTATCAATAATAGGGTGTCATCAACAGCTGAGGAAGCTGTGTTACAATTTTAGAAATTAGAATTTTTTTTTCCCCAAAGTGCTTCCAAATGGATACTCGCCTCGTGCTGAATTCAAACATCTTGTTCACACAGGGGACCCATTTTCTGGGGAGACCATTAGATGGGTCTGGATCCCCAAATCCTTGGCCAAGGATGAGAGAACAAACAAGATGCACTCCTAGTTCAATGCTAGATACACAATAGGTGCTTGTTAAACAGCAGCTGATATTTAGTCATCCGTGCAATAACAATTTAATGAGCATCTACTATGCCCAGGTCCACTGTTCTAGGCACCATGTAGTAAAAATGAGAAACAAAATATTTTCCTTTCATTATAGCAAGAGGAGGTATAAAATAAGCACAGAAACAAAGAACACAATTTCAAATAGAGCAATTAAGAAACTAGAATAAATTAAATGGGACAGAGAATACTGGACGGTTGGAAGGATGCTGCTCAAGGAAGGTCTCTCTAAGGAAGTGACATCTTTGCTGACTCCAGAATGATGTTAGTGAGCTGGCCATGCAAATATCTAGGGGAGACTTCCAAGCAGAGACGACCTCACTCCCAAGGTGGGAATGAGTTTGGAATTTTAAGAAATAGAGAGAAGGGGGTATGGCTGGAGGACTAGTGTATTTAGGGTCTTACAAGCCACCTTAAGAAGTTTGGAGTTTTATTCTGACTGCAATTAAGCCAGCGGAAGTGAGTCTTGCAATAAGAGGTTATATTTGGCATGATTCATCCTTAATGGTGCAGGAGTAGAAACAGGAAGCTGAGTGAGGAGATATCACGATAGATCAGATGATACATGGAGGTAAACTGTCCCAGTAGAAACCATGGAGATAGTAAGCGGGGGTAGAATTAGGAGAATCCCAGGCTTGATGAAACGTAGTTCATGGACATGGTGTGTTCAGAAGATGATAACTGAGGCTGCATGCGTAGTAAACAGTGGTGTCACTAAATCAAGAGGGGAGGTGGCAAAGAGCAAGTTTGGTGGGAGGAGGTAAGATCGGAAGTTCTATTTTGAATGTTTTAATTGGGGGGTACCTAAAAGACACCCAAGCGGAGATCTCTACTATATGCATCCAGGATTAGGAACCATCCTATTTTGTCTCTTAAATTATAATCAGTCTTGTCTGAGGGCCACAGAAAACTGATTCAGTCTTGACTTTTGAGCATTCCTTATCCCAAGTCCTGATGTTCTCAGTGTAATGAACACAGCCCCTGGGGTCCTTGCCCTGCCTGCACATCCCTGCCTCTTTCACTCATAGCTTTGTTCCCATCCCTCCTTCAAGTCTTCGGAGCTGGATGACTACCCAGAAAGTCTCCCACTGCTGCAGGATCGGAAATGTGGGCTCTCCACCTAACAGCTGGGATTGAATTCTGGGTCAACAGCAGAGAATTTCTTCCTTTCAGAATTCAGAGAGAAGGGCTATGGGGCAGGAGCCTGACCCAGGAGTGGATTCAGCAGCCTCGCAAGGCAGGCAGAGGGAAGTGAGTCATCCCTGGCCATCAGAGACGAGAGAGTCCCAGCAGCTGGAGGCCTCCATAGCCAGCCACCCCTCCTAAGGGAGCCAAGTGCACTGGAAAGCAGAATGGAAAATGATACTCAGAGGTTATCCCTTTTTAAAAAGTGTATGAAATTGACCGGTATGTTATGGAAAATTCTGTGCTCACAGGACAGGGAATACATAAAATTGGGCTTTGTCAGGCAAGGAAAAATCGTTAAAGAAAAATAATGTCGAGCCTGTGCCATACACTCAGCGATCCCAATAAACTGATTCACTAATCCAACTCCCCTCTTTCTGAGCCCTCATTTTCTCTTGCTTTCTTCCTTCCTTCCTACTCACTTGCATTGGCTTCAGTTTTTTGGGAGAGCCTTGGTTTATGCACCTGATGTGTTACTGAAGCGTTTGCTGATGAGCCAATCTCATTCTCTCCTGTTGTGTCAGACTCTCTGCTGCTCAGTGGCAGGGGGCGGTGAGCAGGACTCCTTCAGCTACTAGGAGCAGCCTCATGCACACCTGTTGGCTTTCGAGGGGCTGATAAATAGCATCCTGCCCCCCGCTGGAGTTCGGAAATAGCTCAGAGGTAAGCACAGGAATCCAGCAGATGAGGATGGAAATATCACCTTCAATAACATGAAAAGTTCTGTTGGAGGGTATGGCTTAGGTCTGGTGGCACTGTCATCTACCAGTGACAGGTGCAGCTGGAAAGTGACAGACTCCTCGTGGGAGACCAGCCCTGTAGGACCTTCCTTATAACCAAGAACAAATGAGACACCATCCCTATTTAAAGGCTTATCAATCATGTATGACCCTCCTTCTCTTCCGGGGAAGAGTGACAGAAGAGTGGAGGGAGCAGGGTGTTCCTGTAAGGAAGGACCCTCCACACAGAAGGAACTATCGAGAGTGGAGAATATGTGTTCCCGCCCACGGTGCCCCTGCAGGAAGAGGCTCAGCAAGGTTGACTACGAATCTCCCTCCCAAAAGAATGACAGTAAAGGCAGAATTTTAAGCATCGGTGGAGGAGATGTTTGTGGAAGTTTTGGGACAGCTGCCTCCTCCTGTGGTAAGACTACTGCTCCTTTCATACCACCTCATTATTATCATAAATCAAGAAAGAGTGTATCATCAATCTCAGAAACCACTCAGGAGGCACTAGAAGGCATTCAGAACTGAGCTTGGTCATTTCTTCCCCAAACTCTCACCAGGCCTCAATGTCCTGGGAGATGAAGTCTAAACACTTCAGGCTGGTATGACATAATCTGCTATTTTTCCCAATATTCATTTTCTCCTTCATACTTTTCTTATACAACCCTCACCCTCCTAACCCTTCACCAAATTTTAACTGGGTAAAAGACTGCTCAGCTAAAGAATCTATTTCCCAACTGCCCATATGGCTACTCCCTGGCCGGTAGGAGATGAGGAAGTACAATGCGGACAACATCTGGATCACCTCCTTCAAAGAAAACTGCTTGCCCTTTTACCTCTTCTTTCTTCCTTCCCTTGCACAAGAACGGAGATGTGGTGGGAGGTGAACTAGATTCAACCCAGCAGACAACAGGGAGTAGAGCCAATCACTTCTCTGGGCCAACCACCAGCTCACACATTTACATGATTTAGAACTAAATCTTCTACCTTGGTTTCTGTTAAAGTGGCCGAACCAATATGCCAATACTGGCACATAAGGATCTGTGAATTCTACTCATAGTCATCCTATTTCCCCCTCTAGCCCTACATGAGCCTACAAACACTCCCCTGAACTTGACACATGCATCCCTGCTCTGTGCCCTTGACAGGGTTGTACTTGGAATGCCCTCTTAACCTCTTCTTCATCTGTCCAGGCTTCCCCATACGTCAAGGTCCAATTCACGCTCACTTCATTTCACTAGTTAACAAGTATTTATTCAATACCCACTATGTGTCACGCATTTGGTGATTCTCACCTATAATTTAAGGGCAGTTATTGCAAAATGCCAGTGATTATATGCCATTCACCTGTGTCTCAGGTATCCAGTTCCCATTTGGACTTCCTGCTATGGCCCCTGCTCACCAGATTGAATTCCTAGGCACCAACCACATCCAAATTAGAGCTGAAACTATTTCTTGTGCAACAAAGAATAGGAATGGCCTGGAAGTTAGCTTCTAAATCCTTAAAACTTCCCAAGTGATAGGAGTGTCTTTGTTATTCATGGTAAGCTTTAACAGTTTATGTTAGCGAAGTGACTCGGCGGGCCACCGAATACTTGTGCTAACAGGATGACTCTGGACTGGAACTAGCCATGCCAGAAAGACCGACAGTGTGATTAGAGGTTTGATGCTTTGAGCTACGTGATATCGGCCTGGCCTCTGGAAAAGGAGGGGAGCAGAAAATTGGTTTCAATCATATGGCCAATGATTCGATCAATTATGCCTACATGATGAAACCCTGGCAAAAACTCCAGACACCAAATCTCAGGTGAGCTTCCCTGGTGGACAATGCTCTACTATGTATTTCACACACTGATGTTCTGGGAGGGCGATGCATTCTGACTGCACAGGGAGAGGGCATGGAAGCTTTGTGTTTGGAACCTTCCCAGATTGTGTTCTACTGTCTCTTCTTTTGACTTGTTCTAATTTGCCATAATAAAACCATGGTCATAAGTGTAGCATTTCTTGAGTTCTCTAAGTAGCTCTAGTAAATTTTCAAACCTAGGGAGATAGTGTGAACCCCAGTTGATCAGAAGTGAGTGTGGTGTAGGGACCCCCAGACTTGCAACTGGTATCCAAAATGGAGGACTGGGACTTTAACCTATAAAGTTGAGATCTGGGGGAAGTTAGTATCAGAAGTCACAGTAGGTACTCTTCCCTCTTGGGCTGGAATCTGAGTTACCTGATTATGTGCTGCATTCATTGAACCAATTAACAAAAATAGCTTGAGCATCAACTATGTGCCAGGCACTGAACTGGGGGCTGAGTAAAACATAGATGAATTTATTACAATCCCTGCCTTCCAGGAGCCTGAAATCTAGTATAAAAGGAAATTATAATTGTATGATAATGATTCATAAACTCGTGTACAATGTATACCATAAAAGGGAAGATCAATTATAACCTGTGGGGAGAGGGCAGTCCAAGAATATTTCATAAAGGAGGAGACCTCTGAGCTGGCTTTTGAAAGACGGATAAGCAGCTGCCTCGGGGACAGAGAGAAAAGGGTACGCCATTCCACAGGAAGTGCACGTGCAAAGGCGCAATGGTGTGAAAAGGTACAGTGCGTTCAGATACACCTTGGCATGTTCATCTCGTTGGAGCACAATGTGGGAGTGTGAAGAGGGGAGTATAAGGTAGTAGGTCTGGGGAGGTAGGGAGCAGCTTTGTACTCCATGCTAAGCAGCTTGAACTTTATCCTGAAAGTTTCCCAAAGTGCAGCTGAGGGCCCAACTAGAAGTGAATAACTTTTAACAAGTAAGGTATTTTGAGAATGTCCATAATAGGTCATAAGAAGAACGCACATAGACTTGCATTTTGAAAGACCATCTTCCAGTATCTAGAAAAAGCAGTCTGGTTTACTCAGATCAACCTTCCAGCTAAAATCAAAGAAAAATGATGGACAAAATTGTAAAAATAAAAACTTAAAAGCACCCAAGACCTGAAAAGACATGAGGAACTTCCTGGCTAATTTCTGCATGAAATCCTGCAACCAGAAGGCTAAGTCAAAAATGAGACTAACAAAACCACTTATGATTTGAGAGCATTTGTCAGTAAAATGTGTAGATGAGTGTCTATACTCAGGTCACCAGCAGCAGACCTAGAGAGACAGCAGTCGGGCTCAGGCCCACTGAGGGGTGGGGCAGGGTGGGGGGCAGGTCTTAGGAGACATTTCCCACATGGAGCTAAGGCCTAAAAGGGCCATACTCTCAATGTGAAGAGCAATCAGATCTCATCCTGCCCCTCTCCCCAGAACCTCTGGAAATACCACAAAAGCCTGTTTTGGTGATAAACAAAAGGAGAGAAAAAAGGAAAAAAGAGGAAAAGCATCTATTCTTGGCTATTTGTGGTCTGGCCCTTGCCAGACATCTTACAAATGTGTATCTCATTCTATGGAGTCTGGATTGTGACCAAGTGGCTCTCAAAACTTGAACTTGTTCTGAGGTGTTTTGACTAATAGCTCATCTCAGGAGGAGGCACATCTACTAGGCCTCAGAGAACACTCACGAATAATTTTATAAGACCAGTGACCACCAAACAGTCAAGGATTACCAGGCATACAAGAAAACAAGACAACCTCAACATAAATAGAAACCATAAAAAATCACCATAGAAACAGACCCATACAGATTTCAGGTAATGGAATTATCAGACCCAAACTTGTTTTTAACAAATGTCAAACATGAAAATATGTGCATGGAATACGGCACCATCCAAAGTGATATGCACATTTGGAAAAAAGAAAGGAACTCCCAAAATAAAAGAAATACAAGAATGAAAAATATAATAACTCAATCGTTGTATTTGACTGCATATTGGACACATCAGAAGAAAAAATTAGTGAACGGAAAGAAATTTTGGACATCTTTCTGGGTCAAGTGGAATCATATTTTCCAAGATTTTAAGGCAAAATTATTTCCCATTCTTTCAGTTGCATTATGGTAACTTTCCACGGGTTGGGCTGTTCTTACAAAGCATGTTGGATAATCATTACCTCTATTTCCTTATACAAGCTGTGATTCTTGAAATGTTTAACGTGGTGGTTGATTGGACCCATATCTTTGCTTAGCAGCTCAAAGAATGCCGCTGTTCATTTTCCTATTAAGTAGACAAGCAGTCTTGACATTCAACCCAGAACCCTGAAAGAGTGGAAATTTGCCATCTCTGGCAGGTGGAATTATCAGTAGGTGCTTGATGAATGCCTAGTAGGTCAATTTGATAATTTTTCCCTTTTTGATTAAGAGCCAGCATTCTTTTGTTGCTGCATATCACCACCATCCTGTGTCTACGGTGTTGTACTGTTACAGAAGTCAACGACCCTCCTCCCAGCTCCATGTGGCACCTGGAAGGCTAGGGAGATTTATCTGAAGTTTCCAAAGCAAAATCACAGTAAAGACCTTTTTGTCCTTTGTAGATGAAAACTCAACTACTCTTTTCTGGGGAGGGATTCAACCCTCTGAGAGCTGCCATGGAAACCCAACCACTGGAGGCTTCAGCAACTGCTCAGACATTTCCTTTTACCCACAGCACAATAGAATCCAGGCAAAGCAGTATTCACAATATAAAAACACTTATTAGCAGGGGACTGCACGTGCATCTTGCCAGGTATGGGCTCCGCCGTCTTTCTCTCTGAGGACGCCCAGCTGGAGAGCCCAGGGAGGAAGACATCTGAGGAGCATCACCACAAACCAGCTGTGACGACTGACCAAGGAGAACATGGGCCGTGCCTGCAGGGAGTGGAAAAAACACTAAATTGTTTGAGAAGCCACCTGCTTCTGCCTCTCAGAGAAATGGGGAGGCTCAGGTCAGATAGGGCAACCAGCGGACTCCAGCAAAAAAGTCATCTCTGATTCACCTTCTGTTCTGGTCGTAAAACCCTCCATCAGTGGCCTAGATTTTGGGATTGTTTGCCCAAAACAAAAGAATACAAAGATCTTGCCATTTCAGAGGGAGAAGAAAGGGTGGGATTATAAAACTAGAGGGGGTGGGAAAATCTCTTTGAAGGGGAAGGCAAAGCTTGGCCATCGTTTATATTCTCCCCGCTGTCCAGAATCCAAACCTCCTGGCTAAAGTGCTGTAGCATTCATAGCTGGAAGAAAAATGAGCAATTGTCCAACATTTTTACATTCCGGGGAAGGAACAGAGATCTAGCCACGTGGATGAGTGATATGTCCAAAGTAGTTAGTGACAAAGCGAGACCCGGAACCTAGGCTTCTTGACGTTACTACCCACACTGACCATTCACTGACCTTTTCTTGCCCCGACTTCCCAGCACCCATCAATCAGCAAATTCTACTGAGTCTCATTTTCCTGTTCTTTCCCTTGCCAGTGCTATATCAGGGGCACAAGCCCTAATCACCTGACCCAAAACAAAAGAAGAACAGGATCAGGTTCTGTGCTAAGCCCTTGGCACACATGCATTTGCATTGAATCCTTATAACAAACTGTGAGGTGAGTAATAATGCCTGTCATATATATGAAGGATTAGGGGCTCAAAGATTGAGAGAGGTCACACAGCTAGCAAGCAACAGACTCAAGACTCAAACTCCACATTTGTCCGACTCCAGGTCCTCTGATCTTCTCATTACACTGCTTCCCAAGACTATTTCAGTGGCTTCCTACTTGGACCCTCTGTGCCTGTTCTCTTTCCATTTCAAATCATCCTGTACTCTGAAGCCAGATTAATCTTAAAACTTGCTTTGAATCACATCACTCCCCTCCTCAAGAGCCCGACCCATTGTCATTTGACTGTGTCCACCATCTGGTCCAACCAACATATCCAGCCTTGTCCCCCAAGGCCGATACTTGGCTGTTCTGTGGATATGTTTTGGCATGGCTGATTTCCCTCTCCTACAGTGCCTGCCCCTGCCTTTTCCTCTCCCTTAAAATACCTGCATTGATTCCTTTATTTCGTCGACACTAATTGAATACCTACTACTTCATCTAGAAGATTCATTGCCAAGAGGCAGTATAGCTCAGTGGACAAAGCACAGACTGAAACAAGTTACCTGACTTGAATCCTGACTCCACCAATTATTAGCTTATGTGACCTTGGGCAAGTTTCTCAACTTGTCTGTGCTTCAGCTTCCCAAAACATAGAATGAGGATCTTAATGGCTCCTATTTAGAAGATGATTGAGAGAATTAAATTAGTTAATACATATAAAACACTTGGAACAGTACATGGAACAGAGTAATAACTCAATAAACAGGAGCCCTGACAGTATTAATAGGTACCAAGCCCTGGGTTTGTTGCTGGGATACAGAAATGAATAAATCACAGTCAGCGGCTTTCCTCACAGTCCAGTGAGCAAGGTGGATATGTCAGCCAGGATTCACAATCGTGAGCTCTGACCGCCAGAAAAGAGGCAGGTCCAGAGGGCTACGGGAAAGGTATTAGGTATTGGGGATACGTCAAGGTTTTGGCAAAGACAATGCTTCATCTCAAAGTTAAAGAAGTATAGCAGTTCTTCCTTGCGGCATCTCAATAAATATGATACAATCATCCAGCGACCGCAGGGAGATCCTGTGAGCTGGAAATGCAGCTGGAAAGGTAAGCAGAAGCTTGATATCATAAAGACCTTATGCCATCCTGAGAAGTTTATTCTCAAGATTGTAAGCAGAGGCGTGCCCACCCCAGACCATAATGATCTCAGCCCCTTCTCGCCTGGGTCTAGCACACTGATTGCATGTTTCACTAATACAACACTTATTTGCTGTCTTATATTATCTCCAAGTACCAAGCAGCCCGCATAAGCATTTCTGAGAAGAAATGCTTCTCAGACATTTTTCTCATTTACCATGCTGACCCACCCCTGTTTGATGCTTCTTATCCTAGGTTGATATATTTTCTGCCAAGTAACCTTGCCACCTTGGCTACAGCTGATTGGACCAAGGCTTAGCATCTGTCCTAAAGGCGATTACCTCTTCATTGACCAATGCCTCAGGGCGTGGCCCAGAACCAAAGCTCGGTGGCGCCATCCCATCCAGGATGCTGACTGCCTGCAGTCCTTCTCTTAGCAAGTCCAAATGCCAAACACACAGAGAGGAAAACAGAGGCAAAGGAAACAGAAAAACTCACTTTGAAAAAAGCAATACAGAGCAGCCATGAATAAACCAAACCTACGAGGTAGAGAGCAGAGTGAGTCAGCAACACCAGACAGCGAAAGCTTAGGCAGAAATAGATGAAACGCTGTAACAAGAAACACCAGCCAAGGTAGGCAACAATGAGATAAACCATGTTATATCCTGAACCACGATCTACATCCCAAATATCATGCCCGGTTTTTGTGAGTCGAGCAGTGCAGGGATTAAGACAGTTTTCTGCTTTTCTCCATTCCCTGAGTGTCCTTGAAATAAATCCCAGAACATTCTGAGCACGTCTCTTCCTTGCAACCAGAACGAGTCCAACATCATAGAGACATGTGCTTTCTGGTCAGCTGGATGGCACGTTCCCCAAGTGCTTTCTCATGGACCAGCCCATGGATCGGCAGAAAAGCTAGAATGAGCACAACTTATCCAGAAAGACTTCCAAGATTCTCATGGGAAGGGATGTAGGTGAGACGTGAGGCAGGAGAAGTGAGAGAGGACCAGATACTCAGGGCCAACCATAGCAAGGAACTGGGGTTCTCATCCTGAGATTATGGAGCTCCCTTTAAGAGATTAGAAAAAAAAGGACATGATCAGGTTTGAGAATGCTGCATAAAGTGTAGCTTCATCCAATAAACACTTGTCAACAATGAAGGTAGATCTAAAATATTTGAGACTCAAGGGAACTTTCTGCAGTAAAAATGACCTATCCTTCCATGACCAGAAAGGAAACTTTCCAGGAATAGTCACCCAGCCAAAAATGTAAAATAAAGAAATGTAGACAAATTATATATTCCAGTGCCCAGACAAAGGAAGCCCCTGTAAAGAACAACTTCTCCAATAATTATTTCCCTAAGACTGAACACAACACAACAAAACACACACACACACACACACACACACACACACACACACACACAGAGCTGGTAGGGGCTTTTCTGAATGTGTTTGTGAAATGGGACACTCATTTCTCTAAGGAAAACAATCTCTGAAGAGAGATCTAATAGAAAAGTCATCCTTGTGAGTATCTTACCTACTTTAGCCTACTGGTCTGAGTTTCACAATTGCCTGCTTCTACTTCACAGAGCCAGGCACTGGAGTGACCAGAAAGAGTCTGGCTGCCAGAGATGCCCCAGACTCCGATGACACACAGAGCTTCGGAGATAACTCAGGATGGAGTGAACTTCCAGGCCCCTCCCAGCTCCCAGGACCCAGCCTCCATCTGTCAAGGCACTGTTTCCTCTTTTTCACGCTTACCTTCTCTTTCCTTTTCATTGATTCTTTCAAAAGTCCCTGTGTGTTCCCTGGAACAGTGCTTATGCTGCCAATTCAAAGAAGTAGGACTTCAGAAGAATGAGATCGCAGGTGCCCCCACCCCCCTCCTGTGTTCCCACTGGCTGTTTGTAGAAGTTCTTCACAAGTGGGAGAGGAAAGGCCTTCCAGAGTGGTGCCCCACACACATCACTGGGTGTTAATCAAGGTTTTCTGTGCAGCTTCCTCCACCATCTGTTCGCGCTACCTTCTCGCGGAGACTTGGCAGGGAAACGCATGCTGGTTTTCATTCTAACTCAAAGACAGTGAGGTTTTTCGTACCTGCACAGGACCCTGTGCAAGTTGTGATTCAAAGGAGCGTCAGCGAAGGCGCCAAGCCGCGAATTATAACCAGCTTCCCTAACGCTGTACCACAAGTGGCCATGAAGCCGGAGAGCTCCATTTCCTTCTTTTCTTTACAGGTTGAACCCTGCCAGATCTGATCCAATTCCAACCCAAACTTCTCTGTAACGAAACGATTGTTTTCTGAGCTCCAGCCGACGGCAAACTCATTTGGAGACATATTCAATATAACTGAACGGCAGTATGACAAGAGACCCTGAGGGTGGGCGCCTTGGCCTGAATTTTCCTCTTGTTCTCTATTTCCTTCCTCTGTTCCTCCCTCCATCTCAGCTTTTTCCAGTTTTTTTAGCCTTTGTTAAGGTCACTGTTTGGACCTCATTTCTGCTTCATTTTCTTAATGTCTTTTCACCCTTTCCTGCTACCTGGGGCACAATCCAGAGGGTTCCCTACTTTGCTACTAACCAGTGGGTTGTGGGGAAGAAGACAACGGGGAACTGTCCTGAGATACTTCTCAGAAGACTCATGGTGGGGCGTGTTGGTGGCTCAGCTGGTTAAGTGTTGGGACGCTTGATTTCGGCTCAGGTCACGATCTCACAGTTTGTGAGGCAGAGCCCCAGGTCGGGCTCTGCGATGACAGCGTGGAACCTGCTTGGGATTCTCTCTCTCCATCTCTCTCTGCCCCTCCCCAGCTAGAGCTCATGCATCCTCTCTCTCTCAAAAATAAATAAGATTCAAAAAAAAAAGAAGAAGACTCACAGCAATGGTTAATGACTATTTCATTAGCAATTGAGAACTATTTCAATCTTTTAATAACCAATATGGCTATATGAGAGTATACCAGCTTGAGCTCTGGGAACTGGCCTGGTTCAATCAGCCAGGCCTTGCTGCTGCTAGCGGCTGGCACTAGCACCCAGAGCAAGGCCTTATTGAACATAAACGATTTCACAGAACACCGATAATCAGACAAGGCCACCATGCATGTGACGGATCAGAGCAAAAACAAGACCAGCCCATAATCACATCTGAGTACACACAAAAAATATGAATGCTGTCCAAAGCACAAAAATCACCCAATATCCCCCTATCCTGCAAATGAGTGTAACTCTTTACCAGTTAAAATTCCTGCTTCGATTCATTCATCCCACCTTTTGGAGAAGCTAGTTAAGATACCCAGCCATAGGATGACCCCCACTTCCTAAAAGTATCCAATCCCAGTTTCTTAAACCCTCCTAAAAACCATCAGACACAAGCTCAAATCCTCCAAGAGGTTCTTCCTTTGACTGAGTCTCCCCACAGTTCCCCACAGTGTGTGCCTCCCTCATTACAATAACCAGCCCAACTTGTTCAGCCACAAGTGCATCAGAGAGCAAGGTGCACATTTTGGTATAGATGAGTCCCTTTGTCTGTTTGAGGGTGCATTACCACCCAGCTGGAAAGCTCTCTACATGTCCCAGAACAATTCTAGAGCATCCATATTACTACGCTTACTCCCCCACCACAGCCCACTTTCACTCTAGAAGTGGCCCTACTTCCTCCCTAGGGTTAAGTTTGCAAGGTCGGTTCAGGACCTCCAGCAGGCATTATTTTCCCTTTCACTGTTGCTTTCAACTAATGCAAGGGAAAAAGCTTAAAGCAAACAGAAAGCTTATCCACCCATCAACGCTGATGTGAGGAGACAGGACCAACACCCACCTTTTAGAACACACCTTGACCTGAAGATAAGCACCAGGTTTCCAGGAACCTGAGTGGCCACATGCTATGCCCAAGTTCACGTAACAATGAGTCTTGTTATAAGGCTGTTCTCTCCTGCTATCAGACACTTGAGCGAATAGCAGCTTCAGAAGGATGCATAATTGCTGGACACCAAATTAGCCACAAACCAAGATTGCTCCTAAATTATTCAAGATGTTGGAAAAATATATACACAAAACAGATCAATCAAAGAAATCAAATACATGCCCTGCGGTTTTGAGACAATTACTTGAGAAACATTCCGCAATTGAACACTAACCATTATTTTTCTCACTGAGTGGTATCAGAAAACTTGGAAAAATTAAATATGGTATCCTATCACCAACCACAGAGTAGAAGACAACATCCTGAGCACCGAATATCAGTAAGCAGAATCACACAGACTAATAGAATCACAGGATAAATGCAAACCTGAGGAAATCACCATCTTTCAAATAAAACAATGATTATCTCTGTGTGGGCTTATCTCTGACAGGGACACTGTACCAGATTGAAAGTTCTCACAGTTGCAGGAGTAGCACCTCAAATGCCGGAGCAGTGCGGTGACTCTGCACCCCACCAGCACCCCTGTTGCCCACTTATGGGACAGTTGAATCCAATAGAACCCAGCAACCGAAAGATGTCGGGAGAAAATCTTGGCATGCTGAGGAGGCATTTTCTGTGTTCGTTAAAAAAGATGCATTAATTGGGACAACTGAGCTGATCTAAGAAATAAACCTCAAATTCCCAGGGACTTAACGGAATAAAGCTTTCTTTCTCTTTTAAGTAACATTCCAACGTGGGTGTTCCTGGCGAGTGGGTAGCTTTCTTCTCCATGACAATTTCCTTCTTGGGGCTCCACACCCCTCCAGAGCACCAGTTCTCTGACTTGGGTTAGCCTCTAGAACACCTTTTAAAACTCCTGCTGCTCCCGCCACACCCCAGACCAATTTAATTAGCATCTCTGGGGTAGGGGTTTGGGCAGCGAGAGTTTTTAAAGCTTTCCAGATGGTTCCAACGAACGACAAGGTTGAAAACACTTCACCGTGTTTTCAGGGCTCCGGAATCCTCCATGGTGAGCTGGTGGAAGGGGAACGAGGTGGTGGTGAAGGCACACTCTCTCTCCAAAGTGCAGCCTGAAATGACAGACATTCCTCTGCCCATGTTCCATCCCTGCAAACTTGCTGCACTGCCACATGTGTAGGCAAGGAGGGCTGGGAAATGCAAGGCCTACCCAGCTTGCTTCCTCCCTGCAACATTCCCACATGCGGGAGGGGAGGGGACACATTGTTGGTGGTTAGCTTGACTGTCTCAGTAGGGTGGTGGGGATATAAGAGGGGTTACGTAGAAGTAGGAGAAAAAGACAAACGAGCTGAGGGTTAGAAGGAAAGAGACAACAATAGAACCGTGACAGTTCAAAGGTCGATGTCATGCAGCCCTCCAGCTACATTTGGTGCCACTGCTCACCTGGGAATACAAGCTCCACCCCCTGTCATCTTCTTCTCCATCCTGGACTCACTGCCTCCCTCTTGGGACCAGAGTTTTGTTTTGCGTTTTGGCTTTGCTTTTGTGGTTCTCCAAAAGCAGAACCTCACTGCTCAAGTCACCATTTCTGAAGGCAATATTCAGAAGATACAAACGCTGGGGTCATTCTCCCCTCCAGATCATATTGTAGGGCTATATATGACCATTTCCTCTCCCCACCAAGCCACCAGCATTGTTTCGGGGGGATAGTAGGTGCCTCCAGTCCACCTGCCTAGCCCACACTGAGAGTGAAGATACAAAAATGTGAAAAGTAAAATGGAGAAACTTAGCAGCCAAGAAAAAAGCTTGGTGGAGCCCCACAGCTGAGAAAGATAATGGTCTCTGTGGTTAAAGCCAAGGAAAATTCATCTTCTGCTTGGCTCCAGTGCAGAAGTTATTCTTTTTACCAAATCAAGCCAAGGGGAAAGCCCTTTCCCCATGTCACAGTGTAGCAGAAAACACAGTAGTAGGACTCAGAGGCAGTGGAGCAGAGCCCAGCTGCTCAGAACAGAGAAGAGGACAGGTCCCAGAGCCTGGGAAAGAGAGACTCTCTGCAGGCATGGTCAACAGGAAGACGATGTTTTTGCTGAGCATTCTGAGGGACATCTGCCTCCTTTAAATACCATTAAGGTAGACCCAAGCTGCAAATGAACTTGGAGCAAGGGCAGAAGGGAACAGAGTTCCCTAACAAGGGCCAAATAGCAGCAATCAAGCAGTCCCATGGAGTGGTTTAAGACCAGAACAGCACAGGCCAGCTGAGAAAGGGCAGAATGTGTAAGGAAAGACGGGACGGTTCCTGCTCACACTTTGCTAAGGGTTTCCCCAGGAGGGAGTGGAAATGAATCTCACAATGCCACTGGGTGGTATTCATGATTGTTTCATAGGATGGAGTGTAAGTTACCCCTAGAGAAATCTACATGTGATCTGACCCCACAGTCATTGCCCACCTATCCCGTGCATGACCCTTACCTAGTCTGGTACAGCAAAATGCCCCTCCAGGGACTCCTAGAAACCGATACCTCACCAGGATGTGCCCACCAGACTCACACAGTGGAGACTCCAGTGTCCAGAGTGAGGCATCCAGGTAAGCAATTTCTCCCACAGGGAACACAGCTGTCAGCAGCATCTAAAAGCAAAGGAAGGGAAAAGAAAGAAGAAAAGGAAAGAGGTGGGAGGGAGGGGAGGAAAAAAAAAACCCTCTCAGTTCTGAGAAGGAGTATATAGTATACTAAAAAAAAAGAAAAAAAAAAAAAAAAATAGACTTGGGCACGAAGAAAGCATAGTAACCAGTACAGCCTCTGGTAAAAACTAATTTCTGTGACCCTGGACAAGTACCTTATCATCTCTGGGCTTCAATGTCCTCCTATAAAATGAGAATTGAACTTAACAGATTGTAAGGCCCCTTCCCACTCTGCAATACTTCCATCCAATGGTGAAGATGGAAAAATGAATTTACCCCAAGAAAATTACCGTCTTACAAGAGAAAACTTTATATAAATCTCTAGTCATTTCTAAACGATTTTGTAAAAGAACCTCCATGCACAAATTATGCAGGGCTCTGCTTTTTCCCCTTCCTTTCTGTTCCTGCTTCCCTTACCTGTTATTGTAAGGTTGCCATTCAATGAACAGCAGGAAAAAAAGAAAACGAGCTAAAATGCAATCATTTGGTTTTCCTTACTTAGTAAAGAGCAAATCTCAAGCAACAGCATGTTAGTGGGTACCAGTGGGGACTCGACACATCCAAGAGGAAAAGGAGAAGGAGGAAGGAAATGTAAGCATTGCTTTACACGTGCACAATCTGCTCCTCTGTCCTTGGCATGCAAGGAGTACTTGCATATGATGATCGTCTTCCCTCGCTGTCTGCTGAGGAGACCCACCAATGTGTGTGAGCATTAAGTTGAACGATTTCTCGTGATACCTTAGATCCAATGAGTTCTCCATTAAAGCTCCAGTCTTCTCGTTCTCACAAATTTGTACTTTCACTCTGTTTGTGCTGTTGCTTCACACTGTACTTAAGAGGCAGCACTAATTATGTGAATCTGACCATCTCACAAGTACCAAGCTCAGTTGGTCAACATTGTATTAAGCAACTAACCAAGGTCCTTGCCCTCATTTTTAGTTCGACAAAGAATAATAAGAAAATAAACCAGATAACTATAGAATGTGAGAAGCATACTCTGTTAACCTCTTATTGCATCCATTTCGTTACTAATAAAATAAGTATTACACAACCCATGCCTCAAAGATACCTAACGGTGGTGCTTCGTAAGTATGTATGCCTAGGTTAGGAATTCCTTTATTTATTCCATGGTGATTTGCTGCACTCTGATCACTCGCCCAGGGATTGTGCTACAAACTTGCGAGTTTAGTTATTAACAAATCAAACAACCTTGTTACAAAGCAGTCCCACCTGGTGAGTTGCATGAATTGTGTGTCTCAGAAAAAGATACACTGGAGTTTTAATCCCCAGTAACTCAGAAGGTGACCTTATTTAGAAACAGAATCTTTGAAAATGTAATTCGTTAAGAGAAGATCATCCAGTGGGCCCTAATTTAGTTTGACTAACAAAGGGGGAACTTAGGGGGCACCTGGGTGGCTCAATCGGTTAAGCGTCTGACTCTTGATTTTGGCTCAGGTCATGACCTCACCATTAGTGGAATGGAGCTGCACTGAGCCTGCTGGGATTCTCTCTCCCCCTCTCTCTGTCCCTTCCAAGCTCATGCTCTCTCTCTCTCCCTCTCTTTCTCTCTCTCAAGTAAATAAATAAACTTTAAAAAGTGGGGGGAGTGGGAATTTGGATACAGACCTGTACACAGGGAGAACATCACATGAAGATGAAAACAGAGATCAAGGAGGTCCATCTAAAGCCAAGGATTGGCAGCAAACCACCAGAAGCTGGCACCTGTTCTCCCACCCAGACCCCCGCAGGAAACCACCCTGCCCACACTTTGACGCGGACTTCCGGCTTCCGGAACCGTGAGACGATGAAGTTCTGCTGAAGGCACCTGGTCTGCGGTACTCTGGCAGGGCAGCCCTAGGAAAGGAAGATACCTGGGAACCAAGACCAAGGACAGCAACACCGAGTGTCTAGACTATTCTGCAGCGGGACATCAGGTCATTCCTGGGCGGGTGGATTCAAGGCCTCAAGGCTTTCCGCTGAGTGGAAAAACTGAGAATTGGGGCCATTTTCGTTCAACTGCGCCTCATTTTCTTCCGGCTGTTGGCAATCACTGGAAAGAGAAGTCGTAAAAAGCATACAATGCCGTTATTAACATCATTATCAACAATGCACGTACACAAATCTCAGTGAGAATTAGATTTTAATGTTTCCTTACAGGGTGTGCTGGTCCCAACTACGCCCAGCTAATTCACAGCGACAAAACTGGTTAAGCCTTTGCGTGATTTATTTTTGCTCCTATGGAAAGTTGACACTTTATTCATTAAACTACTCCCTTTAACACATTTCTAAATCATTGCTTTCCACTCTGATCGGGCCTCGTTTTCATTTTTGAGTTTCAGCTAGAATGGCTTTCATAATGAATTCTTTTTTTACCTGACAGGAGAAGTTAAAACCTCCCCCTGCTGAACATTTAAAAGGGAAATTCAGGCTCGTTTTTGTCAGGCTGTTTATCATACCTCGCAAATACTCAAATCCATTTCCTTTGGAAAAGGTTTGTCTTTCTATGACAGGCATATAAAAAGGCTTTATTACACTTCTCTATTCATTGGAGCTGCTCTGCCTGAAGATAAAAAAGAATTCATTTCTGGATTTTCCTTGAATGTCAGGTCTATAGTTCCCTTCTATTATCAGAGTTCTTAACCCAAGAAGAATGGAAGGGAGGGAGAATTCAAGTTAATACACAATATCAAACTCCATTATTGACTAACATGAATATCAAAAATCCCAAAATAAAATCTGCATTCAAATGAAAGAGTACGTAAAGACAGAAAAAACGCTCTATAGGTATTTAATAGCAAGCAATCACTGGATTTACTTGCAACGTTCTATGCTGCGGGGCTTCCCAGATCTGGAAAATCACTTTAGCACCATTTCCTAAGTACGGTCTGATCTGTCAGTTATGATATACAGCAGTGCTTCTCAGACTTCAGTGTGCATGTAAATCACCTGGGGATCTGGTTAAAAGGCAGGTTTGCATTTAGTAGGTCTGGGCTGGAGCCTGAGACTGGGCATTTCTAACAAGCTCCCAGAGGCACAGACGCTTTGGGTCAGGGACAGCCCTTCTGGTAGCCAGGATAGAGAGCCAAAAGCAGTGCATTCCACTGAATGTAAACATCACTTCACTTTAAGCCTTGAGCTGGATCTGTCTGAAAATCATCTGAAAATTACATGAGAGGCTGGGGTCCCAATTTCGCACTAACTTGCACCCACTCACGGGATTCACGGTGGTCTGGGCATGTCGTATGGGCTGCTGGAGACTCCACGTCTGATGCTGACCACAGCCAACCCTGTGGGCTCATATCTGAGGCATCGGGAGAAGGCTGCAGATAAGAGTCAAGATGCTGTATGCAGCAGGGACCCCGGGAGGCCCAGAGACCCCTGCAGGGGAGAAGGGCCTGTGCCATCACATCACACATAGCTTCACCTCTGTGTAGATCGTGGGTGGTTTAGGTTTAGGTGCAGAAAGAAATGCAGATGGGCCAGGGGCCACAGGCACCACAGGGTTTATGATCTGGGGTGCATCGGACGCTGTATAATGGAAGCAATGAGGTCTGCCCTCAAATCCCAGGTGCTGACAAGACAGTCCAAAGTGGAAACAGCGCTCATGATCTCATACGGCAGCCCCAGAGGCTCCTAGCAATAGCTTGGTGGAAGTCTGAGCGAAAATGGAAGTCATTCATTACACAGCTAGTGGCCTGAGCAGGGGCACTTGAGTCCCCCTATCTGTGGAAAGTCAGCAGCTTGAGGAAATTTGGATTACATTCCTTCGAGGGGCTGGGGGCTCAGGGCAATGAATGAATGATGAATCACTGCAAGTCTGTGTCTGTGACCAGGAAAATAACTCAAATACAAATAGCGAAGCTTCAAACAGTAAGCCTTGTTTACACCTTCTGGTCAAAGCCATCTCTCATTTCATAAGCCGCTAAGATGGCCAATCCCCATAAAAATTAAGTATTGTGTGGGGATAAAAGAAATCAGAGGAAGGAAGCAGGAACCATCAGTTTAATATCTGTAGCATCACTGGGGAGCGCTGTAAGTTCAAGTGAAGTCCAATAAGGGGTAAACGATAGAAATCAGCCCTGGTTCTATCTAGCTAAGCTAAAGACACATTCAATAAACTTCTGTCCCTGAACCTAGACAAACAGGTCCAAGGTGTGAGCATCTCCGTTGTCTCGAAATGCTGCCTTTAGCAACTTTTACATTCCCTCAGTTGCTTATCCACTTTCCTTGCCTGAAAAAGATGGAGACTGATATTGGTAACTGGAACCGAGGGATGTAGAAGAACCTGAGATTCCCTCCTTCTATTTCTTGTTTACTTATTACAACAGTCAGGCAAACCGAGGACACTGTCTGTCCACACCCCTTTACCCACAGGCAGCACCCAAAGCCTTTCCACTCATAGCACCAGAGGGCTCTGGCTTCAGGCAGTGAGCAAGAGACAGGTGTGGCGTGGAGAGTGGCTGTGGTGGGAGGCAGATCACAGCCTCAGTGAGTGGGAGAAATCGCACATTTTCTCGTGGTGTCAACATGCTCAGAACCAGTTATGTGAGACCCTAGATTAGCCTTTATGAAAACGGGTCTATGCCCCTTGCTAGTGTTTTCAGTCACTCTGACGGCCACCCGTAGTAGCTCAAGCCCAGCTGATGCTTCATCACCACCACTATCCCGGCTCCATTACCCTAACTGTGACCTATGCCTCGGTTTCCTTTTCTGTAAAATGTGAAGAGAAAGTACCCACCTCATAGTGCGGTTAAGAAAAAAAGTGAATAAGGCATGGAAGAGACTTAGTGCAGTTCCTGGCATATAGTAGGTGCTTGTTAAATGCTACTGTTGCGGTTTGTGCCCTGCCTTCTACTGCCAGGAGACGAGGTAGTGTAGTGGTTAGCAGCACAGCTAAGGCCTGGATACATAATCCCATCTCTGCTGCTGACCACTGGCAAGTTGTTTAACTGCTCTCTCAGCTTCCTCACCTATAAACTGGGGATAATTATAAGAGTGGCTGCCTCAGAGGGTTCTTACAAGACTAAGTGGGATAATCCTGGGAAGCACTTAGTTCACAGGACCCAACACACAGTGAGTACTCAATGCGTTTGTGTGCATTTACTTTTATTATTATTGTCATCTGACACCTTTAAGGAGAAAGCAGCTTCCGTGTGAGCGTTGGACAATGTGTTACAACCAGCGCACTGGCACAAGAACCTTGGTGCAAGACGCTCACGCATTGGCACCAACCCCCTAGTCATACTGCTTCAAAAGACACTACTTACTAGTCCCAGTCCCAGTGGGGGGAAATGTAAAGTCACTTTCTCCAACTGTACTTTAGCTCATGCTCTTCCCCAGACAGAGAGCTGTCATCAAGGGGGCAGATACAATTTTCTGAAGTCTTGATGAAATCTTTATTTAAACCTTAGACATACTGCAAAACATTTTTGAGGATTTGGATTATCCCCACCTGCCAGCTCCTCGCAGCTTGTCTAAAGAATAAAGACACACACTTAAGTAAATGAAAAAAATTTTCAGAAAAAGATGTTGCCCCTTGCATTTTGAAATAAACAACATTATTTCCCAGAATCCTCTAATAGGCTGTAAGCAAGGCTTTTTTGAGCTTCCCTTGCAGTGTGGACCTGAGTTCTCCATGAAGCCTTGGAGGAGCAGGGAACAGGAGGGGTCATTCTCCAAGAAAAGTGAATCCAATAAACACAGGCCATCAGCACAGAACCTCAAATCTCATCTGAGAAGTTTGCCTCACTACAAGTGTTCAGCAGTTACAAAGCTAGTAAACTTTGAGTAGAAAAACACCAAACACAGATGGCAGTCAAGGCTGGCTCCAGGCCATGTTTGCCTCTGAGACTTCTTCTGCCATCCTACCGCCAATACCTTCTAGAAGCTTCCGCATCACACTCCAGCCTCCAGCATATGCCCACACTCCATATTCCTGACCCCTTCCAAATGCCCAGGATGCACGGTAGGAAACATCTCCCTGATCCTAGACCTGTGCCTCTTCCCTCCCTTTATCAAAACTTACCCCTGCCAACTCCTACCTCAACAGGCCTCTGCTCTCTTTTGTTGAAAATCCGTCAGACCCTAGCTTACACTAAGGCAGTAGAGGCAATTACTTACATGGAGTGATTTAAAGCATACCACCTAGGGGTGCCTGGGTGGCTTGGTCGGTTAAGCGTCCGACTTCGGCTCAGGTCATGATCTCACGGTCCGTGAGTTCGAGCCCCACGTCGGGCTCTGTGCTGACAGCTCAGAACCTGGAGCCTGTTTCAGATTCTGTGTCTCCCTCTCTCTCTGCCCCTCCCCTGTTCATTCTCTGTCTCTCTCTGTCTCAAAAATAAATAATTGTTAAAAAAAAATTAAAAAAAAAAAAAAAGCATACCACCTAGAATATTCTCTGTCCCCCACACTAAAATTTCCCTCCAAACAGTTCTCACAGTACCTGAAACACCATCATCAGGTTTTTTGCTGCTTTCGATCCAATCTGTACTGTTTCCATGACTCCTCTGTTGAATTACAATAGCAACTTACTTAGAACATCTCAAATCATAACCAGGAATATCTGGTCTCATAGAGAAGGGACTAAAGACAAGGAAGTTGTAACAGAAAAGAAAGAGGAGAGAAACAGGTCTAGGGTACAAGGGATTCTTTTCTTTAAAAGGAATAAAGGGGCACCTGGGTGGCTCAGCCAGTTCATCATCCGACTCCTGATTTCCGCTCAGGTCATGATCTCACAGTTTGAGAGTTCGAGCCCCATGTCAGGCTCTGCACCGGCAGCATGGAGCCTCTTTGGGATTCTCTCTCCCTTTCTCTCTGCCCCTCCCCCCCCCTTCTCTCAAAAATAAATAAATACACTAAAAGAGAAAGAAAAGGAATAGAGATGTTTCTTGGGCAAACAAGGGGTGATACGAAGGCTGTGGCTTATAGAGAAAGTTAGAAGGTATTAGGAATAAATCTCACCACTTCAGAGTCCTACTCAGCTCTGGCGGTGATGGACCATAGTGGAATCACAACTGGATAAACTAGCTCATTTCATTGTGTTTTGTGGCTGATATGCTTGCTCCTACCGTCTTGCTTGCTATCTGCTTCCCCTTCTCTTGCTTCGCCCAGCAAACTTCTCCCTAAAGCCAACCAAAATGTGGCCTTTACTTTGAAAATAATACCAATATGTGGATCATGCGCTGCAGCAAAACAGCAAGGGGATACCTATTGGTGGGGAGGTGAGGACCCTTCAACCAGCCTCTCAAATCACTGCATTGTTGCGATTGCTTGCTTCATTTTATACAAGACCGGTTGGTTGGTTTTATTCTACTTGTGTCCCTTCATTCATTCACCAAATATGTGTTGAGTATCCAGGAGAGGCCAGGCCCTGGAGATCCAAAAAGAAAGCCACAATCCTGACTTTAAGGACTTCATGCGCTGGTAAATCCACACTCCAAAAATCCATAGCCCTGATTTGGCAAGTTCCATGATATATACAAATATTGTCTCTATAGTCGATATCCAGCTACCCACGGTGAACAAGTGGCCCTCAACACTACTGATTCTGTAACAGTATGCTCTCCCCAGTTGAGACTAGCAGGCTCCAGCACAACCGCTCGACCTCACAGGTGAGCAGGGGAGGCAACAAGTCAACCATCAGCATGCACAGGCAGTCACAGAGTGCAACAGAAACACAGAACCACGAAAGTAAGAGACAGATTCTACCTGCAGAGGGTCAAGGGAAACAGAAGAGAAAAATCATGAACTTCAGCCACTGAAGGAGAGAATTTAATGTGTCAATGCCCCACTAGACCATAAGCACAGACTGCTTTCTTTTTTCTGCATCTGTCTTGTAATGTCTTCCGATGGACGTCTCAGTGTGACATACATATACATTATAGCTATTCACTGAGATTTTGAAGCAAAGGGAATTCACGCGAGTGGCTTGCTCCTTTTTCCTGGTGGCTGTACAAGTGGTTTCCAGATTTTGCAAAAGGAAACCTTGCCATTGCTGAGTGTACCCTGAAACCTCATTTTATTATTTTGACTTGAGTTTTAATTAACTGTACATATGGCTGCTTGCTCATTAGGGTCATATGGCCCAGCTGGGGAGGGATCTTCCTGGCATCTGGGCTGCGTTAGCATGTGCCTTTGGGATTTGGGTCTCTGACAAGAGGCTGTGAAGGAGAAATTCGGGAAAGGTTACAAATTCAGGTGCCAAAAGCAACTGCTTTGGCTCCTCCAACGTGAGAGCAAAAGAATAAAGAACCATAGAAAAATGGTCCAAAGTAACAAATCAAACTTGCTACGAAGCAGAGTTTGACCAAGCACCAACCAAGCTCAGTAGAGTGCTGGATGGGGGCTAAAGCATCTGCAGATTTTAAGACTTGGCCATTTCCAAAATAAAAATTCAATGACATGCTACTCAATCCAATAGTAGAGAATGACCAATGACCTGGAAGATACCACTCCACAGAGGTGCAAGTTTTGTTTGTGTGACTGGTAAATCTCTCTCTCTCTTTTTTTTTAATGTGAAGCCCAGAAAACACTTAGTGGAAAACAGGTTTGTAACCCTGGTAAACCACATGGCTAGCTGCCTTCCAAAGTGGCTTCCTTTCTGGAAAGTGTGTACTTATCTAAAATTGAAGTTGTGCCTACCAATGCTAAAAACAACGGGCCTGTTTAATCGTGTTAGTTGGGGGGGAAATTCATCAGTCTATTACTGATAATGTGTATTCAAACTGTGGATTCACTAAATTTTCAACTGTTGAAACATCTGGAATGAAGTCACCGCTCCAAAAAATACATAAGAAATGTGAAACAGGACAATAGTTTAAAGGAACTCACAAAAGCCTCCAGCATCCTCAAACATCGATTATAAAAGGCCAATCAAGTTTTGATTCCTTTATGGAAAATGAATAATTCTTTGCCAGTTGCTTCCAACCTCAGCCCTTCCCCTTTTAATGAAAATCTTTGTGTGAACTCTCTTAGATTCAAATTTTCTACAACATAAATACATCATGAGATTGCTCCAGGGGCCCCACAGACATTTTCTTAGTATCAGAAGCACAGTGGGAACTAACCTCTCATTTACAATACGTTTGAGCGTAGAAAGTCACTAGCCTGGAGACCCCCTAAAGCACCAAAAATTTCCCTGAATTCATTAGCATATACTCTACTAAGCAGTAATATTAGTAATATGTATCGAATCATATTTATCACTTGCATTCTAGCTACCTCCAAAAGTATTTGAAGCGGTTTAGACAACAGACACATATACTTTTCAATTGTTAAAATAAGGATAATCAAATAAAAATATTAAAATCGTATACTTGAGAGGAGAAATGTTGTTTACCAGAAACCCAGGCTAGGGAGAGATACTACAATTGAGTCCTAAATTTTGCTTCAGAATTTTCTAGTGGCCAATAGGAAATTTGGTGAATTATATAATTCTCACTCATTAGAACAGAAATAAAGTTTTTTCCTTGGCACTAAAATCTAAGAGAAAATTATTACATGAATCCTTATATAAAGAACCTATAATAATTAGCGACTTTTCAAGCAATTTTAAAGATGCAGATACATTCTTCATGTGAACATTTCTTATATTTAACCTCAGGGGTATCATATTAAACCATAATTTTATGCAGGCATGTTTCCAAATAAGTAAACTAATATAGTCCAGGTATGTGATTTTGTGACGCTGTTATTTCATGTCGAGATAAAGCCTGGAAAATCTAGAACATTAGATGATTAGAAATTCTGTTAGGTTACCTTCATCAAATATAAAATACCATGGCTGTGCTTTTGAGAGGCAATTCAAGACTGAGCTCTCCCGAGTGTGTCTCTAGTTCTATTGATGCCAGAAATCAGACCCATATGCTTCTAGTAACAGAAGTGCAGGGAGCAAGATGCCACTTGGTTATGAAATTCAAAGAGCAACACAGTGGATCTCTATCACGGTACCGGCCCTGCCCACAGCTCCCATAGGCACCTTTGCTGAAGGGGTGATACCACATGTACCTGGCCAAAGGTAACTGGACCAGGGGCAGTCACTTGACTTAAAGGCCAAGAAGGCACAGGCTTATGACATGGCTTGGCTCAGACAGATGAACTTGTCCATTCTGATTCTCACCCTTCAGCATTTAAGCCAAGAAATTCTGACATTAGGGTAGTTAACTGTGGAAACACTAGTTTAATGAACATAATATAAATAGAAGCCAGGATTCATGTTGGCTCTGTGTGTAAAACAAGGAGAAAAAAGAGAAATCTAAGAGAAGCAGTAGATATGAGGAAAAGAAGTACAAGTACAGTAAAACCTGGTTATAAGTAACTTGTTCTGTGAGTGTTCCACAAGACAAGCAAACGTCTCTAATAAATTTTAACTTGGTAAATGAG
The DNA here is from genome assembly GCF_023721935.1 of Panthera uncia. Taxonomy (NCBI): domain Eukaryota; kingdom Metazoa; phylum Chordata; class Mammalia; order Carnivora; family Felidae; genus Panthera; species Panthera uncia. The sequence goes on along the minus strand of NC_064812.1, from coordinate 39,126,347 downwards.
TGATGTCTTATGAGTAGTACGTGATGCTGAATGTTACATGATCACAACTGAGCCAATGGTTTTCTCTCTCTCTCTCTCCCTCCCTCTCGCTGCGGGATTATGGGTGATCATCTCCCATGCTTGGATGCTTGGTCTCAGGCTGTGGTGTTTGGCAGAAATCAGTGATTTTTCAAACGTTGGAAGGTGCCCATAACTGGCTCTAGTGTATTTTTTGTCACTTCAAAGCACCTATGGACAGTCCTTTGCTTTTCCATACCAGAGTAAGCTTAAAAATGCTTTGCTTCATTCTAGGTCAGGCTGCGTGCAGTTATAGACCCTTTCTTCTGCTGCCTTATTGCCAGTTACATAGATACAATATATGACAAGAGTTTATTAATACTGTACTGTAGTCAACATCCTGCGAGTGTATACAATGGCCCCCATGCAGAAAAAGGTTGAAAAGAAGGGTGGTAAGAAGGGGGAGATGATTACAGTGGAAGTCAAGAAGGAAATCATTGAGAAGTATGAACAAGGTATGCAAGTGGCTGAAACTGTAAGATTTTGTGAGAAGTCTACATCTTCCTCTGCAAAGGAGGAGAAAAGGTGGAGGAATCCCTCACTTCAAATGAGATTAGGGAGATGCGTAAAATGTGGGAAACAGGGCAGGGTGTCTGGGTAGCTCAGTTGGTTAAGCAACTGACTTCGGCACAGGTCATGATTTCACGGTTGATGAGTTTAAGCCCTGAGTCTGGCTCTGTGCTGAAAGCTGAGAGCCTAGAGCCTGCTTGGGATTCTGTCTCCCTCTCTCTCTGCCCCTCCCCTGCCCATGCTCACTCTCTCTCTCTCAAAAATAAATAAACACTTTTTAAAAAAATTTTTAATGCGGGAGACAGTGCAAATTTTTGTAGAAAAGCACCACCTGAATAAGGCTGTAGCAGTGCAAGCGATGAATCTGTTTAAGGACAATGCAATGTCACATTTCTGTGAAATCCTCAAAAAGAGGCAAAAGCAAGTGTCACTGGACAGGTTCCTTGTTAAACTTGCACGAAAAGAAAAAGATTCCACTGAGCCAATAGAGAGCAGTGATTCCATTGGTGATAATGAAAGTCGTCCTACACAATAACCCTCCTCTCTCTGTCTCCCTCACACCAGCCATGAAGGTTTTCTTTTTCATTTTTTTTTTAATTTTTTTAACGTTTATTTATTTTTGAGACAGAGAGAGACAGAGCATGAACGGGGGAGGGTCAGAGAGAGGGAGACACAGAATCTGAAACAGGATCCAGGCTCTGAGCTGTCAGCACAGAGCCCGACGCGGGGCTCGAACTCACGGACCGCGAGATCATGACCTGAGCCAAAGTCGGCCGCTTAACCAACTGAGCCACCCAGGCGCCCCCAGCCACGAAGGTTTTCAAAGGTAAGTTCAGGTTAATTTGTTTATTTTCCCTTCTATTTTGTATTTTCTTTATTCTTTTGTATTCTATTACAGGATTGTAATCATTTTTTATATAAATATTTTTGGGTTGTAGAACGAATCATTTGAGTTTCCATTATTTCTTATGGGGACACTCACTTTGATATACAAGTGTTTTGGATTACAAGCATGTTTCCGACACCAATTATGCTCACAAACCAAGATTTTACTGCATATGGAGGTAAAGATGAGAAAACTGAACAGAGAGAGGTTCAAGAAGCAAATCTGCAGTGGGGGCTGAGGCACATCGATATCAAAACTGTAGCATTCAGACCATCTCACCTATCTCTGGTCAATGGATTCTGTCTTTTCCATCCAGTTCTTCAGTTTTTCTTGGTTTCCTGTGTGCATGCAGCCTTAAAATAAATGGCGAATTAGTGGAGGTAATATTCTTTTTTTTTTTCAAATTTTTTTAATATTTATTCATTTTTGAAAGGCAGAGAGAGACAGAGCGCGAATGGGGGAGGGACAGAGAGAGAGGGAGACACAGAAACAGAAGCAGGCTCCAGGCTCTGAGCTGTCAGCACAGAGCCCGACGCGGGGCTCGAACTCACAGACCGCAAGATCATGACCTGAGCCGCAGTCGGCCACTTAACCGACTGAGCCACCCAGGCGCCCCTAGTGGAGGTAATATTCTAAGTCACTCTGTCTGCACCCAAGAGGATAAATGAAAGTAGGTTGCTTCATCTACGGAAAGAAATGTAGGCCTATGCAGCAGGTCCATAGGAGAAGTTCACTGAGCCAGAGGCAACTTGTCCTCAAGCAACATCTTCCTGGGGGTCTGGACAAACTGAAATCAACTGACGCCTTTGAGCTCTTACCGTGAAGTACAAAATAAACAACTTTGGCCTGAGAGAAATATTTTAAAAGCAAGTGTCAGTGGGGTTCTTCCTTGGGAGGTGAGGAGGAGGATGCTAATACACTTGCCTTGAATACACATCTGACTTTAAGCAACATTGGTCCCAGGCCAGGGCCAGCAAGGATGGTTAGCTACAGAGGGGTTGGTCCTAGACATTTTGTGGTAGAGTCCACCTGAATATGGAAAATTGTCAACACAAAACAGCAATTTTGATTTGGAAGAACTAACAGAAGGAAAAAAAAAAAAAGAGAAAGGCAATGAAAGCAATGAAAGACATTTTCTGGAAACCGACAGCCCGGATTTGAACCCTGGCTCCCAAATGTGTTAGATGTGGAACTTTCAAGTCACTGTGCCTTTGCTTGTTCATTTGTAAAGCGGGGTGATTAGAGTATCTCCCTCACGGAGTGGTTGTGAGTTTTAAATGAAATGATCCACGGAGATCACGTAGCACGCTGCCTGGCACATGGACGCTCCATAGATGTCACCATCCCTCCTCTGGGAGCCTTGTTTCTGATATTCCGGTCACTTCATGCTCAGACCCTCAGGAGTCATCTTTGGGAAAGCATCAAAGGAGCAGAATGAAAAGGCAAACACACTTAGGGAAGGCAGATGATATTGACATTTTGACACGAGGGTATTTGTGGATTAAATGCATGGTTTTGAAGAACTAAAGTTCTGAGAGGTTGGTGAGGATGAAAAGCCATTTTATGCTGGTGAATATTCAAATGTCCGTTCAAATATCTGGCATACTGTAGGAAAATACCTACTTCAAAAATACAAAGTAGAACAATAACAAAACCACTTTTAAACCGTTCTGCACTTTTTATTATTTTCATACTGACTACTCCTGGGTCTAGTTTCCTGTAAGCTTGCTTCAGATAGAACTTCTTTAACTTCCCAAATAAAGGCCCAGTCCGAGCATTCCTAGCTGACACTTTCAATGACCCATCCTAATCCCTTATCCACAGACTTCTGACTGCAGGTATCGAAATCTTTGTGCCAGCGGACATTCTATGGAGCCAAAGCACTGCCCTGCTCCACATGGCAGAGCAGAAATGCCAGGAAGAAACACCCTTGGAGCAGCCTTCAACCAAAGACCCTTGAGAGTCATTGTGTAAATGACTTAGATAGGATAGGATAACTCAAAGTCAAGTGTTTACCCCCACGTCTCAGAGTTTCCCTACAGAATTAAGCCCCAATGGCCCACAGTGGTGGCTGAGCTTCTAACATCTTTACTGGCTATCTTTTCTACTCAGTATTACCTTGGCACCTCCTCTCTCCGTTCCCACTGATGTTCCCTGTGTCTCCCAAATCGACTGCTTGCCCTTGAGTCCTTGTCTCGGGTCTGTCTCTGGGGGAACCTAAAAGAAGCAACATCTCTGCAAAAATCTTTTCCTTATTAAGCGATCTAAAGTGTCCAAGAGAGTGGTTAAAGCTTCCAACCCTGCTTTCTGCATTGATTTCTTTTCCTTCTTCCCCGCGGATTTGCCAAACCACAGAGAAGGTACCTATAAAGGACCCCCAGCCTAAAAACAGGGAAGACTCCAGTGGGTCTGTGATGAAAAGCACCAACCAGCTCTGCAAGGGGCAGCCTCACTTTCCCACGGGTGCTGCCCTGGGGAGACAGACACAACTCGGGGTTTACAGCGCATCTTCACTCTCCAGGACAAAGCGGCTGGGTGGCCTTTGCCCATGATGAGGACCGCCAGGCAATTAGGTTCTTGTTCTCTCCAAATTTCAGTAGGAATACAGAAGTTTTATTTTTAACTCTGCGGGGAGGTGTTGCCATGGTAACACAAGGAACTCCAAGAGCAATTTGATTGATTGATGATCTTGTGATGAAGGAGGATTGACATGAAAGACAGTGGGGGGAAAAATCACCCAGCTTTATCACCCTGGGCTGAGTTTATAGATCTTGGTTACGAGACACTAATAGTATATGTTATCTGTCTATCCCTATGCAAAAGGAAACGCAGATGTTTTCCTACTCTGGTCCCCAAAGCAAAATGGGGAAGAAAGAAACTAGTGAATTGACCATCAGAGAAGGGAGCTGGTCTCATTAATTGAAGAGGCAGGTGATAAATGCAGCTGAAAGAACATAACATTTGCTAGGCAGGCTAGGCAGAGCGTTCCGATGCCCCACCCAGCAGGCACTGAGGGCACAGTTCTGCTACTCCCTGTCCCTAACACATTTCACTTTCAACCATCCTCTCCTTTCTTTTTTTTAAATATAATTTATTGTCAAATTGGCCAACATACAGTGTGTCAAGTATGCTTTTGGTTTTGGGGGTGGATTCCCGTGGTTCATCACTTGCATGCAACACCCAGTGCTCATCCCAACAAGTGCCCTCCTCAATGCCCATCACCCATTTTCCCCTCTCCCCCCACCATCAACCCTCAGATTGTTCTGTGGATTTAAGAGTCTCTTGTGGTTTGCCTCCTTCCCTCTCTGTTTGTAACTATTTTTCCCCTTCCCTTCCTCCATGGTCTTCTGTTAAGTTTCTCAAGATCCACGTATGAGTGAAAACATATGATATCTGTCTTTCTGTGACCGACTTATTTCACTCAGCAGAATACCCTCCAGTTCCATCCACGTTGCTGCAAATGGCATGATTTCATTCTTTCTCATTGCCAAGTAGTATTCCATTGTACATATAAGCCACATTTTCTTTATCCATTCATCAGTTGATGGACATTTAGGCTCTTTCCATAGTTTGGCTATTGTTGAAAGTGCTGCTATAAACATTGGGGTACAAGTGCCCCTATGCATCAGCACTCCTGTATCCTTTGGATAAATTCCTAGTAGTGCTGTTGGTGGGTCATAGGGTAGTTCTATTTTTAATTTTCTGAGGAACCTCCACACTATTTTCCAGAGCAGCTGCACCAGTTTGTATTCCCACCAACAGTAAAAGATGCTCAACGTCACTTATCATCAGGGAAGCACAAATCAAAACCACACTGAGATACCACCTCACACCGGTCAGAGTGGCTAAAAGTAACAAATCAGGAAACAACAGATGCTGGCGACAATGTGGAGAAACGGGAACCCTCTTGCACTATTGGTGGGAACCATCCTCTCCTTTCAAGTTACTTTCCTCTTAGTGGTGGGGATAACATATTTGAAATAACCCTGTAGGTGTTTTCCTTCCTGGAAAATTCAACATCTTTCCTTACAGCCCAGATACTGTCCTTGGCCCAGGGAAGGTAAAGGAGGATGCCAGCAGGGTGGAAGGAAGGTGTGACACAGGAGGGATTCCCATCAGACAGGAAAGGGATGTGGAAAGCTTTTCTGGAAGTGAACGGAGAAAGTTCTTGAGCAGCAATTCTCAAAATGATCCAGATCTTCCTGTGGGTCCTTCCAAGATCCTGCCAGGGGGTCCATGAGATCAAAGCTATTTTCATGCTCCTGCTAAGACATTGTTTGTCTTTTTCACTCTCACCCTATCAAGAAGGTACAGTGGAGTTTTCCAGAGTCTACACAGCATGTTACCACAATAGTTTGAATGCCAAAGTGTATATCTTCTATTAGATATAGGCTTAAATACATGCATCTTCTATGAAGCCAGATATTGAAGGAATTTGAAAAAAAAATGTAAAACCAGCTTTCCTACTAATTTTTTTTAGAAATCTAGTTATCTTCCACTTTTAAATGTTATTTATATTAGTCTATAATAGCTATTTACTTTCTTTTTATTTTTAAATGGATTAATAAAAATTTTAAATTTCTATTTTAATTTCTAATACAGTAAAAATAACTAGATACAGATCTTCCTCAACTTGCAATACAGTTACGCCCCAATAAGCCTATTGTAAGCTGAAAATATTATAAGTCAAGGGGCACCTGGGTGGCTCAGTTGGGTTAAGCATCTGACTTTGGCTCAGGTCATGATCTCACTGTTTTTGAGTTTGAGCCACACGCCTGGCTCTCTGCCATCAGTACAGAACCTGCTTCAGATCCTCTGTCTCCCTCTCTCTGTCCCTCTCCTGCTCATTCTCTCTCTCTCTCTCTTTATTTATACATACATACATACATACATAACTTTAAAAAAGAAAATACATAAATAACTTTAAAAAAGAAAATACATAAATAAATAACTTTTAAAAAAAGAAAATACTGTAAGTCAAAAATGCATTTAATACAGCTAACCTACTGAACATTAGAGCTTAGAAGAGAAAGGAAGAGGAAACACCTTGCAAAGCTGAAAGAAACCCTCTGTGAAGCTTGTACTTTAAGTCAACTGTGTATTTACTCACAAAGGATTATTTCATGCTAGAAAGCATGAAAACACTTAAAGTATTTTTTCCACATCAACTGAAGTTGTTGTTTCCAGCAATGGGAGATCAACTTCTTTGGGGGAGAGGAGACTGTATCTGAGTCATAGTGTTTACATTTTGACCCCAGCTCAATGTTCTTCTTTTTCTCTATTCCTCTCCTACTAAAAAAAAACAAAAAAACAAAAAAACAAAAAAAAAACCCTTTCCCTTTATCAGTTTTGCTTCCATTTTCCCTTTCTCCATCCCTCCCCTCCCCTCAGCCCTCTGCCTCCCTTTATCCTCTTCTATCATTCTTTTCCGTTGCTCTCTACCTTGGCTGAGTTGGGGGTAACGTAAACCCACTGACCCAACAGTAGTGAAAGCTGTTTCCAAGAGCTGCCACTTAACTGCGGGCATACTCTAGTGCCCCAGGGACTTTGCACAGAATAGTTCATTTAATCCTCACAATAACCCTACAAGGCAGATTTACACTTGCTCAGAGTAATTAGGAAATTCGCCCAAGGTCACACAAGTGGTTATGTGTCAGGGCCAGTATTCTAATAGTTATAGTGTGTGTTTTGGACTCTTGTGTACATGGTGTATTCGTGGGTGACCAGCGACCTCCCTGGTCATCTCTCAGTCTCCTTAATTCATCCCATACTCCCTCCAGCCAGCCACTTATTACAACCCTTAAGTCCCTTCGGCAGGCCACTCCAAAGATCCTGTCATTTAGAATCCTGACTCCCCTCCAGATTACCCTCTTAAGCAGAGTCTCTCTAAAATCTCTCCAGGCTGTGGTCTATACTGGATCCATTGGAAATACATGCCCGTTGCCCCCACAAACTGATAGTGCAGGCCACTCCCTGGGTTGCTGCTTTTCTTTGCTCTGTCATCAGATCAGCTGGCCTTCAGGTTTTACTCTGTGGGTCCGGCACCAACCTCTGAACCCCACAGTCTCCAGAGCTGCCACACCACCCCGTCTTCCCTTCTACAAAGGCAATATCATCCATTGCTTTAACAACGGAGGCTTATAGCAACTGTTATAAGATGTGCTTTCAAAGCTGTATCAGTAAGCTATTGCTGTGTAACAGACCAAATGTTAATGGTTGAAGAAACAGCCATTCACTATAGCTCACGAGACCACAGGTCAGCTGGGTCACTGTGCTTATCTGGGCTAGGCTTAGCCGATCTCAGCTGAGCTCATGTACGTATTTGCAGCCAAGTGTCAGTAAGCTGGGAGCTGACTGGTCTGATAGTCTCCTCTCAGGTGTGGCGGTTGGCTGTGTCTTAAGTGGGATGACAGACATGACTAGGCCATGGGTTTCTCAGCATTCAGCAGACTAGCCTGAGTTTGTTCACATGACAGAAGCATGGTTCCAGATAAAAGTGTGAAAACGCCCAAGGGCTCACAAAGTTTAGGCTCAGAAAAGTTTCACCATCATTTCTGCAACATTCTATACAGGCCAAAGCAAATCACAAGGCTTGATTCAAGGCATGGAGAAATAGACTTCCCTTCTAGATCGGAGGAGTTGCATGGTCAAATTGCAAAATGTGTGGAAACAGGGAGGAGGTTGAAAGATATTGGGAACATTTTTGTAACTAATCTACCACATGGGCAATTTTCTATCCTGGTCTTTACGATAAGCTGTGGCTCATATGGCTCTTGCTTAGTGCTATGCTATTTCTATTAGTCTACACTAAGATGCACATTAATATGCAAAGGAAGCCATAAGGAAAAGTTTTGACTAACACTGATGTTACTATTGACTAGTTTCTTTTTCCCTTGCTCCTAGAGCTGCTAAACCACCTGAACTCATGTAGCAGATTTTTTGACTCTTAGTTCAGATACTTGCATATAGGAAAGGAAAAACAAACTTTTTTCCTCTATCCTCTTAGATTCAGTAGCTGGGGGGTGCAAATTAAACTGACAAAAGTCAGATTAGTAGAAGAAAAGGAATACCTACTTTTTACCATTGATATTTTTTATTTTACACGCATAGGCGGGGGGGGGAGGTGTTCATAGAAAAAAAGTGAAAGCCCACAAAAGCAATTAGACTCAGAAGCTCAGCTCACATAAATTTTAACAAAGGGTGATAAATTGCAGAAATTTGACTAGATAAAGGGCTCCTAGGGGCGGTAAATTGTGAAAAAGTAAATAAATATATGGGGAAACTAGCAATAGATAAAGGTTTTTTAGCAAGGTTTGTTATGCAGACTTGAGTTGGTGCCTTCTTTGCTGAAAATTTTCTAGAATAATTAAGAATCATTCTCTTCTTCCTAGTACAGAAGTGGTGGACATCTTTACAAATGTAATTTTATGTTACCTTTATAAAAAGGAAATTTATGCCCTGCTTTTAGACACAAACGGGGAGGGCAGAGAGTTCCTCTTGAGTCTGATGTTTCTTAATTGCTTTCAGCTCAAAATCATCTTTATGCCTAAGTGGCATATCCTGGAATGGAATATTCTGATCCCCTTCACATATACCCCTGCTAAATGTCATCTTGTCAGTTTAAGCTCATTTCTTCATCCCCTGGAATCCTTCAGATTTCTTGGTCGAGAAGCCTGAAAGTGTAGTCCAGGCTACTTCCTGCCAGAAAGTCCAGAACATCTGGGTCTGATCCAACCTGAAAGTTCTTGATCAACTCAGCAGCTCCCCCAACACGTACGAGGCCCCTCTGATCCAAGGCCGCTCAAAGAAGAAGTGAAATCCAGAGCTGAGATCTCTGCAGTTGGTGGTGAGAGAATTATAGTCCCCACCAGAAATACCCTCCTTATCCAGAGCAAGCCCATAAGATCAAATACAGATGTGTGGGGGCAAGTCAATCCAGCAGCTTCTGTGGATGTAGGGCCTAAGAAATTCAGAAAGCAATGCAAGAAGAAAGAAAGGAAATCAAAGAGCAGGGAAGTAAAGAAATAAGTCAAAAGGAAGAATTCAGAAAAAGAAAGAGAAATTAGCCAGTGGTAAAACTTATTTTTTGTGAGGGGGAAAAATATGTTGGGATATGAAACCAGGGAAAGGAGTGAGACAAATCTCCAATGCGTTTCCTGCTCATCCTTTGGAGTACAAAAACCATTGCCTATTTGGCAGACCACTTTAAAAGGCCATCCTTATTCCAGTCCCAGCGGGTAGAGATTTAAAGGGTAAGGCTGTCTGATCAACTGGGTAGATGGGAAATACTTGGAGGCTTCTAGGGAGCCATTTCCGTCTCTCTTCTAAGGAAACCCAGTGACTATTCTATCACCACAAAAATGCATCCTGAAGACCAATGGGCCAGACCACATTAAACTGAAATGGCTCTTCATGGGGAAACTTTGTAGAGACCAAAGCTGTTTGCATGGATCTTCGGGATCTCTCTGGTGGGTGAAAATCAAGCATAGCTTAGCATCACATTAATTCTGTTGGAAACCACATCCACCACTGACTCTCAATGGGCTGCTGTTCTGAAATCCTAAGACACTTCTCCATGTGCAGGCCACAGCTCTCCCATATTGTATATGGAATGCTTTCCCTTAAAGCTTTTCTTCAAGAGCCCTTTTGACTAGAGAAAATGTATGCTCATACGTAGGCTGAACAAGTATGAAAAAAAGACTATGAAGAAAGGATGAAGGAATTGCCCGGAAAACCTAAAGAGTTTTGCACCTGTATCGTAGAGGCAGAAGTGAACCGCATGATGTAACAAACTGGGTGTGTGTTTCCTTCCAGTGACCTCCATAACAAAATACCACAGACCTGGGGCTTCAAACAACAGAAACTTATTATCCCACAGTCCTGAAGAGTGGGGAGTCTAGAAGTCTGAAACCGAGATGTCAGCAGGGCCATGCTCCCTCTGAGACGCTACGTTGAATTCTTCCTCAACTCTTCTTAGCTTCCAGTCGTTGCTGAAAATCCTTGGCGTTCCCTGGCTTCTGGCAGCATCCCTCCAATCTCTGCCTCCCTCTCCACGTGGCCTTCTTCCCTGAGTGCCTATGTCTTTGTGTCCAATTTCCCTCTTATAAGGACATCAGTCATGTTGGATTTACGGCCGACCCTACTCCAGTATGACCTCATCTTAAATTGATTATATCTATAAAGACCCCATTTCCAAATAAGGTCACATTTGCAAGTTCTGGGCAGACATGAGCTTTTGAAGGATATTACTCAACCCAGTACAGGGGCGAGTGGTGCTTTCCCCAGCTCTGCCAATTAAAGATAGGAAAAGAAATAGGTTTAAACTGGAGTGTGAATGATTGAAACTTTTTAGCCAATAGCATAAGGAGCCCGCTGCACTGAGCACTTTAGGAGAAATAAGAAAAATCAAGTTCTCCTTCTGTGACCCTCAGTGGGCCTATGACCCACTTAGATAGACATGGAAGAGATTCACAAGTTGATAAGCTAAGGGAGAAAAAAAGTCTTTGGAACAACCAAGCATTCACATAAGATGCCTTAAACAGCAGCGTGCACAGGAGTGCCCCTCACGTGTTTACACTGTGCCTGAAACATAAAAAGCTGGACAGAGCATCAGTCTTACTCCAGCAACACGAAACATCTGGATAAACTGAAAAAACATAGTATTTTTTTGAACCCATCAGAGAGCTGAGGTCTCAGAGCAACTCAACAGCGTGAAATCTGAAGGAAGTGAGCCTATCCAAGAAGACCGCATGTGAGCGCAGGCTCTCCTGGAGCACACGGCATGGCAGATGCCAGGCTCCATACAAATGGGTAAGAATTCAGCTAACATCATTTTTGCTTTCTTTCAGTTTTGTTGAGATCTAATTGCCACCCTCACTGTACAAGTTTAAGGTATATATCATAATGACTATATACTACAATATATGTAAATATCTGTAAGTTGCTAAGAGAGTAGATGCTAAAAGTTCTCATCACTAGGGGAAAAAACGTGTGATGGGGTTTTTTTTGGAACTATATGAGGCGATGGAGGTGAACTTATTGTGGCAAAATCTTTAATAAGTTGCTAACGGCCAAATGTGGGCTTCTCTGACTCTAGACTCCCTGGAAGCTGCAGCCACAGAAGTTCACGCTCACCGGCAGACTCCTCTCTGCAGATCTCCACCAAGTGGCAGAGGAGGGAGGTAAGGAAGTAGGAAGAGAAATGAAACTAGCCTTGACTGTTCTCCAAACATACCTTTCCTATAGCTCTGACTGTTCAAACTGCAGTAAGGTTTCACATACATTTCACAAATTTCCCACCCGCCCCCTTGCCAAATTAAAGAAATAATTAAAACAAAGTAAGATGTGGGGGGACATCCAAGAGAGAATATGAAAAGTGAAAAATGGATGTCACTGTATTACAAATAAATAACCACACGGCAAGGGGCGGGGAAGAAGAGAACTAACCTAAGTAACTTTGGAAAACAGCATCTTGACTGGATGCCATAAGGCAAAGAGAAGAACACGGGTACCAAAATGCTGTGATCTGGCTATCAAGTGTATTTCTCACAAAGGTATGCGTTAGCTGCTCTGAGCCACTTTATGCGCGTACTAGAAGTGAACAATAAATAAACTATAGGTCAAGAAAGCTAGATTTCTTGCTGTGAGAGAAAGAAGTTACAAAGAGAAAGGCTAAAGTGAACACTTTGGTGTTGGATTGGAATCAGAAGTATCAGAATAAACTCACTGTTTTTAATGTCTATATGGATGGCCACAGAAATAGAACTGTGTGGGGACGAGTGTGCTACAATCCAGACATGCATTTTCTAGCTCTGTCTGCTGGGCGGGCCGAGAAGCAATGATGCTCAGTAGTAAGGAGCACACCTAGTGCCCATATTTTTATTTCTAGTTACCATTTTCTAATCAAAGGAACCAGGGTTCCTTGGTTAAGAATAAGTAAGTGGAGGCATGTGGGTGGCTCAGTGGGTTGGGCGTCTGACTTCGGCTCAGGTCATGATTTCGCGGTTTGTGAGTTCAAGCCCCGCGTCCGGCTCTGTGCTGACAGCTCAGAGCCTGGAGCTGCTTCGGATTCTGTGTCTCCCTCTCTCTCTGCCCCTCCCCCACTTACACTCTGTCTCTCTGTCTCTCTCTCTCTCTCTCTACCTCAAAAATAAATAAAGCTTAAAAAAATTTAAAAAAAGAACAATAAGTAAGTGATACTAGGCCTTGGTCAGGAAAAGTACATAAGATCTTGTGGCAGAAAAATGGGAATTGCTCGGAAAAGCATGGGATTTGCCAAAAGAACACAAGAGGTAGCCTAAAGGAGCCCCTAATAGCTAAAGATGGAATAGTGTGAACAACCAATGACAGTGTTAAACTTTAATCAGTAGAATAAAATAAATATCCGTGTGTGCATGCTGATATAAATAATCAAATAAATAAATAAATGGGAAGTAGGGACCCTTCTTCCCCTATAAAATAGAATTCTGTAAAAGTCAAAAAGAGAGAAATGAAAAACATTCCTACTCGGTGTAAGAAAAAAACACAGTAAAAACTGATGCATCCATGATCCATTTACAAATGCTAAAATTCCTGGGTGAAATGTGAAGGAAACAGGGATATTTTCATAGTCTCAAAATATCTACCCAAGACATTTATTAACTGCAAAGGGAAAGACCATTTTAGAGTTAAAAAGCTCATCAGACACTACCTTAAAGTGGTCAAGGTTAGCATCACCAGTAGCAGGATTCATTGACATCACGAACCCTTTAATAGGAAGCCCAGGGGACAATGTATCATTTTGCGGTACTTTTGACAAGAATGTACAATCTCATCCTAATTGTGAGAAATCATCAGGCAAGCCAAACAAAGGAGCACCCTACAAAATAACTGACCAGGAGTCAAGGTTGTGAAATACAAGGACAATCTGAGGAGCTGTCATGGCTTAGAACAGATGAAGAAAAAATCACCCCCACAAAATGCAAAGTGGGATTCTAACTAGAATCCTGTACCAGAAAACAGACATTAGTAGAAAAGGTAGTGGAATTCTTTTAATGTTTATTTATTTTTGAGAGAGACAGAGAATGCGAGTGGGTTAGGGGCAGAGAGAGAGGGAGACACAGAAGCAGAAGCAGGCTCCAGGCTCTGAGCCGTCAGCACAGAGCCCAACGCGGGGCTCAAACTCACGAGCCGCGAGACCATGACCTGAGCTGAGGTCGGAGGCTCAACCGACTGAGCCACCCAGGTGCCCCCAAAAAAGGTAGAATTCTAATAGGATCTAATAAGATCTTCGAAATAAGAAGTTTTTTAAAAAACAGAATCCAAAAAGTTAGAGACGGAGGGAGCCAAACCATAAGAGACTCTTAAAAACTGAGAGTAAACTGAGGGTTGATGGGGGGTGGGAGGGAGGGGAAAATGGGTGATGGGCATTGAGGAGGGCACCTGTTGGGATAAGCACTGGATGTTGTATGGAAACCAATTTGACAATAAATTTCATATTAAAAAAAATAATAAAGCTATCTGGGAAAAAAACAGAATCCAATGAAAACTATGGGTAAAATATTTAACACTCACTAAAGTAAACTCATGAAAAGATGTTCAACATTATTAATCATTAAGGAAATGTAAATTAAAACCTCAATAAGATACACGCCTATTAGGATAGCTAAAATCAAAAAACTAACAATACCAAGTGCTAGTGAGGATGAGGGAAAACTGGACCTTTCATGCATTGCTGGTGGGAATACAAAATGGTAATCATTTTGGAAACAGTGGCAGTGTCTTATAAAGTTAAGTATATACCTACCATAAAACTTAGGGATCCCACTCCTAGGTATTTACCAAAGAAAAATTGAAGTTTACATAAAAACCTATTTGCAAATATTTATAATGACCTTATTCATAATAACTCCAAATTGAAAGCAAACATAATGTCCTTCAACTAGTGAATGGATAAACAAACTGTGGCACATTCACCTTCAAGAGTTCCTGGCAGTGTTGCGAAAGCTGGCTCACTGAGGACTTTTCAAAACTGATAGGAATCATGGACATACACACCTAGAAGTTAGAGGATGAGAAAACACACATCTTGACTATTCCCATTGAGTCACATTTTGGGGGGCCCTATGAGATCCATTTTGACTGGATTCCCAGATGTCTCTCCTCTCTTGACCACCCTCCCTCTGCCCCAACCCCGCCTCCAGGTCTAGACTCCTCTCTTCTGACACCTGCAAGGTCAAGTCCAGGGAAACCGTCTTCACTGGATTCATAGAGGATGGTCAAGGTGTCTCCATGGTCCTCTGTGGGACTGAGAGTGGCTTCTTATTTCCCTCAGAATGGAGCATCCAAAAGCCAAGTAAGCAATATTGTTCTTAGCATAATTTCATGTATTCAACTAGAAATTTATTTAGTACTGAGTGTGTGCCAGGCATTGGAGAGACAAGAAAAATTTAATAAAAAAATTGTATCTGATAAAGCAGACAAGATTCCTGCCCTCATTAATATGAAAATAGCTTTTAAAAAGAAAAAAATTGTCAAGAATCATCATCTACCTTGAGCAACATGAGGGTCTGAAGGGAAAGGAGAAAAATTGGGTGGTTGCTTGCTCTTTCTTCATTATAATGCTCGCTTATCTCCTTAAAACTCTTAATTTTTATTTTTGGGATTCCCAAAGCTCTTTCCAATTTTTAATTTTCTTTAAGTAACCTTTAGGGGATTCTGGGTGTCTCAGTAGGTTGAGCATCTGACTCTTGATTCAGCTCAGGTCATGATCCCAGGGTCATGAGATCAAGCCCCACATTGGGCTCCATGCTAAGCATAGAGCCTACCTAAGATTCTCTCTCTCTCTCTTCTGCCCCTCTCCCTTGCTCATGTGCTCATTCTCTCTCTAAAAACAATTAAATTTTTTTTAAAGTTCTCTAATTTCTGGAAGGATATGAATTACTATTAATGGTGACACCTCTAAGTTGGTAGGATTGAAAACTGTGAGGTAGAAAGCAGATTCATTTTTCACTAAACACCATGATATGACTTGAATTTTTATCATATGTGTGTACTATTTTCAGAGTATGAATAATATTAAAAAAATGTTTAAGTTTTCTTCTTTCTGTGGCCCTATGACAAGAAATGCTATAACTAGCACTTTCTCCTAAACTAACAATAAATGAATTAAATCTCTCCAAAACACCTGACTTTTTAAGAATTGGGCATCAAGCAGAAATTCCATGTCTAGAAAATTACCCTGCAAAATTGGCAGAGCATCTCAATTTGGCATGTGGCCAGTGGAGTCATACCTGGGTTTAAAACCTAGCTCTGCCACATTCTACCTACATGACCCTGAGCAAGTTACTTAACCTCAGTTTCTACTAATTCCTGCCTCAAATAACTTCCTCATAGGCCTGTTAAGAGGATTAATTAAGTTAGTGCATGTAAAGTTCCGAGCACAGGGGTGCCTGGTTGGTTCAGTTGGTTAAGCATCTGACCTTGGCTCAGGTCATGATCTCATGGCTTGTGAGTTTGACCCCCAAGTCAGGCTCTGTGCTGACAGCTTAGAGCCTGGAGCCTGCTTTGGATTCTGGGTCTTCCTCTCTCTCTGCCCTTCTCCTACTCGTGCTGTCTCTCTCAAAAATAAATAAACATTAAAAATTTTTCAATAAAAATAAAAAATAAAGTTCTGAGCCCAGAGCCTACCACAAAGGAAGTACCTAATAAATTATGATAATTACTGTTATTAAAGAATTAATCACAGGAATGGCTAAATCATCACTGCAATATAATTGTTAGTCCTTGGAAAAATGCAACTTTCTATCACTAGAGCACTAGGTAAATAAGATGTGATTTATCTATACAATGAAATATGCAGTCATGGGTCACTTGGGTGGCTCAGTCACTTAAGCGTCCAACTCTTAATTTCTCCTCAGCTCGTGATCTCATGGTTCGTGAGATCAAGCCCCATGTCAGGCTCTGTACTGATAGCATGGAGCCTGCTTGGGATTCCCCCCTCTCCTTCTCTCTGCCCCTCCCGTACTCATGCTGTCTCTCTTTCTCTCTCTCTCTCTCAAAATAAATAAATAAACTTTGAAACATGCGGTCATTAAAATGTTACAGAAGACTAAAGAATGGAAACATAATATTCATGAAATAGTGTTAAAGCCAGTTAGTAAATAATATGTGCAACATAGTCTTGACTTTTATTTTTTTTCAACTTTTTTTTTTTTTTAATTTATTTTTGGTACAGAGAGAGACAGAGCATGAACGGGGGAGGGGCAGAGAGAGGGAGACACAGAATCGGAAACAGGCTCCAGGCTCCGAGCCGTCAGCCCAGAGCCTGACGCGGGGCTCGAACTCACGGACCGCGAGATCGTGACCTGGCTGAAGTCGGACGCTTAACCGACTGCGCCACCCAGGCGCCCCTAGTCTTGACTTTTAAATAATACTATATATGGGGGGTGCCTGGGTGGCTCAGTCGGTTGAGCGTCTGACTTCAACTCAGGTCATGATCTCACGGTTGGTGAGTTCGAGCCCCAGGTTGGGCTCTGTGCTGACAGCTCAGAGCCTAGATCCTGCTTCAGATTGTTTCTCCCTCTCTCCCTGCTCTCACTGTCTCTCTCTCAAAAATAAATAAACAATAAAAAAAATTTTTAAATAATACTATAAACATAAATCCAGGTGGTGCTAAGAGAAAGAACAAAAAGTCAACAGTAAGTGGTTTAGTCGTTCGTTCAATAGATACAGCACCTACCTTGTGCCAGGTCTAGAAACAGAAAAGTGAACAAAACAAACAAAAATCGCTGCCCTCATTGAGTTTACCTTCTAGTGGGTGGATACAGGCAATAAGTGAAATTTAAAAGGAAATATATATCTGATGGAAATAAGTGCTATCTCTAATATAAGCAAGGGAAGAAAGGGATCGGGAGTATCAGTTGTTGGAGGGAGACATTTGATGTTTCAAGAAGAGTGTTCAGGTTAAGTTTCACTGATATGATGACAGTTGATTTGTGATGCCAAGTTGGTGAGGGACCACTAGGGCCATCTGGGCAGGGTGTCCCCAGACCTGACCTTCGAACCCTAGTAACCACCAGGAGTGCCTTCCTTAACGTGCTCTGTCTCCCTTCAATGCCTGGTACATTGGCCGGGGCCAGCACTGCCATCTGGATGGAAAGCCCCAAGGCTGGACAGGGGCGAGCATAAACTGTGTTTTCCCTTCAGGACATTCTCCATTATCCAGGGATATCTCTAATATCTCCATTACCCTTCAGGCATCCTTGGAATCAATCAGCTGCCCCGAAGGGCTCCAGGGCCTATGTCTATGGTGGAATTCTGGGGATCCAGGGCCAGGCCTCAGTTCTATGGATTCCTCCCACTCACCAAAGCATTATTTCTTTTGCAAGACTGTGCAAGATTAGGGCACTAGAATGGGGCTGATGTGCTGATTTTGGATGACTCACATAGGACACAAGATGACTTCAGAGGTCTGCCACCAACTGTTGGGTATGTACGGGCCTGGGTGACACATCAGTCTGTGTTCCGACCGCAGGCCCCACCTCCAGCTCACAGCAGTGAAGTGATGGCAGGCATCCTTTATTCTGTATGCTCCTGCCACTGACACCCACGTCAGTCATCCTGTCCCTCTGCAGTCTCCGTGCCAGGCAGTCTTCAGAGGCGACGTGCCTATCTTTCCTAAGGGCTTTATGAGACAGCTGCTCTCTCTACAGCACCAGGGGGCACTTCCACATGACGTCCTTTCTAGTCTCCAATCAATGTGGCAATGTCATGCTCTCCCAAGTTGATGGTAAGTCACGTTGGTTCAGAGGAATGAACAAAGGTCTGGAGTGAATGAAGCCACTCTTCTCATTCTGCTCATGGGCCCCTCTTATTCTTCTTCCCGGGTGGCAGTGTGTGCGAGGCAGGAATGGGGTCAGCAATGAAAGCGAGCACACCCTAGGAATGCAGTGAGTACAGCCTAACGTGTTAGGCTAAGAGAAGACTACGTTCTACATTCATTCAGTAAACTTCTGAGTGGTAAATTTAACATAAAGTATTGTTCAGATTTCCCTCCATGCTCTGGGTAAGACTTGTGTTTGTGGTGGTCAACAGTGAAGCACAGAACCAACCTTCACGAGAGCCCTTGGAAGTGAGCATTCACAGGCCGCATAATGGATGATGCAACTTTATGAGTAATAAGATAACCAGCATTAAATAAATGGTATTAGGGAAATGCAGAGGCAAGAAGATCGATATTACCTTGATACAAATGGTTCTGAAGAGCCATGACAAAGTAATTACAGCCTTGTTCCCTTTTCTTAAGATGGGAGATGTGAAAGGAGCCAGAAGCATCACACTGACAATCAGAAACAAAAGGGATGGTCCCTCGATCTGAATGGAAAGACAAATGGTGCCCGAGCACTATGCAGACTCTTCACTTCTGCTCCTGGGACAATAAATACATAAGAACTTCTCGGGGCACCTGGGTGGCTCAGTCGGTTAAGTGTCCAACTTCAGCTCAGGTCATGATCTCGCATTCCGTGAGTTCGAGCCCTGCGTCGGGCTCTGTGCTGACAGCTCAGAGCCCAGAGCCTGTTTCAGATTCTGTGTCTCCCTCTCTCTCTGCCCCTCCCCTGTTCAAGCTCTGTCTCTCTCTGTCTCAAAAATAAATAAACGTTAAAAATTAAAAAAAAAAAAAAAAGAACTTCTCTACCCATTATCCTCAATCTTCATCAACAAATCACTATACCTCACATGGGCCCATGAATTTTCTAATACATCTTTTAATAAAAAATTTTATAGAGGGGTGCCTGGGTGGCTCAGTTAGTTGAATGTCTGACTCTTGATTTGGGCACAGGTCATGATCTCATGGTTCGGGAGATTGAGCCCTGATTCAGGCTCTGCACCTACAACATGGAGCCTGCTTGGGATTCTCTCTCTCCCTCTCTCTCTCTCTCTCTCTCTGCCCTTCCCCTGCTTGTGCTCACGCTCTCTCTCTCTCTCTCTCGCTCTCTCTCAAAATAAATAAATAAACTTAAAAATTTTTTATATAGACAGAGGCTCCCTCAAAAAAAATTTTTGTAACTTTCCTGAGTAGGTGAAAGCATGGGAACTTGTGCTAAAGTGGAGGCATTATTTGTAGATGGAGCAGAGGTGACTCATCCACCAAGGAGACCAGGCAGAGCTTATTAAACGAGATGCAATTAGGTGGGTAGATATGGTGATGGAAACATCTGGAAGTGTCCTCTTCTAATTGTCTCTATTTTCTTAGTGATAGGCAGCAAGCTGAGAGGAAGGATAGTGGAAGAGACTAGAAAAGAGAGAAAAATATGTGAAATAGTTCCCTTGAGGAGCAGGAGCATAAATGAGCTTGGAAAATGTAATGAGATTCCTTGGTGACAAGAAAGGCCCACTTGAGGTTCGTGGCCATGAATTGAAAGGGGCTCCAGTCAGCATGATCATGAGCTTTTCTCTAGCCATGGTCAGTTGAACAAACACAGAATCAGCAGAGAGTTGGATTTAAGCAGGGTTTTGCCAAGAGAATATGATAAAGGGAGAAAAAGAAAAGAAATTAACAATATGTGCAAGGGAGTGATGATATAATTTGGACCATAGGATCTAAGTATGGTAAAGAAGGAGGTGAGAACATGAGGGGGTTCAAAGACTTTGAAAAGAAGAAGGATCTGTGGACCATGCATGCCAGTGATGCTGGAAAAATTTTGTTATTGGGATACTAGAGGGAGTGAATTGCAAACAGAGAACATCAGAGGGGTATGCTTCAAACCAATATGTGGACATGCCATGGTTATTGGTAATGGTGAGGTCTAGGGCATGACCAGGAAGAGAAGGGTGAGCTAGAGTAGAGAACAACATCACTGGAGGGGAGGAAGTCAAGGAGATGAGAGGGGAGTGAACTAGAATCATTATTTATGTAAATACTGAAAACCTCTAAGATTTATAGCAAGAATGGTTATAGTCCTTATGGAAAGTATGACGTAGAACGTGCTTCAAAGAATGAGGAACGGGGGGAAGTAGGGTAGGAAGATGTCTGCAATAGGAAAAAGAGGGTTTCCAGTCTGACTGAGATTCAAAGCTAGGGTTTTCAGGGAGAAGACAAGCAGAAGGATCTGGAAGTGGCAATGAAGAATAAGAAGGACATCCAACCCCTGTCTGTGCCCTGTGGTATGGAGGGTGTGGAAAAGAAAGCAGCCACTGTGTGAGAGGGATACAGCAAGAAGGTGAAGAGAAGATTTAGAAAAGGCTGGAGGCTCAAGGTTGATAAGATATATAAGATATAAAAGACTTGACAATTTGGAGGTTAGGGTCAGGGACATTGGGCACAAGAGCCTTTAGGGCATTCAAGCCTTGGGGCAAGAGGGAGGACCAGACCAAGTGAGATAAGTAGCTCTGGGATAGTTCATCCTGCCATCTCAAGGTAGGGAGAGGTGAGAAAGCCATGGGAGCTGCAGGGGAGGGAAGGAAGGGGTGTTTGCAGAGTCCTGAGGACTCTACCTCCCTCATGCCAATGGAGGTGGAGACCACAGGGAGGGGAGTGCTTACCTGCCACATATGGATTCCTAGAACCTTTTGTTACTTGCAGTCAGGGAGATTCTACGTGACGGAAGTTTTCTTCTTTTTGGTCATCTGATTCTAAAATTTCTATCATAAAACATATCCCATTTGTGATAAGAATTTTTTTTCCTTCACCTACTATGTGACTTTGAATTAGTCATTTTTAAGATGTTGAGAATGTCTCCATTTGTTTATTGAAAATGAGAATGGAAGATTTAAGTATTTCCTATATGTACAAATATAGGAGAGTGTTCTGTCATGCACATAGAAAAGGCTTTCACACATATGTGAATCTACTGGCCTGAAACATGACTAGTTTGGCCTCGAATCGAGTCTTACCCTGCTGTCACTAAAATACTTAATGCCTAGGAATGACAGTTCTCTACCCACTTTTTCAAGTTTCTATTCTTTGTATTAACCCATGAAAGTCAAGATAATTAATGCAGAATAAGATCCAAAAAAAAAAAAAAAAGGAGAAAGCAATGGTTTTAATTCAATCAACCTTAGGAAGACAGCTATGGCAAGTCTCCCAAGTATCGATTTCCAGATGCTGAAAGGAATTCATTTGTGAGAAACCAACAAAAGCCAATCCAAATTATGTTTAAAGCATTCTGAGGTTTATTATTACTAATACCAGGAGAAGTTATTCACGCAGCCCCAGCCCCTGTTAAAACCAAAGATAGAACATTTCCTTCTTAGCTAATGGCAAGAAGGTACATTGTGTTGCCCTGTCCCCTTGTGAATTCCTTCCCATCAAGAGAACCCAGAAACACTCCCATAAAACCCATTCCTGTATAACCAACAGACTATTCGACTCTCCAAATTGCAAGAAAGACTTTGAAATGAGTCTTTTAGAATAAAATGTGTTTCCTGAAGAAGAAATTGGAATGGCCATTTGGAGCATTGAAAGCCTGTGTTTATCCAAAGGAACAGGAACTTCTCTTGGAATTACTTTCCCCTAAAATGTTCAGGCTTGCTGTTATATTTTTTAAAAAAAGAAAAGAAAAAGAAAGACTCTCAGCCCAGTACTTACTAGCCTACCCAAGTATTTAGCAATGACAGGAATGAGACCTCTGCCTAGATTGGCCATCGCTGATTCTACAATAGTCTCAGGCTGTGCACCATCTTTAAAAAGACCAACCTGACTTTATTGCAATTCCTTTCTGACCCGAAGCTCATTAACCTAGACTTTCTACCAGGTCTGTTTGTGCCGTATGTCTAATTTTAAAAGACAGTTTTCTGGGTCAAGAGATTATTTTCAATATTTCCTCTTTTAAATTGTCTAAAATTCACAAACCGCTGTAGACAGCAGGAAGATCACTGGGGACAGGATAGATGCCCATCTGTCTAATGAGATTTGGATTCTCAGCTTTGCTGGATTATTGATTCTAGCCCCCATCCAGTTGGCCAGAGGTTATTTCCACAATATGTTTCTATTCTCTTATTCGTTAAATGTAAAACTATCAGAGCAAGGAGGCCCTAATGCTTCTCAGGAGCAAGAGTGATGCAGATCTGATCAGGAAGACTTTTTCTTGCTCCAATTTAAGAAATTTTTTTTTAATTTTTTGTTTATTTATTTTTGACAGAGAGAGAGAGAGACAGAGCATGAGCAGGGGAGGGGCAGAGAGAGTGGGAGACACAGAATCTGAAACAGCTGTGAGCTGTCAGCACAGAGCCCGACGCGGGGCTCAAACTCACAGACCGCGAGATCATGACTTGAGCTGAAGTCGGACGCTCAACCGACTGAGCCACCCAGGCGCCCCTCCAATTTAAGAAATTTTTGTTGGCTGACCAATGATGCATTTTTTCCTAGATGTTTCTTCTTGGAGCTCAATAAACTCTTTACCTGCCCCCCCTTCCCCGGATAGTTGTACTTTAAATACTTGTGGACAGTTTATATATTCCCTCCTCATCCCTGTTTGGTTGCATTGTAAACATACCTAACCATTTCACCTCTTACTCTCCCTGTCACCTATCCTGCCCATGTATATACATGATGAATCAGTATGCACGTAGTTATGGTTCTTTCTGAAATTTCTTGTTATTTTTCAACAGTTTTTAACCATTTGGGAAGGTGTGAGTTGTGTTGGCTTGCTATTCTGTGTAACAAATAACCATAATATCTTAGTGTCTAACAGCAACCATTATTTAGCTTGAACATCTGTGGGTTGTCTGGGAGTCGGCTGATCAAGGCGGGCCCTGCAAGGATGGTTGGACTAGGATAGTTCAGCTGGAATGGCTCTGCTCCACATGTCTTGTCCTCCTCCTAGGATCAGAGGCCTAACTCAGACATGTTCTCCTCACAGCAATGGCAGAACAGAAAAAAGGAAGTAGAAACCCACAAGGCCTCTTAAAAATGGGGAACTGACACACTATCACTTCCCCCTCTTTCTACTGACTAAAGCAAATTACATGGCCCAGACTAAAGCCAAGGGACAGGAAATATACTCGATCCTTTCAGCAGGGGAACTACCAAGTCACATGGCAAATGGCATGGATCCAGGAAAGGGTGGCGAATCGAGACTAAAATGCAGTCTGCCACAGTGGCCAATGCATCTGAGCCAACACACAAGCTTCAGTCTAAGATCTCGTATTTCTTATTGTTCCCTTAAGTACCACAAAATATCGACATAACTGATATTTTTAGCAGCACTGCAATGTTCACCAGAGATTGCAAGGGCTTCAAGTTCAATAGAACTTGATTTATGAAGTGCTAGCAGAATGGAGATGGAGACTATTTAGGGTGAAAGCCTTAGATCCAGAACCATATCAGGATGATTATTGGGGCACCTGAAGAGCAATCAGTGTCATTCCAAACTCAGATGATGAAATAATAATGATAGGCATTTTTTGTTGAGCATCTTCTATGTTCTAGGCATTTATATGTAGTCTTTTATTGATGGCCTCATTATAAACCTTCAAGGTATCATTATTACCAGTTTCATAGGAAGACATTGGCTCTAAAAGATTAAGGAAATTGCCCAATATTACATGGGCTTTTTAAAAATATTTATTTATTTTTTGGAGAGTGCAAGTGATGGAGGGACAGTAAGAGGGGGACAGAGGATCCAAAGTGGGTTCTGCACTGACAGGCTGACAGTAGCGAGCTTGATGTGGGACTTGAACTCACAAAGCGAGATATCATGACCTGAGCTGAAGTCACACCCTCAACTGACTGAGCCACCTAGGTGCCGTGCATGGTTTTTAAATGGAAAAGATGAATTTCAAACTCATCTTGGCTCTAATCCCAATATCTGTATTATATCCACTACCTCCCATGAGATGAGGTTTGAGAATTCTCTTACTGACTGTAATACGCACAGATGAGATCGGGAGCATTCAGGGTGGTATGGCCGTAGACCTGTAATACATACATACATACATACAAATTCACCATGTAATGAAGTGAGGGGAATAATTTCCAAGAAATATAGTAAGTGAACAAAGCAAGTTGCAAAACACATTACATAATTACACTGTCTTTGAGGGGTATATGAGCGGCTCAGTCGGGTAAGCAACCATCTCCCGGTTTCAGCTCAGGCTTGAGCCCCTCATGGGGCTCCATGCTGATGGTGCAGAGCCTGCTTGGGATTCTCTCTGTCCCTCTCTCTCTGCCCCTCCCCAGCTCACACTGTCTCTCTCTCTCTCAAAGTAAATCAGTAAGAACTTTAAAAAATACACTGTCTTTGAAGTTTAAAAATTGGCAAGAGGTGAAGGTAGGAAGACAATAAAAATCTGTGTTGGTATTTTTTTATCTATACATGAAAAACTTCTAGAACAACACACAGGAAGCTAAGGACAGCGGCTACCTATGAGCAAGTGGAATGGAGACAAAGCTGGCAGAGAGAATGTCATGCCTTGTCTATTGATACCTTCTGGTGTTTTGAATGATGTGAAGTTAGAGCTATTCATAACATTAAATTTAGAGATAAAGAAATAAATATTAGGCCAGGCCCCTATTGCTGTAAATGAGACAGAAAGGTGAGATAAAACTTTGAGGAGTTTTGTGTAACCATCTACAAAGCTCCATTACAAGGGCAGCAATTTGGAGGGGCATATAGAGATCCAAATGGCCCTCCATTCACTGCCAGACTATTATTTGAACAAGGAAAGGTATTGCATAGACAACCTCATCCAGAACACTGCTCTGGGGACAGTGGCCTAGAGTTATTAAGGGGAAAATTGATGTCATCCCTCTGTACTAGCAGATGTTGACTGGTTCTGGCTATATTTAGCCCCAAATTGTATAGCCATTTCATTTGCTGCCTTGAATCCCTTCGTCTTGTGCTGTGGCAGATTCTCAGTTCTTTTTCTTCCTCCTACAGAATTCTTTTTGCTAGGTGCCCCTGCCTGAATTTTCTTCATTGAACTATGATTATCAGTTTCTGCCTATTTATAGCTCCTTGTTACCAATTCATTTGAATTATATCTCTTGAAGTGGTGACTTTTTTTGCCATTTATAGATCATCATTAAACATTTCTTCAGTGTTGAGTTTGGCTATAAAATAAAGTGAACATTTCTAACATAGTATATATATACATGTATGTGTATGTATATATATACATATATATATGACACAGTATATATACATCATATATATGATATACAACACAGTGCATATATTATATATATATATATATCATATATATCTTATCACATATATATGATGTACAAAACAGTAGATATATAGATATATATCTCAAAGTAGTAATTCAGGAGATTATACCCATAACCATTTAGGAGATTATACTCAGAACTTTGTTTCCTTTGCCATGAAGTCAGGAAAATGATGATACTCTTGCCAAGCTCAACTTTAAGACTCAAATCAGGGATGATCTCCCCCCGACAGACTTTTTGGAATCCTCAAGTGTTCATTCCCTGTAATCCCATAGTTTCTAATCGTGGCAGATTATATTTTCCAAAGATGGTTGCAACAGCATCTCCCACCCACGTCTCCCATCATATTCAATAACTTTGACATTTCTTCCATTAAGAGAGGCTCTATATTCCCTCTCCCTGAATCTGAGCAGGCTGGTGACTAAGAGCAGAAGAGATGTTATTGACTTGCAGAGCTATATCTTAAAAATTGCAGTTTCTTCCTGACTCTTTTTAGAAGTCACTCTTAGAGCCCAGCTGTGAAGCCCAAGCAGCCACAGGGAAAGGCCATGTGTAGGTGGTCTGGTCAACAATCCCAGCTAAGGTCTCAGACATTAATTAGTCAGCACCCACTACCACACAAGTAACTGAGCAAGCCTTCAGATGATTTTAGCCCTCAACCATCAATTCACCTACAATCTTCAAGTCTTCCCAACTGATACTCATTGGTCAGAGCCAGACATGGTGATTGAAACAAGACACTTATACCTGTTCAGAATTCCTGGCCCACATAATAAAATGTTTGCTGTTTTATGCCACTAAGTTTGGGGTGGTTTGTAGAGCAACCATAGTATCCGAAATAGATTTTGACACCTGGAAGTAGGGTGCTGTCATAATAAAACCCAAAAATTACAGCATTGACTTCGGGACTGGTTGGTGGAAACCAACAAAGCTTTGGGGAGCCTGTTGGTTAGAAGTTAAAGGAGCCTTATTTTAAAATGTCATTGGAAGCTGAAAGAAAGGAGATCCCCATTATTTATGGGCAGAGAATTTAGCAACACTGTCACAGTAACATGGAAAATAGGAATATACCTAATGAATTCAATGATCTGGGTTCGTAGATTTCTAGTCTTAATATTGAAAATGGCACCTGGATTCTTTTTGCTTCCAATAAACAAAATGTAGAAAGAAATTAATGAATGAAATGTTAAATATAAATGAGCCATAACTTACTAGGTTCAAATACAAAACTGCTTCTCATTCCCAGTGTTTTCAGCCAGCAATAATTCTTAAACTAAGAAGGACCTCAAGCTAAAGATCAAATCCAAGGTGGGGTCCTAAGATCCTTTGTTAAAATCTCATAGAATCTTTCAAATAGACAACAGGCCTACTAAGGAACTTAAGGGCATGCTTCACAGATCTCTATTAAAGGATAGATCTTCTAAGAACTATAAGGACATTACCCCAGAGTCTCAAAGGAAGCCCGAGAGAGAGCTTATCTCAAAGGGTTCCAAGTGTGTGACTTTTATCCAATGCAGTAAATAGATACACAGAACATCCATAGTTTTCTAAAGAATTAGATCACACATGACTTAAAAGGACATAGACAGGAGACCTTTGACCTTTGAATTTCTATGGACAGGAAATCAGCTGAGAAAATCACTCAGTGGCAAACACCTGTGGTTTCTTATAGAAAAGGAGGATAGCTTAGAGGTTGGAACTAAGAGCCAAGAAAACAACTCCCAAGCAGTAGGACTGGGCCTTAACTAAGGAACAAATAAAATGTACCCAGACCAATTTCAAAATTGTTACGGACCAGTAACTGCTGCGTGCTACTCATTTTCTCCTTTTCAAATAAAAGTTTTATCACAGTTATCTAATGTTTGTCCCACAAACATCCATATTGGAAGGAGAAGAAGGGAGATGGATAACTTGCCTCTAATTCACTGGTCTTCAGAGGAACCACATAAAAGGAGCTGCATACACACTGAATCAGATTTAATGATGAGATCTTGGACTTCAAACTGATGCCATATGGGGATGAGACTTGGAGGGCATGAGTGTAATTCATATGGGAGGAATATGAATTATTGTAGACTGTGGCAGATTGGATTTTCCAATCCCACATGTTTCTGCAATATGACAGTAACACTCCTCCCATTGAAAATGGGGTTTATGTTCTCTCTCCTCGAACCTGTAGTGGAGTGGGGCTTGTAAATGACACTGTGTGACTTCCAAAGCTAGGGTATAAAAGGCTATGCAGCTGCAGGCTGGTTCTCTTTGGGTAGCTTGCTCTTGAAACCCAGACTCCATGCTGTGAGGGAATTCAAGTAGTCACATGAAGAAGCCACATATAGGTATTTGGCTAAACGCCCCAGCTGAGGTCCCAGACAAAAGCCAGAATCAACCACAGGGTATGTGGTTAAGTTATCCTTCCAGACCCCAACTGCTGAGTCACCCCAGCCTTTCAGTCTGTCCAGCTGAGGCCCAGACCATGAAACAGAGATAAGCTGTTGCTTCTGTGCCCTTTTATGGATTCATGACCCACAAAAATCCATGAGCATAGTAAAATGGCTGTTGTTTAATGCCACTAAGATTGGGGTGATATGATATGCAGCAGTAAAACTGGAACACCTATGAAATCTCTGCCAAGTGCAGTAGTTAAGCTTTATACTCTGGAGATATGCTAAGATTTCAGTCCCAACTTTGTCTTTTACCAGCTGTGTGATTGTGGGCAAGTCCCCTAGATAATTATTATGGCCTCATAAGTTGGTCATAAGGATTCATGGGATAGCACATATAAAGTACAATGCAAAGTAGGTACACTGCACTTACTATTGAAATTATCTAGTTTTTGTCTGTCTCTTCCCCTAGACCATAAATTCCTTGCCACCAGAAACTATATCCTGTTCATCTATGTAGCTTACTGCCTAGCCCATTTCACTCAACAGATTATTTTAAATCTCAAGCAATAGAATGCATCCCAAAGTATTTTGTTAAGTGGTAAAGTGTTATGAGAGTGTAAAGTATAATTGTATCTAAATCATTCCACCCTCAATTCATATCCACGGCACTTAATATGTGGTCAAGCATCTTTACACGTATTGTCCAAAGTCATCTTCTTTGCAACATTACAAATATTATTTTCATTTTACAAGTGAGGAAGCTAAGACTCAAGAAAGTTAAGGACTAGGGGCGCCTGGGTGGCGCAGTCGGTTAAGCGTCCGACTTCAGCCAGGTCACGATCTCGCGGTCCGTGAGTTCGAGCCCCGCGTCAGGCTCTGGGCTGATGGCTCGGAGCCTGGAGCCTGTTTCTCATTCTGTGTCTCCCTCTCTCTCTGCCCCTCCCCCGTTCATGCTCTGTCTCTCTCTGTCCCAAAAATAAATAAAAAACGTTGAAAAAAAAATTAAAAAAAAAAAAAAAAAAGAAAGTTAAGGACTAGCTTGACATCACCAATGGGAGCTCAAACTCAGCCATGCCCACCCCACACCCATAGCACCTCCCTCAGCACCACGCTGACACTCTATTGTCCTCTCTCAGGGCCCATCCTTCAAACTTCTCCATCACGGACAAATGGCCAAAAATCATATGGAGATAACCCAAGGAAATAAAGATTTACTTTCTTTCCCTCCAAAACCAGACATGACAACACAGTAATAAGCCTGGTCTTCTTGCAAACTTTAGAAGCTCTTCCAGAATAAAAGTCAGAATGATGTTTTTAACAATTTTGGATTAAATACTCGAAGGTGAGGAAATACTTAGCATCCATGTATTACTTTAGAGTCGAGCTTCCTATTTTCATTCTTCCATAGTGTTCCCTGTAACTATCACACATGGCCAAAAGGGAATACGAAGCTTTAGAAAGATACTTTACAATCTACACCAGCAGCTTCAAAGAAAGGTGGAGGGCATTGAGGAAAATGCAAGGAAAATACTTTGAACAATTTGTTGACTCATTTCATATTCAGTGAATGGCACTGTTACTGCCTTAAGTGGTGAATCCATCAAGAAAAGGATATACAAAATATATTCTAAATTACAGTTTATGGAGGAGGGAGGAGAGGGAGATTTCAAACACTTCAAGCAGGGTTTTTTCACACTGTTTTCATCTTGAAAACTATTTATATAAAAGAAAGCCTAAATATTTTTTTTTGTACTTTGAAGAGAAATATTGTGACTAAATATAAAAAGGCTGGATTTCAAGCTCCCAAAAAACAATCCCTTCTTTCAGATAAAGTGAGTTTTAATGAGCAAATTTCCATTCATAAAGTGCTAACCTCCAGATGATTCTGAAAAGCTAGAAATAACATTTTTAAATAGAATTTCCTCCTTTTTCATTCATTCAACAAACATCTAGAGAATGGATGCTAATGGCAGGTACAACCCTGGTTGCTGGGAACGCAGGGATGAGTCCTGGAAACGTCATCCCTGCCCTCGGAGACTTTGCAGTCTAATAGAAAAGACAAACTGAGTGATAATTGCTAAACATGATGAGGGTCATGAAGGAAAAGATGAGGTGGTAGGGGACAGCATGGTAGGAAGATGTACTCTGGGCTGCAGAAAGATCTGAAAGACTTCCCCCAAATGTGACATTTCAGTTCAGATCAGAAGGATGGTGTATTCTTTTCCAGGGGCTGCCATAACAAAACTCCACACATTGGGCAGCTTGAAACGACAGCAATCAATTCTCCCACAGTTCTGCAAGGCGCAAGTCCAAAATTAAAGTGCCAACAGAGCCCTGTTCCCTCTGAGACTCTGAGTAGAATCCTTCCTTGCATCTTCCTGGCTTCTAGGTGGCCATAAGTCCCTAGTATCCCTCGACTTTCAGCTGCACCACCCCAATATCTGCCTCAACCGTCACCTGGTATTCTCCCTGTGTGTCTCTCATGGCCTTCTTATATGGACAGCAGTCATATTGGATTAAGGGCTCACACTGTTTCAATATGTCTTCACCTCAACTAATTACATCTACAATGACCCTATTTCCAAATAAGATCACTTTCTGAGGTATTGGAGGTCAGGACCTCAACATACCTTTTTGGAGAACACAATTCACGCATAGCAGATGGTTACAAGCTAACTAGGAGAAGACAAGTGAGGCAGAGAGAAAGGCTGATCAAAGGTCCTGTGGCAGAAGGAGGGTAGCATACTGGAAGAAGAGCAAGAAGGCAAGGTGACTGATTATCCCATAGTCTTACTTCTTCTTGGCTTACACTTGTGTGCTGATGATAGCTTATCAGAATTGTGATTATTACCTTGATCAGAATCCAGAGAGCAAGATGTGAACCTGATGTTTCTCTATGTTTCTGAGTTCCTCGTGGGAAAAAATCCCTAAGGTTGGAACAGGGGTTTTCTGGACAATATTTCTCTTCATAGCTATGACTGAAACATGATTAAAATAGCTTTCCCTTCACTCCTTCAGGTTCTAGGGGATTTCAGATGTAGTGTGAAGTCTCAGAATAAATTACTAACCCAAGCCTCAGTTAAAAAAAAAAAAAGAAAAGAAAGAAAGAAAAACACCTTGATAGTCTCTTTCATGGTACAAACTAGCTAGTTCCCAGACAGCTGTAGCTACACGAACATCCACCCTTGTTTTTAAGACCAACCCACATCCTGACGCTGTGGTCATTTGCTCCTTTGAATCCAGATCAACTCCATAACCAATTGTGAGACCACAAATCAAGATGCAATGCTGGCTAGGCAATTCCCGTAAATCCATCATCTGCTTACAACATTTAAAGTCACAACAGATCCCCAGGGATAGGGAAACCAGATAGTTTACACGAACTAACAGAACAGTGCTAGAGTGTCAAAGAAATCATGGGCCACAGAGTACCTAAGAGCTAAAGCCAATTCTTGGTCATTGTCCTGGGGATGGTGGGTGGGCACTTATGTGTAAGCACTTCGCTGTTACCCAGACGACAGTTTACTTTGGAACAGGTTCTTCTAAGAAGTTATGTGGGACACTGAGGACATCATGTATTCTCAGGTTAGCTTTTCCTGGAATATTCAACACAAGTAGCTTGAAATCCATCATGTTCACAAACATTATTCGACTTCCGGGAGCTCAGCACAAAAGCAGCACTAAGGCGTGTTGTTGACACAACGTTGAGAACTGAATTCCTCCCGCTGTGCCAGCTTGCCTGTACTTCAGAGCTTGGAGAGGGACACTAGCTAATGCAAAACTGAGAGTCACATTACAATGTTTGTCTCCACTAGAACCTTCTCTTACTTTGTTCCTGTCATTTGTGGAAGAGGCAAAAAGACACTCCCGGGTCCATGCATTTAAAACCAGGAGGTTCTCTAGAACTTCCCCTTGCTGGTTGAGAGTGGGTGTGGAACAGCCACCAGGCAGAGGAGCTAAGCAAGAGACATAGATGGTATCCCAGAAAGACAAGTGGGCTCAGCAGATGTGGGTTTTGTCATGAACCTGCCCACCAGATACTGACTGATGGTAAACAGATGACTTGATGAGTTCGTGACTCGGTTCTCCCTTCTCTGCTTTGGTATAACGTGTGCCTCCTGTATTTCACGGGGTTATTGAGAAGGCTGAACTGGTTAATTATGGGAAACACTTTGGAAATGGGATGGGGCCATGAGCAATCAAGGTCCAGTTACTGATTCCTTCACCTCCAGGCATCTCTCTGAAACCCCTTCCCACCCCACCCCCCCTCCTCCCTGACGCTGTTTTTGCTCTTCCACTTGCCTGGCAGCCAGCCCCACGAGGCCATGACAGGGGACACAAGCACTTCTGAGCGTCCCCAACAAGATGAGCTACAAGATGACTGACTACCTGCCACGCCCCTCACCCACACTGTGGGACATTCTCACCACCCCTCTGCTTCATATTCAGTCCCACAGCCATCACCCTGGCTGCACATTAGAATCACTGAGGTAGCTTTTTAAATTACAAATGCCCGCACCACCCCCCCCGCCCCCCCCCCCCCCCCACCCCGCCCCAGGCCCAAAAACTTTGATTTAATTGGTGTGTGCCATCAGCTATTTATAGTTTTTAAAGCACTCCTGGTGATTCTAATTGGTAGCCATGATTTTTTTCTAATCACTGTTGTAGAGGCTCACAAACTACACTCATAATAAAAATAAATAGATACAACGTACCAGGCATTGTGATAGGTATTTAAACGTATCATCTCATTCACTCCTCACAACCACCCTGTGATGTAAGCACTTTTACTACCCTACCCCCCTTTGCAGAGAGGAAATGAAGGCCACTGGAGCTTGCCTGTCACACTCCCTGACACAGTCACTGAATAATGGGGCAAGATTTAGACTCAGCTCTGTTCAGCTGCAGACCCAAGGGCAGTGTCCTCCCGGACCCTATCTCACCCTCCCCTGAAGCCACCGAGTAGTTGATAAGTGAGCCAGGAGGAATGCTGAAAACTCCAATTTTAATTGGGAAAAAAAGAGAAGGTGAAGAAATTCTTCATGCCAGATGGATCTGAAAACTCAAAGGCTTTCTGATCCAGCACTGTTATAACATGTTTCTTCCTCACATTCCAAACATACAGTTGACCCTGGAATATATTAAAATTAGGGGGTTAACTTAATTTTGTACGGAATTTCACAGGGCAGCCTTATCTCACTCCCAGTTTTCCCAGTCTAAAGACAAGTATTGATGATGATGTTTCAAGAAGGGAGAGGGGCTGAGGATCTCCAAACCTGTCTCGCTTTTCAGGGAGAGACGCCCTTTTACTCTCTCCTCTACCTCCCCACCAACCACAGCAAGATGTAATGTGCAATGTGCTCAGACCATCTGCTCTTTTTCTCTGTTTGGTCACAACTTGTTCTCTTGAAAATGTTGAGGTTCTGCAATTTTTTAATGTTTATTTTCTTATGTTTTTAAACTTTGATTTTTTTAATGTGTATTTATTTTGAGAGAGAGAGAGCGGGGGAGGGGCAGAGAGAGAGGGAGAGAGGATCCCAAGCAGGATCCTCTGTGTCCTCCCAACACGGGGCTCGATCCCATGAACCGTGAGATCACGACCTGAGCTGAAATCAGCAGTCAACGCTCAACCGACTGAGCCACCCAGGCGCCCCGCAGTTCCACAGTTTTTTATTTGTGCTCACAGAGCGCTGGGGGGGGGGGGGGGGTCTGAGGGTCCTCCTGAGGGTGAGGAGAAGGTAACCTGCAGGAAAAAAGTAGGGCTGAGCTGGGTCCTGGAGGCTCTCTACCACCACTTACCAGAGCAAATCACCTTTTATCTCGGTGACCCATTAAACTTCATACAAGCTGGGGTTTGAAGAACAGGCTGTCGCTCTGTTGAAAAGAAAGTTTAAACACCACTGTTCTGGTTAATAACTTGTGATTCAGACTACCTGTACTGAGCCACTTTGGGTGATTTGGAAAGTACTGCAAGATCTTATGGAAGTGGTGGTCAGTAAAACCTCTGGTTAATGGAATGATGATAATGGCCCTTGCCATTCTTGGCTCTCTCAATACATGATATGTACACATAACCAACCCTCAAAATTGCTCTTAATGGAACCTGAGGTGCTGCCTAGAGACCAGTCTGGAAGGACAAGGAAGCCTTACAATTTCTCCTGGGTCCAGAAGCCGCAGCCAGCCTTCCTGTCCTCTGCAAACGTAGCAGATGAGCCGGGACACACAGTGGCAACAGCAGACATTGC
Organism: Panthera uncia; assembly: GCF_023721935.1. NCBI lineage: Eukaryota > Metazoa > Chordata > Mammalia > Carnivora > Felidae > Panthera > Panthera uncia. Next base: position 39,092,114 of record NC_064812.1, on the reverse strand, counting down.
TACTTTGGAGTAGGCAGCACCATTTTGCCAAATGGCGTTGGAAGATTTTTTTTCCATGATCTTTAAAGTGGGAGTTTTAATAGCATTTTTTAAAAAGCCATTTTTTGTCATTTTCTGATTAGAAAAGTAACATTTCAAAAGGTAGCTGACTTCAGACTGCCTCTGCTCACTGATCAGATCTCTGAGACAGAAAGTGACAAAAACCTGCCTTCTGCTTAAAAACGGGGAGAAAAGGGGCACCTGGGTGGTTCAGTCGGGTGAGCTTCTGACGCTTGATTTCAGCTCAGGTCATAGGTTCCAGTCCTGAATCACGGCTCTCCGCTGACAGCGCGGAGCCTGCTTGGGATTCTCTTTCTCCCTCTCTCTCTGCCCCTCCCCTGTTCACACTCTCTCAAAACAAATAAATAGGGGCGCCTGGGTGGCTCAGTCGGTTGAGCGTCCAACTTCGGCTCAGGTCATGATCTCACCGTGCATGAGTTCAAGCCCCGCGTCAGGCTGTGTACTGACAGCTCAGAGCCCGGAGCCTGCTTCCAATTCTGTGTCTCCCTCTCTCTCTGCCCCTAACCCACTCACATTCTGTCTCTGTCTCTCTCAAAAATAAGTAAACATTAAAAAAAATTTTCAAAAAAACAAATAAATAAACATTTTTTTAATGGGGAGAAAAAAAAACATAGGAGGAAAAACATGAATTACTATTTCAACAAATTAACCTGCAACAAGAAAATGTTTGTTGCTTAAAAACTGAGAACAAACTGAGGGTTGATGGGGGGTGGGAGGGAGGGGAGAGTGGGTGATGGGTATTGAGGAGGGCACCTGTTGGGATGAGCAGTGGGTGTTGTATGGAAACCAATTTGACAATAAATTTCATATTAAAAAAAAAAGAAAGAAATGTTTGTTGTTGTTTACAGGGATGAGATTAAACTGTATATATGGTACAAGTATTTTCATTTCAGTAAAACCTTCCAAAGACCATTATTTTCATGGCTGCATACAATCGTGTGTTACACAGGCATGCCGTATTTGGCTTCATCGTTCTTCTACTGTTGACCTTTAAGATGGTTTCCACTGTTGAGTTATCATAAATAACATTGTGATGAACATCTCCGAGCACAAATCATGGCCTGCACAGCAGCTTATTTCCTCTAGATACGTAACAAGGAGTAGCAATAGTACGGTTTTTCACGCTAAATTTTAATAAGATACCCCTTCTTGTTCTCCCCCTTCCTTTAGCGATTCCATGTTCTTTTATTCTTTGCGACCTTTCTTTACTTGGTGCCTTTAGCAATTTCTGGATATGCCTCTGGGCTTCTGTCCTATTTTATTTTCAAAGATTCTTCTGGGGATTCTATTTTCATTCAGCTGTTTCAGGTGTCCTGGCCATTAGATTTGAGCTCTTAATCAGAAACAGTGCTCTCGGGTAGCTGATGCAATCTCTCAACATCTTACATCCTATTATACCTTGCAAGCTATTCCCCGGGATCTTTCAGTACATAACTTGGATCTTACATTCTCCTCTTCTTCTAATACCCCTGCGTTTTCAAAGCATATATTAAAATAGGTAGAAAACAGCCTTTATCACACAAACCTGTACTTTCTGAACTTTATCTCTTTCCATGGGAAATCCCTTATGCTTAGAGAGGAAGTATGGCTTTGTATAATTCTTTTAGATCAGAGTTTCACTGGGGAACGTGGCAGAGTTGCTGAAATTTGCACTCATTAGCATCCAAGTTGTAGTTAAACACCTTTCTATATTCAGTGCTTGCGCAAAACAGACCCACAGACCTATACCAGCCATCTCCCTATGGCTAAATTAAATGAAGCCAAATTTTAAAGTCTTTGGAAACACAAAGAGCTTTCAAATATATCCAGGGTTTCAAATATATCCTAGCGTCTTCATGTCTTAATGATTCACATTTTATTTTGGCACTCTCGGGCTCTGAAAAAAATCAGTTTGGGGGTTGTTTATCTGCTATGAAACTCTGATTTAAGGGCCAGCATCCTTCAGGCAGCTCCCAGGGGCATAGCAGCCCCCAGTACCACATGGCTGCCAGCATTCCCCACCACAGCCTCCCCATCACATCCTGCCTTCTGTCAAAGCACGGGCTCACCAAATGCAACATCAGAGACAGCGAGCCACGGTGGACCCCAGTGAACCCCCTCAGCCCGGCATTCAGGGAAGGGAGTTCTAGATGAAATCGATATTTCTCTGCTCTGTGATGGGAACCGCATAACGAGTCTCCCCCATGCATAAACATATCTGATAAGATTACACAGATCATCCCACCAGGGGAAACTGGGGCAATTTAAAATGCAGCCTTTCTCTTCCTGCTACAAACCCTAAGCATCCATTTTAATGAGACGATGAACCTGACCAGAGCTGGAATGTGGTCCGAATGCACATGGATGACCATAGCAGTTGTTGTTAAAATACTGAAATACTTCGGTATCAATCAATTGGTAAATAACCAAGTTTCCATCGTGCCCCACCCAGAGGTGGGGCTCCTCCTTAGGGACCCCACCCAGACATTGGGCTCCTCCTTAGGGACCCCACACCTCCCCAGGGTCCAGCAACTAAAGGGGTAACATCTAGCATACCACCTTCATTCAGCACCACTGGGTTTGGTCCATTCCCACTGATGATCTAGTTCAAGAGTAATAAATATTTTGAATATCATATTCTTGAACCAAACTAATGTGTCAGCTGACTGCAAAAATCATGAAACCTACCTTTACCATAGCTTCAGTGAAATGTCTTTAATCTCGTTTTCAATTATTCAATATATATTTATTTATTTATTCAATTATTTATTCAATTATTCAATACATATATATTTATTAAGCACCTGCTCTGTGCTGAGCAAGGCACAGTCCTGCTCCCAGCAAGCTCACAATCTAGTGACAGAAGACACATAACTAAATAAATCATTTCAATACCAGGTAGTAAATGCTGAAGTGGGGCAGGTACAGTGGGCTGTGCAAAATCAGAGGAAAGGGCTTGGGCAGGTCTATAGGAGGAGGTGATGGCAAAGATGAGGTCTGGGAGCAAGTCTACATAAGACAACTTAACGGGGGTAGGAGCAGGCACTGTACTGGGAAGGATGGTGCAAGTAGACTTAACAAGCTCGGGGAGGCCCTAGAGGTCAAAGAGAAGCAGGCAAGTTCAAGGAGCCACAAATAGTTCACCAGGGTAGGTGGATGGAACGACAAAAGAAATGAAGCTGTGGGGTTCATTAGCTGAAGCATGCCTTGCTTTCCCCATCTCACAGTTGCATTTAAGCTGAGGATGAATTGTAGTTGGCTATTTTCATTCCTGGATACGTCAGACTACTTGTGTCCCAAGCTCTATTCAAATTTGCCAACATTCTACTGGCCATTTTATTCCAAAGGCTGCTCTGGAAGTCTACCAAGATGTCCTGCACAGTAAATCCCTCAGCCACAAACAAAAGGATATGCAGGGAGGAGTTGATACACAACTCCTAGGAGAGACAAGGTCCTCACCAGGACCCTTCCAGGCTAATGGCACCCACATGGCACCTGGCCACTTGGTGAATATCTGTTGAATGAATGAATGAATGAATGAGGAATAAGTTGCAAGGGCAGTTTTTGAGATGGAGCTCTCAATAAGTGCCTAAATGATCATAACAACTCAATAGTCATTGCTTCCATTTAAGAGTGATACTTTTAATATACACATTTTAAAGAGAAAAGACCAAAAGTAAATTGTCTCCATTCTCATTTATTGTTTTTCATACCCTGGAGTGTGTGATGAGCTTTAAAAGTGTGAGGGGGGAGGGATTCATGACAGCTCTTTTGTCATTTCACCCTGTCCCTCACTTTCTACTTCTTTTTTTTAATTCAAGTTAGTTACCTTACAGTGTCGTCTTGGCTTCAGGAGTACAACCCAGTGATTCATCTCTTACATATGACACCCAGTGCTCATCCAAACAAGTGCCCTCCTTAATGCCCGTCACCCATTTAACCCATCCTCACTCCAGCAACCCTCAGTTTGTTCTCTGTAAGAGTCTCTAATGGTTTGTCTCCCTCTCTGTCCTATCTTATTTTTCCTCCTCTTTCCCTATGTTCATCTGTTGTGTTTCACAAATTCCACACATGAGTGAAATCATATATCTGTCTTTTTTGACTGACTTATTTCATTTAGCATAATACCCTCTAGTTCCATCCACATTGTTGCAAATGGCAAGATTTCATTCTTTCTCATCGCTGAGTAATATTCCATAAATTTTTCACTTTCCACTTCCTGCGTCTTGCCTCCCAAGCCCTATTGGTTCTCTTTCCTCCTTATTCTTAAAAAACTCATCCCCAGTTTTGCCTTGACTTCTGTGTTTTAGCATCGAAGATCCCACATCCCTTGACACTCTTTTCCTGCAACCCAGTCCCAGGCAAACTGGGACAATTTGTCATCCTTCTAATAAGAACTTCCCTTTAGGCTGGGAACATTCTGAAGACAACAGAACATTTCAATCACTCCAGTGGCAGTTATTAGTGGAGTTATTAGTTGAGGGAGAATTTCTAGAGCCTTGATTTGAGTTTAGAAAAGAGAGCACAAATCTGCCAGGGCAACAAGGCAGGAAAAGGGCATTCTAAGAAGCAATAACATGTACAAAGGCATGGAGTTGACTCCATATGAGTGAAATAGAAGGCCAAAGAGCAGCAGGAGGACAGAAGTGGGGAAATGGATAAATTTCTAATTCTGGAGACAGGCTTTTCAGTAACAAAATAGCAGATAACAGTCATATTCGTATGCAAGTCACAGTTGGTGAAAAAGAAACCCTTTTGACTGCCAATTTAGATTAGCTGTGCTCTTGCTCCCATCCATTGCTGTGAATAATCAAGAATTTGCAGCAGAACTTCCCACTATTCCCGAAGGAGAACACGGTCTGGATCCAGTCCTACCTATTATACTCATCCTGTTAGTTGCTACCGTTAACGTGAATAAATAAGAAATCTGATGTGACTAAACACCACCACGGGCTGCCTGATGTAGCAAAAGGCTATTTTATTTTTGACCTACTACTTACGTGTAAACATCTGACTCAGAGTATCTTGCCTTGTCTCCAGGGACTCAAGCAGCTAAGTTGATGAAACACCTGAATATTATGCAGCAGAACTTGGATTCATTTCTTCTCCCTTCCAACTATTTGCTCTAAACATCTGTTTTCCCTGCGGAAGCCTGACTTCATCAGCAGAACAACAACATGGCAATCCTATATATAACTGCGTTCTTGACTATGAAACTTCAGTGCATATATAGTGCTTTCCTGCTCCCTGTGGCTTCCTTAACGATCCTGGCAATCCAGTAACTAACACTAGTGATTCTTTGTGTTACCACACTTCACCAAAGTAACTACCTATCATCTGTACCACATTGAATTGTGCTGGTCTTGTGTAGCAGGCACTGTTGGTTGCCTACCAAACACCCATTCTCCCTTCTTTTCTCTACTAGAACCACAATTTTGCTCAGATATAACACAGCCAAGTGCCTCAGGGAAAGTGACTCCCGCTAAGGGCACTGACACTCCTTTGGAGTGACTGGCCAGTGACAGTTAATGAGATGCAAGAAGTCAGCTAGGGTCACTATTCTCTTTTGTTTTGTTTTTTATCTTAATTGAAGTTAGTCAACTGCAATTCTTAACAAAGGGCCAATGAAAGACTCTGCTGATTATTGTTTTTAGAAGGTTGTGTTGCAGTCATTTTGCTGACAGCCTGAAGGTATGACCAATGCTGAGGATGGCTAAACAAAGATGGAAAGAACCAGATACCAGGCTGTGAGCTTCTAGCCAGTGCTCTTATTCTAAAGTACACTACTCCTAGACACTTTCGTGAAGGACAATTGTTTTGGCTGTGGGAGGCATGAGGTAAAGGTCTTAGACTTTTATCTTGGAATGAATTTTTCCCAGAAGTTTTCACACAATTCACTCCTTCATTCACTTGAGTCTCTGTTGAAATATTACCTCTTCAGAGAAGCCACATTATCTGTAAGAGAGACCCCTGCCTCCCCAACATTCTCCATCTCCTTATTCTGCTGTTCGGATTCATAGCATGATCAATGCTTTACACTGTTTTACACTTTTATTTGTGTATTGTCACTCTTTCCCCCCTGGGATTTAAGCCTTTGGACGCATTTTGTTTACTAAAAAATCTTCAATAAAAGAAGCTGGCACAAACATCAACAAAACTAAAAGGCAAACCAATTGAATGGGAGAAGATATTTGCAAATGACATATCAGATAAAGGGTTAGTATCTAAAATCTATAAAGAACTTAGCAAACTCAACATCCAAAAAACAAGTAATCCAGTTAAGAAATGGGCAAAAGCCGGGGCGCCTGGATGGCTTGGTCGGTTAAGCGTCCGACTTTGGCTCAGGTCATGATCTCGCGGTCCGTGAGTTCAAGCCCCATGTCGGGCTCTGTGCTGACAGCTCAGAGCCTGGAGCCTGTTTCATATTCTGTGTGTGTCTCTCTCTCTGCCCCTCCCCTGTTCATGCTCTCTCTCTGTCTCAAAAATAAATAAACGTTAAAAAAAATTAATAAAAAAAAAAAAAAAAGAAATGGGCAAAAGGCATGAACAGACACTTTTCCAAAGAAGACATCCAGATGGCTAACAGACACATGAAAAGACACTCACCATCACTCATCATGAGGGAAATGTAAATCAAAACCACAATGAGATACCACCTCACACCTGTCAGAATGGCTAAAATGAACAAATCAGGAAACAACAGATGTTGGCAAGGATGTGGACAAAGGGGAACACTTGTGTACTGCTGGTAGGAATGCAAATTGGTGCAGCCACTCTGAAAAATAATATGGAGGTTCCTCAAAAAATTAAAATAGAACTATACTCTGACCCAATAATTACACAACTAGATATTTATCCAAAGGATACAAAAATGCTGATTCAGATGGGAAAATGTACCCCAATATTTATAGCAGTAGTATCAACAATAGCCAAAGTATGGAAAAAGCCCAAATGCCCATCAACTGACAAATAGATAAAGAGGATGTAGTGTATACACACACACACACACACACACACACACACACACACACACACACAATGGAATATTACTCAGCAATCAAAAATAATGAAATCTTGCCATTTGCAACAATGTGGATGGAACTGAAATGCATTATGCCAAGTGAAACAAGTCAGTCAAATAAAGATAAATACCATATGATTTCACTCATGTGTGGAATTTAAGAAACAAAATGGATGAACATAGGGGAAGGGAAGGAAAAATAAGATAAAAGCAGAGAAGGAGGCAAACCATAAGAGACTCTTAAATACAGAGAATAAACTGAGGGTTGCTGGTGGGTGTTGGGTGGGGGGATGGGTTAAATGGGTTGCAGGTGTTAAAGAGGGAACTTGTTGTCATAAGCTCTGAGCATTATATGTAGGTGATGAATTACTAAATCCTACTCCTTAAACCATTACTACACTATATATTAACTAACTTGGATTTAAATAAAATTTAAAAAAAGAAGAAGAAGCTGGAACATACTAGATGTTTAATATTTGTTTAATAAATCAGTAAGGCTTGAATCCTAAGGTCAAGAAACACTCAAATGGCAATATCGTTTTTAGCCAAATAGGAACTTAATCCAGGGACTTAGCATAAACTGAAAGCAGAAATGTCATGGCCATTGCTACACTCAACGTAGTTGCCTTTGGTTTTGAAGACAATGCATCAGGCATCCCTGAAATCGTTGTCTAGTATCCAGTCCCAGCCTACTGATACACTCAGAAACCAGTAACCCTGAAAAGACAGAAGGTGATATAGGAAAACCAAAACTCACTACTACTTGAAATTCATGACTTTGGCCATATATTGTCAGTTTAAAGAGCTTCTCTCATTCCTAGACATCCTGCAGGGAAATTACAGAAACAAACTCAGTTACAAAGCAATAAAGGGCACTGCTAGGATCCAATTCCCCTAAGTCATTCATTCACTTAATTGTGTATTCTATTCACTCAGAAAACTTTCACTGAGGGGATACTATGTGCAAGACACTGCTAAGCTAAAATCCTCTCTGGAATAGTGTTTGCTGTTGTTTTTGTTCCAGTGATAATGGTTATTGTTATCCCTATCTCCATCATCTTCATCATTATTCATGCAATGTTGGAGACATTGATGGAGAAGGCCACCATGGGAACCTAAGAAATGTCACCTCTATGTCTGCTGACTTATTTTTCCCACCACAGGGAGAGATGATGACATCTATCAAGCAGTCTCACCTACACCTCCCTGCAAGTTGTTTTATTCTAAAAATTCATCTTTTGGGGCTCCTGGGTGGCTCAGTCCATTGAGCATCTGACTTCGGCTCAGGTCATGATCTCACCACTTGTGAGTTCGAGCCCCATGTCGGGCTCTGTGCTGACAGCTCGGAGCCTGGAGCCTGCTTCAGATTCTGTGTATGTCACACTCTGTATCTCTCTCAAAAATTAAAAAAAAAAAAAACATTAAAAAGAATTGATCTTTCTATTTTGGGGCCATAGTATCTAAGTTACCTGAGTCATAGGGGTCAGAGTGGGGGACATTTGGGCTTATTTTGCAGAGGAAACCCCATTCCCCTACTTTGGCAATATTTTCCCAGTTACAATTTAATTCTCAGAATCCTATAAGAACCTTAGGATGGTAATGGAAAAATGAATGGCTGCAGTGCATTAAATCCTCATTTTTATTCTCAAAACTTGATCTGGGTGGCTACCATTTTTTAGCTTTTCACATCATCTTTCCAAATTTATCACTATATTATACAACAGAAACTACTTAGGAGTTAACAAGATGCCAACCACTGTTCCATGCATTTAGAAATAGCCTGTTGATGACACCAGAAAAATTAGATGGTTACCTTTTGCAACATCTTCCAAAGACCTTTGGTAAGGCCTAATACCTTGAAAGATAAATGAAGGAAAAGAAGGATTTACTTGTACTAAAATTTTGGCAAAGAAACAACTGAAAGCTATCTCTGAACCCAGCCAACAACTCCCTTCTGTATGATCCTCACCAAGGACTCCCTATATCTCCTTCGCATCTTGACTTCCTTCCAAGTATCCATAGGACTTCCTTTCATGACCCAGGTGGGCCTGTTGTCACTAGAAAGTTGTCAACATGAAGCATTGTTTCCCTTGGGCTGTTGTAATAAATTACTCCAAACTGGGTGGATTAAAATAGTAGAAATTTATTTTCTCAAGTCTTAAAGACTAGAGTATAAAATGAAGGTGTCAGTAGGGCCAAGTTCTCTTTGAAGCCTCTAGGCAAGAATCCTTCCTTTCTTCTCTAGATGCTGGTGGTAGTCAGCCATCCTTGGCTTTCCTTGGCTTGTAGCTGCATCGCTCCAGTTTCTGCCTGATCTTCACATGGTCATCCTCCCTCTGTGTATCTCTGTGTCCCAACCTCCTTCTTCTTGTAAGGACCAGTCATTAGATTTAGGACCCATTCTAATCCAGTATGTGACCTCACCTTAACTTGATTACATCTGCAAAGACCCTATTTCTAAATAAGGTCACATTCACAGGTACCAGGGGTAGGACTTCAATACATCATTTTAGAGAACACATACACACACACACACACACACACACACACACACGCGCGCGTGCACTGAATCTTCTAATCTGAGAAAATTCCTCCAAGTGGCATTATAAACATGAGCCAGCACTTAGACTCGCTGGGCCTCCCCTGTGAAACTGGAATAATTCCTGCCTTCCTCGAAAAGCTTGCTGTAAGTTATAATGAAATAATTTTCTTCTTTCTTTCCCCCTTATTTCCTTCACTCCTTCCTCCTTTTTTGTCCCCTTCCCTCTCTCCTTCCTCTTTCTTTCCTTTGTCTCTTCCCTTCCTTACTATTCATAAATACTTATGAGTACTTATTATGTGATAACCCAATGTTGGTCCTATGGAAGACAGAATGATAAAGTGAGGTCCCCACATTCAAAAAATTTGGAAGATTTGGAATGCAGAAAGATTCAACTGTACATAAAAATTGTAATGTAAGGCAGAAGGTGGTAATCGCCATAACAAAGTCATAGACACAGTGACACAAAAATACAGAGAAAATAGATCAATTCCTCCTGGGGAGAATCAAGCAAGACATAAGAGCTTGACCTTGTAAAATATCTAGGACTTGGATTTTCAAAGATTAGAAAAAGAATTTCCAGTTGAGTTGGGTGAGCAAAGACAGGGACAAGAAAACACATGCTGTATATACATTTCCCTGTGTGTCAAGGATCCCTCCCATGTCATTGCTACATGCACATTCAGAAATTTTAATGGAACAGAGATCAGAAGGAAAGGCACCAAAGAGCTAACTACCAGTGATCATCTCTGCGAGGCAAAAATTTCCTTTCTGCTTTTCTGTATTTCTCTCATTTTCTTCAATGCTCATGCATTATTTTTAATTAGGAAAAAATAGATATTTTTTCAAGAAAGATTTTCAAATCACCCTGAATAGTCATCAACAGAAAAAAAAAAGAAATCAAGTATTTCCAGATACAACATTATAATTGACCCAGATGACTTCAATCATGCAGCTGTGACATGGAGGAAGAGGATGACAGGAGAGGTGGTCGATCAACCAGGCGGTTTCTGCAGATACAGGTTTGGCAGGCTGTACTCGGGTTTTTCCTTTAGGTAAGCAATGTCTGCCCTCTGCTGGTGATTCAAAAGTTACCAAAGGTAAGAGTTTTCCTATCTCCTCTTTGTAAGACAAAGTGATAAAGGGACAAGCTATGTAGGGGCACCTGGGTGGCTCAGGGATGAGCACCAACTCTTGATTTTGGCTCAGGTCATGAGTTTAGGGTGGTGAGATCCAGGCTCCTGACAGGCTCTGCCCCGAGTGTGGAGCCTGCTCAAGTTTCTCTCTCTCTCTTTCTCTCTCTCTCTCTCTCTCACTCTCTCTCCCCAACCCCCTGTCCCTCTCCCATGCTCATGTGCTCTCTTTCTAAAAATAAAATAAATAAAATGACCTCAAATTTTAAAAAATTTAAAAAAGTTAAATGACCTCAAATTAAAGAGAGAGAGAGAGAGAAGATATGTAAAAATCATCATTCATATCTCAGAGGCATTTACCTTGCTGCCTTGGCCAGGTTTTCAATTGATTTAAGCATGCTTCCTCATCAGAGACAAAAATCTACTTGTTCACCTCCCCTTTGGAGCCAGTAGCTAAGCCTGACCTCAGGCGGACTCCAAAGCCCCTTGTCCCCGAGTCAGAGGAATCAATTAGTTGGCAGGAAGGCAGTTTGGTCCAGTTTGCAGGGGATGGGGAGCAGCAGATGGGAGCAGTCCCCGTGAAGTGCCAGCAGGTGGGCAAGGGGTGTGCACAAAGTGACAGGCCCTGAAAGAATCAGAGGTGTTTCCTAACTCAAGAGGGCTGCTGCTAACAGTTTTTTCTGAATTTGGCTGAACTGAGTGATAACTTCAAACCACAGACTCTCAACCTCAGCCCTATTAACTTTCAAGACTCTCTAATTCTTTTCTTCTTATGTTTATTTTTTTTTTAATTTTTTAACGTTTATTTATTTTTGAGACAGAGAGAGACAGAGCATGAACGGGGGAGGGGCAGAGAGAGAGGGAGACACAGAATCGGAAGCAGGCTCCAGGCTCTGAGCCATCAGCCCAGAGCCCGACGCGGGGCTCGAACTCACGGACCGCGAGATCGTGACCTGAGCTGAAGTCGGACGCTTAACCGACTGAGCCACCCAGGCGCCCCCTTATGTTTATTTTTGAAGGAGAGAGAGAGGATCCGAAGCCGGCTCTGTGCTTACATCGGAGAGCCTGATGTGGGGTTCGGACTCACAAGCCGAAGTCAGACATTTAACCAACCAACTGAGCCACCTGGGCGCCCCAAGACTGTTTAATTCTTGGTTACAGGATGCTTAGCACCATCCCTCACCTCTGCCCACTAGATGCCAGTAGCATCCCCCAGGAAGTTGTGACAACCAAAATTATCTCCAGACATTGAGAAGCCCCCCAAACCTCCTGCAAAGAGAGGGAACAAAATCTCCCTGTGCAGGAAACCACTGCTTTAGATTAGACCCAGCTTCTTTTCAAAACCGAAATCATAGAAAGTTATATAGATGCTAACATGTTCATAGCTAGGGTGCAAGAGCCTAGTACTGAGTTCCAAAATGGACATTCTAAACAATGCTTGGATAAGAAATAGAAAAATCCCTTCCCTCTTTTGCTATTCATGTATCTGTTCATATCGCAAATATTTGCTGAGCCTCTACTGTGTGCCAGACACTGTGCTTGCCACAAAAACTTTCTGGTTTCCTTTGCTTTGCTTTTTTTTTTTTTTTTTTTTAACATGTCAGCACTTTTTTGTTTCAGAAACCAGTGGGATAGAAGGAAACTTTTAAGGTATCATCTAAGCCAGTGAATTATTGCGTGATTAATAGAGGTGAGTTTATTTTCTATTACATGATATAAATGTGTAATTCTTGGGGCCCCTGGGTGGCTCAGTCTGTTAAGCATCAGACTTCAGCTCAGGCCATGATTTCATGGCTCACGGGTTCGAGCCCCATGTCAGGGTCTGTGCTGACAGCTCAGAACCTGGAGCCTGCTTCGGATTCTTTGTCTCCCTCTCTCTCTCTGCCCCTCCCCTGGTCATGCTCTGTCTCTCCTGTCTCTCAAAAATAAATTTTAAAAAATGTGTAATTCCTACCAAATGATGTCTTTAGATAGTATGTTCAAATTCCATGGGTTAAAGTGGTTTTGTGTTGTTGTGAATATAAATGGAATTGAAGTCTTATAAACTTGCTCAGACACTATAACTATTTGTTTTTCTCTCCCCCACTAGACTATCTGCTCTTTAAGAACTTCTATGTATTTGCTGGCTGCAGGTGCTTAATAAATGTTTGATGAGGGAATGAAAGAATGATCTTCCAACCTTCTAGCTGAGGATTCTCTGCCTTTATAACTGAGCTTGGTGACTGTTTCCTATTCTCTTGAGATAGACAGAGATGCAGATAATACTTAGGCTTAAAAATTTTCCAAATCTCTCACATATATTACAAAATAATTTTAAAATGGAAGTAATCCCCAAAATGACCACAGGTGCGGTAGCAAGTTTCCCTTTTACACTGAATGAAATTAGGAGAAGCTGGCTCCTTCCTTCTCAGTGGCCCACTAAATATTAGTTTTTAAATGCGGGATTTGAAAGTATGTATTTCAGTTGGTAGGAGAAGCATCACTACCTGCTGAAGAAAAAAACAAGAATTTAAGCAGCATCAAAGGCAAGGCAGGTTGGGACTTAGTAAAATTTTGTTGAACATAAAATATGTGAAGCAGGAGAATGCTTTCCTAAAGGAGGTGCAAAATCACCACAAAAAACAGTGGTTCCCAAATTACTCCATTCCTAGAGGTAAGGTTCCATATTCTTGCAGAAAAACCTGCAGGAAAAATTTTGAGCCACCAGACGGTGCTCCACCAAAATCCCGAGGAACTACTTCAATGAGCTCCCTGAGGAGCACTCAGATTTTGAAGTCACAAAGCGCTCATGGCTGTTTTCCCAACCAATCCTCCATAAACTGCGCTCCATGGAAAAGTACTGTATCTTCAGCTCCAGATTTCGAGATCAGTACCCCATTTCCTAGAAGCAGAGTCATGTAGGATCAGTGTTGCCTTAGACTGGAGTTCTATGTCAGCTATAATCCTTCTGCAGTAGTGGGAGCGGTCCTATTCTTGCATCTGCTTGTGACTATGGAAATTTACATATGCTTAATTTATGGTTTCCACTTTTCTTAAGTACACTGGTGATGAATAAATCATAACAATATGAGAACATATGAGGCTGTAACATTTAACTTAGCAATTAATAATTAAGATTAAGAGAACGGTTTGTCATTTAGAAACACCAGGATTAATCCTTTTAACTACCATCTGGATTTCTTTTAAATTATCTGGTTTGTTTAAGCCTTGTTTACTTTCACTTAACAGCCCTCAGATTTCACTAATTTAGCACACCAGATATTCAGCTTATTGCCTTAGCAGAAAACAGAACAAAATATGATGGAACTTAGCACTGGAACCACTAAGTTGGTGGAAACAGCATGGAGGATGGAAGAGACCTACCTTTCAGTCCACATCAGCCACCCATTACCTGCAGGGCCCTGGGCAAGTAACATCCTGACCCTCAATTTCATTCCCTTCCTTTGTAAAGTGACAGAGGGCTGGACTGCAACAGAGGATTTAACTTTTTATTTTTAAGCGAATTCAGAGCACTTGGGTGGCTCAGTCAGTTAAGCATCTGCCTTCGGCTCTGGTCATGATCTCACAGTTCCTGTGTTTGAGCCCTGTGTTGAGCTCTGTGCTGACAGCTCAGAGCCTGGAGCCTGCTCCAAACCCCCTGTCCCCTTCTTTCTCTGCCCCTCCCCTGTTTGCACTCTTTCTCTCTCAAAAATAAGTAAGTAGAAACTTATTTTTAAGTGAACCCATTCTTCTGTAATGGAAGAATAGTCTATCAACGTCCTGGCTCTAGAGAGATGGTAAATAGATTCCATTTGGCCTCACACAAATGTTGGAGGTTTCCCCTTCCTCACTGCACCACCTCTCCAGGTCCCCCATCAATCATGGGGATGGGACTCCTGCATGTGGGACAAACATTCCAATTCAAGTTGTCCACATGGAGTAGGAGTCGTGGGACCTATCCCAAGTGTGCTCGGTTACATGTTTCAGAAGCTAAATAGTAGATTAAGTGAGGGATTTATTTCTTTCATTTAACAAGGAAACTGAGTACCAGGTAAGCCAGCCTTAATGTGGCTGCCCAAGGACAGGGGCTCCTACATCCCTAACTCCTCCATCCTTAGCAAATGGTCACAAAGTGTCTGGGGCATCTCTAGGCATCATGTCTCCATTTCAGGCAGAAAAGGAAGGGAAAGGAGAGGGCAAAGGTTCATGCCAGCTGAGTCCCTCCATTTCTTTTAGCAAAGCAATAAATTTCCTAGAAGCTGTCCACATGACCACATGACCTTGAAGGAAACCTAGGAATTTTTTGATGAACACGTTGCCACCCTGAACCAAATCGGAGATATAATAGTAAGGGGAAACAAGTGAGAGGAAATCGAGTAGGCTACTAGCTGTAGATGCCACAGGAATGAGAAAGTATTGGGACACAGATGGAGGTCCTCGTGCTAGTCATTAGATGATATGCAGATGGCTTTCTAAGAGGGAGTCCTCACCAGACACCAAGAAATCCATTGCCAAAGCTCCTCCTTGTGGGGGATGCAGTGCTCACTCCAACGGAAACTTGGCTTCCTTTGACATCCAACACAGGTAAGCCTTTCATTGATGGCTTAGGTGCTTGGGAGCCTGCCAGGCTCTAGATGCTGACTCTGCACATATTGGAATCTGGTCCCCCACTCAGACCCCACCTACCTCCCTTCCTATTCACTTCCCCCCATCTTTCCCTGTCTCCCATCTCTGAGAGTCTTTCCTAAGGCAGAAGTCTTTGCCTTTCCTCACTTCCCAAATCTCTGTCCTACACACAGAAACCTGCCCTTGCAGAAACCCAGGTTTTTGAAATTTACAGCCCAAGAATGTCTTTTCTTTTTTGTCCCTCTGTCTTCTCTGAGTCATCTTTCTCCTAAGGTAATGGACACAGAAACCCATGCTCACTGAATGGGTCAAGAACCCAGGGAGGCAAGGAAATGCCAGAAATAAAACAAGTTAGATTTTAAAATATCATTCCTCTGCTCTTCCTGTGAAACATTTCCCCAAAACACAAAAATGTAAAACAGATAAAAATTAGAGCCAACATGACTAAAGGATGGATAGGACATGGGAGGACCCCAAGGCCTTCCTCATGAGGCCCGACAGAAGTCAGCCAAGGAAAGTTTGAGAATTCACCAAATTGGAAAATCTCTATGGTCTCTTCCATCTTGAAAGTTCTACAATTCAATGGTAAGGAGAAAATTTTAATCTCTTTTCCCCAAACTTGAGAATAGTCCCACATAGTAAGTGTGACAGACAGAGTAAATGATAATTAAAGTGGGCATGGTCCCAGGCTTTCCTTGATTCTGACCCTACTCCTTGGCCTATTTCAGACTTTTCAGCTTCCCCACACCCCAAGCAGGGCTTGGTGAAGAGGAATCAACATTGAAGAATGAGAATCAAGAAGAGACACCAGGTTGGGAGGAGCCCAGATGGAGGAACAGCATGGAAGTTTTTTGTGTGTCTCACATCCATGAAATACAGCCAGACCAACACTAAACCATCCTACACGCCTAGAAAACTGATTGGAGGATTAACACAACAATCTGCACAACCTGAACCACAGAATTCCCTAGGTACGTGGAGAGGTGAACTTGGGGAGCAAGAAGCCCAGGGAAGGGAGGTGCTTTTGCAGGTGGACAGAGGATGGAGGGGCGGGGGGGGGGGTGGAATATGGGAAAAGCATCCCTCTCCAAAAGCAGCTGGAGAGAAAGTGGAATATTGGAAACAGCCACAGGGACTAAACTAAAAAGGGAGAAAGGAGAAAGGAGAGGGTTTAAATTCCATTAAGACCGTAAACAAGGGGAGCACTAAGTCTGCAACTCCGCAGCTCCATACCTGGCAGTGCTCTGGTAGGAAGGGCGAATCCCCAGGAGCAGAGTGGGGTCCGGGAGGTTCTCGGGCCACACGGGGAAAAGCGGTTCCACTGCTGGAAGGACATTTGGTAGAAACTGTTGAATCCATCTGGTCCCAGCAGACCCCAGAAGGCGGCCACATTTGCTGGTGCTGGGGCAAGGTCCTTAAGGGTGAAGCCTGGTGCCAGATGTGTGTTGTGATTTTCCATAATCCCTGAAAAGCTGCTGCTACACTATCTCGTGAACTTTTTCTGGGGCAGCTGGCACCTGGCCGCAGTCTCAGGGCACCGGCAGCAGCAGGGTCCAGCAAGCGTTCCTGGGTGCAGCCGGCATTCAGCCATTGCTCAGTGAGACCCTCCCGCAGAGGGGCGGAACGGGTCAAAGCCGCAGTCTTTTGGAAGTAAGGGGCCGGGGAAAACAGCCGCATCTGAGACAAAACCCGGGAGAGAGGTACTGCCTGGGGCCTGGTCACGGAGAGTGAAAAAGCGGGGAGTGGACGAGAGCTGAAGACAGAGGACGGGTGCGCGATTGCTGACCGGGGAGAACACACTGGGTAGTTGCGTGGCGCCATTTTCACCAACCCCGTGCATGCGCATATGCACCGACAAACGCCAAACCCTCCACCCCAGTAGGCTAGCAGCGCCATCTAGTGGAGAATGGAGCCGTTACACTGAGCCCCTCCCAACTGGGCCAACCTCGCTCTTCAAGAACGCAAGTCTCACCACCTACTTAGTTTATGGACTATAAAGCATTTCATAGTCTAACATCTAGGAGAAAACGAAGTAATTTCAGTCCATTTCAATCTGTTAGCAGTTCCATCTATTCAATTTTCTTTTTTCTCTTTTTTTCTTTTTCAATTCTTTTATTTTTCTTTTATTTTCTTTTATTTTTTTTTTTTAATTTACATCCAAATTAGTTAGCATATAGTGCAACAATGATTTCAGGAGTAGATTCCTTAATGCCCCTTACCCACTTAGCCCATCCCCCTCCCACAACCCCTCCAGTAACCAGAATGGGAATGCAAGCTGGGGCAGCCACTCTGGAAAACAGTATGGAGGTTCCTCAAAAAACTAAAACTAGAACTACCCTACGACCCATCAATTGCACTACTAGGCATTTACCCAAGGGATACAGGTGTGCTGTTTCAAAGGGACACACGCACCCCCGTTTCCAGCAGCACTATCAACAATAGCCAAAGGATGGAAAGAGCCCAAATGTCCATTGATGGACGAATAGATAAAGAAAATGTGGTGTATATATATACACACACACACACACACACACACACACACAACGGAGTATTACTTGGCAATCAAAAAGAATGAAATCTTGCCATTTGCAACTACGTAGATGGAACTGGAGGGTATTATGCTAAGTGAAATTAGTCAGTCAGAGAAAGACAAATATCATCTGACCTCACTCATATGAAGACTTTAAGAGACAAAACACATGAACATAAGGGAAGGGAAACAAAAATAATATAAAAACAGGGAGCGGGACAAAACAGAAGAGACTCATAAATATGGAGAGCAAACTGAGGGTTACTGGAGGGGGTGTGGGAAGGGGAATGGGCTAAATGGGTAAGGGGCACTAAGGAATCTACTCCTGAAATCATTGTTGCACTATATGATAATTTGGATGTAAATTTTAAAAAATAAAAAATAAAAAAAAAAAAAAAAGAAGAGACACCAGGTCAAAAAGTTAAACACAGAAATAATATATGACCCCCCCCCCAAAAAAAAGACAGAAAGAAAAAAGAAGTAATATATGACCCAGAAATTCCACACCTAGGAATACCCAAAAAAACTGAAAAGAGATACTCAAATGAGCACTTGTGCATTCGTGTTCACAGCAGCTCTATTCACATTAGCCAGAGGTTTTAAAAAAAAGTCCATCAGCAGATAAATGGATAAACAAATTACAGTATATACATACAATGGAATATTATTCAGCCATCGAAAGGCGTAAAGAACTGATACATGCTGGATGAGCCTTGAAAACAGCATTATCGTTGAAAGAAACCAGACACAAAAGGCCTCATATTGTAGGATGCCATTGATGTGAAATGTCAGAGTAGGTCAACTGGTGGCTGCCAGTTGGTGGCCAACTGGTGGCTGCCTGGGGTCGAGGGAGAGGAGAGGGGGTGACTGCAGAGTTTTATTTTGGGAGAACGATATGTTTTGGAACTAGAAGTAGTGGCTGCATAGTATTATGAATTTATTAAGTGCCACTGAGTTGTTCACCTTAAAATGGTTAATTTGGGGGCACCTGGGTAGCTCAGTCAGTTGAGCATCAGATTCTTGATTTCAGCTCAGGTCATGATCCCAGAGTCTTGGGATCAATCCCCAAGTTGAGCCCTATGCTGAGCATGCAGACTGCTTAAAATTCTCTCTCTCTCTCTCTGTCTCTCAAATAAAAGATAAAAATAAAATAAAGTGGTTAATTTCATGTTTTGTGAATTTCATCCCAACTTTTTTTAAAATCAGTTTTTAAAAACAGAAAAGAAAAGGTAGCACTAGGGAGCAATTTGCAAGGTGATTGTTTGAGGGCAGTAGCTGAGAAAAGAGAGCATGAGGGCAGCGGACAGGAGAGGAACTGCTGGCCATTGTATGTCCCTTCCCCTCCCCTGAGGTCCAAGGGGAGGACTCCAGCACTGTCACAGTTAAGAACACAAGCTCTGGAGCCAGACTTCCTCGTTGTCAATCCCAGTCCTGCTAAAGTACTCACTGTGATTTTGGGCCATATCTCAGCTTCCCCCTCTGTAACATGGAGATAATAATACCTAATTCACAGAAGGTGTTCAAGTGACCACAAGCCTTCAGTGAATGTTACCCCCGTGTTCTTCATCATTTTGGACGGATGGACCATCTTCTTGGCCAGAGCATTCCAGAAATGAGCCATGTCAGCTCTGCTTTATAAGTCTTATACCAACGTTTCCCTCTTCTATGATTTTTTTCATGCAAAATTGTAAGACAGCTATAAATAACATCACCTCCTAAAAAAGCTATCTAGTTGCCTAGGGCTGATGTCACAAAGTACCACAATCTGGTTGGCCTAGAATAACAGAAATGTATTCTCTCACAGTTCTGGAGGTTAGAAGTTAGAAATCAAAGTGTCAGCAGGGCCACGTTGCCACCAAAGCCTCCAGGGGATGATCCCTCCCCACTTCCTCCAGCTTCTGGCAGCCCCTGGCACTCATTGGCCTGTGACACCATAACTCCTATCTCTGCCTCCATCTTCACATGCCCGTCTTCCTGTGTGTCTTCACATCAGCTTCCCTGAATGCATGTCCATGTCCAAATTCCCCTCTTCTTATAAGGACACCGGCTCACCCTACTCCAGCATGAGCTCATCTTAACTAATTGCATCTGCAATGACCCTATTTCCAAATAAGGTCATTCTGAGGTTCTGAGGGTTAGAACTTCAATATATATATATCGGGTTACACAATTCAACCCATAACTAGTCACTATTGCTCTCCTAATGTGCTCATAAGCTCCAGTGTCACCCTTCTGCGGTCCATCTCAGACCAGTTAGCTGCCGGCACAAACCTTGAGGGAGCAAAAAGCCTTCCTTCTGCAGACATATCTCTCATCTGATACACCGCACTTTGTACACACTCCAAACTGATTGGTCACACTTGGTTCCTCCACCAGTCTGTGAACTCCCTAAGTGTAGGGACTATATCATATTCAACTTTGAAGAGTAGAGAAATACGAGAAGAGTACCTGGTACTTGTATGCAGACTCCAACAGTTGGGGAAAGAAAGGAAGAAAGGAAAGAGGGAAAGCAAGACTCAAATGTCTACTGGCTCAGCAGCCCCACCTGCGAGTGACACCAGACCCTCAGCTCTCCCTTCCCGTTCTCTGTTCCACCTCGTTTCTTGCACGTGGGTCCCCATCTCTGCCTCCACCCAGGCTCTGCTCTGGATTGCCAATAGCTACTCTGACCACAGGCTGGATGTGAGAGCTCGCCACGACTCCTCAATGACATGAGCTCTCTCTAACCACTACAACCCAACCTGTGGTAGCCTTCGAGTCTCAGCACTCCCCAACAGGGCCAGAACATGGAGGACACCAGCCTTTCCCCTGATCACCCACCGTTCAGCCTAATGCCAGCATAAATAAAAGTTGCCAAGCCTTGTGGAGCACTTACTGTATGCCAGGAGATTCTATTCCATTCTATTCTCCTCACACAGGTCAGCTCCTTGACACCTCATAATAATCCAATGTGGTGGAAACTATTGTTATCTCTACCTTACAGATGAGGAAACCGAGGCTTGGAGAAGTTAAATACCTTGGCCAAGGTCACAGCTAGCGAGTGCGGGAAACAGAGTTTGACTCCAGGCAACCTAACAAGTGTTAAGACAAAAATATCCAAAGCTTGGAAGCAGATGAAAAGACGGCTGGCCGCCTTTCCAGTGTCATACTGGAACAATACAGACTCACTCCAGAGTTATCTTGTCCTCCAGGGGGTTTACCTTAATGACTCACTCTTCACTATTGAATAGGCTCTTCCACAACTTTGTGAGGGTGTATGCTAACTTGTACAAAGCTGAGAGTGACTCAAATGATCCTTGACCTGCAGCAATGCGAGGGAGTTTCTCTCTAGCAGAAAAGGTAACTCCAAAGGTGACAGCTCCATTGTCGTCTAGGCATTTAGCCAGTTCCCAGCTAAAGCAGCAATCTTATTCTGGCATCCTTTCTTTCAGTGACTATGAATACTTCAGTCTCAACTGTAATCCTTTGAATCGGGTTTACCATCCTGCTAGTTCCCTCATTCATGGGTTAATTAAATGTGTGACACATGTTCATTCTATATGAGAGTTATGTTTTTAATGTACTGAACTTTTTATTTATTTATGTTTTTAATGTACTGAACTTGATATTTTCTAACCAAGATCCACAGGCGTAACCACTATACAAGAATGAATGAATGAATGAATGAATGAAAGTTAAATCAGAAGATACATGTTGATTATGTTTAAGAAGGAAGTGCAAACCACAACCAGAACCCACCGGTCCCTGAAAGAGTAATGAATAAACTGCTACGAAAGAGTATTGTTACTCCATATGTTAATTCCCCACAAAAACCGAGATTCGCATAGAACAGCAAAAGCTGCTCTGGGAATCCTGGCTGCTGCTTGCTTCGGGAATTTGATGGAAGTGAGACAGACTTTTGAGACCAAGTTTGGAACTTACCAAAGAACCAGATGTTCCCCCAGGAAACTGAACTGTGGTGTACCCTCCTGGGGATTCTTAAAAGGGAACACAATTAACTTGTTTACCAAATGGCCTTGCTCAGTGGAAACCAAGCACCCCAATTCAAGACCGCCAATAGAAGTTAATAAATGAAATAACTACAGCACAGTGCATGCTATGGTTTCTTGGAATATAAAGGGTGCTTAACAAATATTGAACGAGTCAAAAACTTGCTCTGTAGTGCAGAGAAATCACTTCTGCAAAAAATAAAATGAAGTTGAGCCAATTCCATCGGAGACATCTTTCAGAACTATGAAAGTTATTTTCTTTATTTAGGGAAAGATTATGACACACATACTTAATGCCAAGTCACTGCTAATAACTTGCTAATGGTGCTAATGGAGTTCTTAATTATATGGGAAAGAACCATGAATGACCTATTTTTCAAGTGTTTGAAAATGGAAACATACATTAGGAACCCATTGCATCTTTCTGTGTTTCTTTTCTGCGGTGGTTATGGGTATTTATGGTTTCTATTTGCGGAAGGATTTCACCAGCACACCATTGGACAAGGGAGACTGGAAGCAATATTAAGGGATGACGTTAGAAAACATCAGTAGGAAAAGAAAAAAGAAAAAAAAGAAAACATCAATAGGCTTCGTGAAATGAGCCCCTAGTTAGACAACATGCTTACTAATTGATTCAAGGCACTCTTCTAAGCTGTACGAATACAGCCATAAACAAAATGCACAACGTGTCTTACCATCTTGGAGTTTAGGTTTACTAGGGAAAAACAGACGTGAAAAAATGAACAAGAAATGCGCATAGTAAGATAGAGGGTGATGCGTGCTATGGAGAAAAGTAGCACAGGAACAGGGAAGAGGGAGTTCCGGTTGGGGACTGGAGGAGGAGCTTGTGATTTAAAATAGGACGGTTAAGGGTGGCCTCACCGAGTACATACATGAAGGACGTGAGAGAGCAAATGATAAGGATATCTGGGGAAAGAGCATTCCCGGAAGAGAAAATAGATCTGGTAGGGTTTGGGATGGAGGACTGATGTGACCCACTGAGGTCTTAACAGAATCGCCTGGCCACTGGATTGAGAACAGATTGGAGAGGGGTCAGGGCAAAACAGCCGTGTTAAGAGCTGCTGCCCTCCCGGATGCGAGCCCCTCTTCCCAACAGCCTTCACTTGAAAATGTGTCCAGCCTGCTCTTGCAATGCCACCTTATAGTGATCAGATTTAACCCCTGCTCCGTGAGAAAATCAAAGAGAAGCGGGAAGATGGAGCTGGACATGAGGGTTACAGTTTCCCAGGAAATCAGAAAAAAATACAACTGCAACCTGCGTTTTTGACAGTTAAGGAAATCGAGTGGACTCGTCTCCTTAGGAAGACAAAAGCTAATGTTAGTAAGTTAAAAATAACAATGCGATACAGAGTGTGCTGGAATAATTAGCCTTGGAAAGGGGTCACCCCGGTGATCTTGTTACATTTCCTCAGACAACTTGCCGGAGCAGTGGCAGGTGAGTAATAGGAAACTGCTGGATGGCCAGGCATAATGGTCTAGTTTTAAAAACCTATAATTTAATGTTGAAATAAGTGGCAGAGCCCAAAAACATTGAGATCAATTAGATGAGAGTTAAAGAAAATAACAGGCACTAGTGTCCTATAGATCGCTCTCTTAGGAGGTACTATCACGCTGTCCTTCGCTGTAAGTCAAGACCCTGAGCTGCCAGTATCCTTGAACACCTGCCAAATGTATACGGGTGGAGTTTCCTGTAGGTCGAAGTTGTAAAACAC
The DNA here is from genome assembly GCF_023721935.1 of Panthera uncia. Lineage (NCBI taxonomy): Eukaryota > Metazoa > Chordata > Mammalia > Carnivora > Felidae > Panthera > Panthera uncia. Next base: position 39,068,525 of record NC_064812.1, on the reverse strand, counting down.
CGTTCAGTTTACATGCAGAAGGTTTGTAGGGTTTTTTTCTAAACTGCACTTATTGAAACCAAGGCCCGCTGCTTGGAAGGCTAATGCTTTGTTGCAGGTCAGTGCTTTTCTCACCCTGCCTGCTGACTTGCATGAACTGAAACAAAAACCAATTATTCACCAAGATTGAAATCTACAGATGCCTCAAGAGCAGTTTTAATTTAGTTTTAGGATGATGGGCTGGCTTTTCTCCCTCCCCTGTTAGTGTCAGATACAGCCAAATTTAAAACACTGCCAAGTAATGAAAAGTTACTTAAATCTTTCTCTTATGACTATTGCCTATTTACAACCATTATGATCACTTTCTGGCTGGCCACAAACACATTTCTTTTTAAATGGAATGTCCCAGGGCTCATTTTGAGCTATTTTCTCACCCCCTTTATTGACCTCGATCCCTTTCTCACATTCCCTTGGAAGTCCAAACCTTGATTCTATAAATACATTAAAAATAAAAACTGATCCCGTTTGGAATGAGGTCATATTGTTGAATTTATTCTCAGATCATATCATGACTTAAACAATTCTTGTTTGCTCTATAATATGCTTAGAGTTCAGGTGTGGCCAGGCTTCAACTTCTTGGCATCCATAGTGGTCAAAGAGGAGCATTCAGGTTGTAGTATGGACTAGAAGGTCTCATCCAGATGATTGGAGCTTCTGCCCTGCCTGTGCCTCAGGATAAACTACCCTGCCATCTCTCAGCAAGTAGGCTAAACACCATGCATTTAGCAGCTATAAGCAGTCACCAGATAGGATACTGTTCCCTGCCCGTAACACCATCTAACTCAATATCTTAACCTCAACGGACACTTCAGTGTCACCCAAGAGTCTTTCTAACGTGTCTATTCCTTGATCCAATTTATCTTATTGAACACCTACTATGTGCAAAGCACTGGGCCAGACACAAGAGTCAATGTCTACAGACGGCTCCATCTTCTGTTCCTCCTACTGCTATTTCTAACCTACACTGTTCTTCTGGAGCTTCCACCAAGAACACAGCCCCGCCCACACCATGACTTTAAGACTTCTGACCTCCAAACCCGTAGGAAAATAGATGTGTATGGTTTGGGCCGCGAAAGCTTGTGGTAATTTGTTACGGCAGCAATAGAACACTAATATAGGCCACGTGAACAAGAGGGAATGAAGAGGTGTGGCCCAAGAGCATGTTAAGGGCCCAATTTTGTGGGCCCTTGTAGGTCATAACAGAGCACAGGTTTTGTTCTGGTTGTGATGGGAAGTAGATGAGTGATATTTTCTAACTTATGTTCTGGCTGCTATGTAGACAAAGAGTGAAGGCCAGAAAAGGAGTGGAGAGGCTGTTACAATAGTCTAGGGGTCTTGGACCAAGGTTGCAACATTGGAGAGCATGAAAGGTGGTCAGATTTAGAATCTATTTTAGAGGGGAAGGTGAGAACGCTACTGGATTGACTGCGAATTGTGAGGAAAAAAGTGAATCAAGCTGGCCTGTCTCCCTGCAGGCGCATCCACCTGAACTTGTTTGGGCTCTGACCCCCCGCCCGGCCTTGGGTCACTGACATCTCCCCGCTCCCAACAAGATCACTGAGCTGCTCAACCCCACCTAATGGCTTTTGAGCTACAGGGAAAAGAATGGGAAACAGATGAGGAAAAACAATAGGAGAACGTTCTGCTTCTTAAATGCTAAACATTGTTTCAAAGTTGTTTAGAAATGTATTCTGGGAAAAGGTATGTGTCCCTCTTAAGAAGTGCTACCTATAGAAGTTGTAGATTAGGGGGGACAACTCAAACAATGAGTGAAATGCTCTCATACTGAAATTTAGCAGTATGTAAGAAGCTCAAGATGCAGTAGTGGCTGAGAACAGAAATGTTTCCCTCTTTGAAAGTAAAGTGGAAATTGAATTCTTGTTGTTCAGGAGAACAAAATGTTGTTGTCATAGTGAACATGAGGTTCATTGTCTACTGTGTCTTTTTCTGCTTTGAAGAGATGTAGGGGAATCAGGAGGCACAGCGAATTTCCAAGGCAATAAGGAAGCTAGAAGGATAAACTGAGGCTTACCTTTAATTACCAGGGTAATGCCACATACAGAGGAGAACACAGGTGATGGAGAAGTAGAGGAACCCCAAACTGGCCTGAGTCCCAGAAGCGTGAACCTTCCTCAGGAGGGATCTGACTCCAAGATAAGCCTTCAGAGTAAATAATAAACATTAAGGGTGGCTATGTTGGGGCGCCTGGGCAGCTCAGTCAGTTAAACATCTGACTCTTGATTTCGGCTCAGGTCATGATCTCACAGTTCATGAGATTGAGACTCAAACCAGCTTGGGATTCTTTTTCCCTCTCTCTCTCTCTCTCTCTGCCCCTCCCTCATGTGCATTCTCTCTCTCTCTCTCTCTCTCTCTCTCTCTCTCAAAATAAATAAATAAACTTAAAAAAAAAGTGTCTATGTTACCAGGGTTACTTTAAATCAGAACTCATAGATATCAAAGACTGAACTCTACTATTAGGAAAGTTACCAAAATGCCCATAGGGCATTTTCTTTTTTATGACAGATATATGATGTGTAAATACAATATCATTAAGTGTTTCTGTTTTCAGCCACTATGGACTAGATTATACTCAACCAACTCTGTCACCAAGAACAACTAGAAAAGTTGGGTAGAATTCACCACACATCTTTTTGAAGGCATTCAGAAGCTACCAAAACAGTCGGGAATTGAGAGCCCACAATCCTTAGTTTATGTTCCTCTCAGAAGCAGATTCCAAGAGAATGATTTGAGTGTAAGGGATGATTAGAGGAAACATTGGTAGGGTAGTGGGGAAGTGAGACAAGGAAGGGAAGGCAGACAAAAAAGAGCTGGTTTTTGGTTGTGTGTGGTTTTTTTTGTTTTTTATTTTTTGTTTTTTGTGGGGTTTTTTTTTTTGCCACTGGGATTATCCAAAGCCTGAGTCCACAGGGGAAATCTGCAATACCTCCTGTCTATCACCCAAATTTCAAGAGAGCTGGAGTATTTATACTCCAATTGTACTTCATCAGACCTTCATGACCATAACACCAAAAATAGACAACGATAGTAGCAGAAGGGAAAGGTGCAGACCAATCTCTCTTATGAACATAAATACCAAAATCCAAAACAAAATATTATCAACCAAGTTTAGCTATAAGAGGATGATCCATCATGTCCAAGCTGGGTTTATTCCAAGAATATAATACTGATTTATACTTGAAAATCAGTGTAATTCATCCCATGAACAGGATAAAGAAGAAAATTATATGACCACTTACATAAAATGTTATTTAATATTCAGTTTGGATATTTATTAGACATTTTTACTTTTTTTAAACAAAGAGTGAACAATACATATTAATTTCCACTCAGCTAATTACCTGGCTTATTTTAAATCTTATAGTTAGGCAAAATGACCAGGGTACAAGAGAGGCTTACGGTAATTATAGGATCAAGTTTTAAAGGGCCTGGAGGAACCTCTTGGAAGGGCATATATGGAGAGAGTAATGATGATCATAAAAGAAAATGTGTATGTCTCATAAACCAGTGAAGCAAACCCAATTCTTCAGAAGTGGCAGGCTGGAAATGATTGAGAGAGGGCAAGCCTCAGGCCAAATGTAGGTACACTTTTGATATAGGTTAAAATATGGCTATATGTACATAAAGTCAGGGGATATAACTATAAGGGCCAGCATATAAAAGCATGAATCAGAAGAAAAGGAAACCAACATATCAGTCCGGAGATGGAAAGACGGCTACCTTAAGTCATGGTCCAGGTAAAGCCTTAGATGCCAATCTAGGTAGAGTACAGAAGTGAAAAGTGAGCTGCTCTTCCAGGAAAGCCAATTACGGGGGTGGAAATTCAAGTGGAATGAAGTAAGTCTAGAAGAACGTCAAGTCTAGTTGGTGGCCTGCAGATAAAGGTCCATTCAGGCAGCCGAGCCTACAGGGAAAAGTCTAAGAGGCAGATACCGGTGTCGGAAAAATCCAGCAGTATTCACACGTTCAACGACATTGAGGGTCTGCTGCGTTGTAAGCACATTCCTTTCCCTCAATGAGGGCAACATCTGGTGAGGAGAGACAAGCAAAGAAAAACAACAAATGTGACATAATAAGGTAAATGCAAAGTGAGAGCAACACAAAATGTATTTTATGAACATGAAAAGAGGCACCCACATCAATATAGAGCTGTGCTACCCAATATGGTAGCCATTAAACCACATGTGGCTACTCAAATTTAAATTCATTAAAGTTAACTAAAATTTAAAATTCAGTTCCTTAGTGGCAAAAGCCATATGCGGCAAATGGCTACCATGTGAGACAGTGCAAATCCAGAATACTTCCACTGTTGTACAACATCCTACTAGACAGCACTGAATTCTAAAGAATTCAGAGAAGGCTTTTTGACGTCTGAGTTAAGTCTTTAAAAATACATAGAAGTTAGACAGACAAAAAAAAAAAAAAGCACATATAGCAAAAAATAAGAAACGAGTCTGGAAACAGGCAGGAGCAGATCAGTTAGCCCCAAATGTCACATACGTGAGCTTAGGTTTTATGCCATATGTTGGATGGCCCCAAACCTACTATTAGTTTAACTCAGATATGCAGAGAAATGTAGGCCTTCTATGGAGAATGTTACTTCAGAGACAGGGAAAGAGGGTGTGAAAACAGCATCCGGATCCTTTTTCTTGGTTCTGGATTCTCTCTAGCCTTTGTGGTGATCAGGGTCATGGTCCCTTGTCCCTCTTGTCACTGCTTCCACTAATGATAACAGTGTTCTAGAGCCAGCTCATAATGGCTATCGAGAACCGAGCATATGTAGCTTTTCTTTTTTTTTTTTTTTTTTAGTGTTTTTAAAAAATTTTTTTAATGTTTATTCATTTTTGAGAGGGAGACAGAGCATGAGCTGGGGGGGGGGGGGGGGGGCGGGGAGAGAGAGAGGGAGAGAGGGAGACACAGAATCCAAAGCAGGCTCCAGGCTCTGAGCTGTCAGCACAGAGCCCAGTGCTGTAGTTCAGAGCCATGAACTACAAGATCATGACCTGAGCCAAAGTCGGGCACCCAACCGACTGAGCCACCCCAGGCACCCCATATATGTCTTTTCTCAGCTCTGTGTTCAGTAACATCATGTTGATAGCTTGCAATCAACCAGAGTAGGAGTATTTACAGCACAGAAATCAGCAAACACTATGAATTGGGCTTTTTCTTTCCCTCCTGAGAACTAGTTTACCAGCATATTGCTAATTCCTACTTCTGCAAATAGACTCACCCCTAGGCTGGCTCTCTGCTCTGTCAGAGCTGGCTGAGACTCCCTGGCTGCTTCAGACTCACCTCTGCCTTCACTGGCACCTGTTGTTGGGGGAGGTCTTCAAGAGGATGTGACCACCAGTTTACCCAGGATCTGGACCCTGGCGATCAGAGTTCCCCACCCCTCCCCCTGTCCTTGGAATGTGCATTCCACTTGCCCTTCCACTCCTAGAAGCTGCCCTAAAGACATAGCCTTGAGATAATGACTTGTTGTTCAGACCGTCTGTACAGTATATGTGACTGAACCCATTTAAGTCCTCTATATAAATCTTTAAGATTCTGGCAGGCAGATACACAGATGTACTCACCGTATGGCATCTGAGACAAGCCTTGTATATAAGTTCTTTTGCTTATTAAATCTGCCACCTACCAATCTGGTGTGGCCTGCCTCTTTCTTCAGTCTCTCCCTGAACTCCACATACAGGGGTTGGTTCCAGATTACCCCTGAGAAGCTCCTGAGATTGCAAACCAACACCTGTAGATCTCCCGAGTTTCTGCCTCATCTTCCAAACGCTTCTCAAGCCAAGACTGAGAGTCCCCTGGCCTCTTGCTGTGGGGGGTCCTAGGGCAACTCTCCTAGCTATCTGGTTAGCAGACAATGTGAAGGTGGGGCTACCCTGGTGGGAAATAGTAGGACTTACACCAGACCCTCAGATCAGGGGACATGGGTCTCAATCAGTAGTTATTTCAAAGTTGGCCTGGTTTTTCCTTTGGATGGTAGCTTTGTGGTGTAATTCACTCCTTAATGATGTCTAACATTCCCTTTTAGCCCAAAATGTGTTCTCGTCTCCTTGAAAAAAAAATTTAATGTTTATTTTATTTTTGAGAGAGAGAGAGAGAGAGACAGAGCATGAGTGGGGCAGGAGCAGAGAGAGAGGGACACACAGAATCCAAAGCAGGCTCCATCCAGGCTCTGAGCTGTCAGCACAGAGCCCAATATAGGGCTCAAACCCATGAACAACCGTAAGATTGTGACTTGAGCTGAAGTCAGACACTTAATTGACTGAACCACCCAGGAGCCCCTCTAGTCTCCTTTTTAATTGGTGTCTACATAGGTATACTCCCAGCTGAGAGGTTTAAGATTTATGAAATTTTTGGTTTCTTGGACTTAAGATTTATGAGGTTCAAAGTGATGTTTTGGTCCCAAGATCCATCTGAGGAATTTTCTAGATGCTAGTTACCATAGAATATAGAGAACCCAGAGGAAAAGAAAGTCACCACTGGAACCACTGAGGATGAGGCTTGCAAATGGTGGCAAAGGTACAATGTACCAACCCTCTGAGTCTACTTGAATACGCCCCCCCTTGCAACAGGGGGCCATTATTATACTATGGGGAGGGGGTCCCAGCAGAGGAGCAAGCTGATGCTGGATCAAGAGGCAGTACCATTTTGTGTCTTTCTCCAACAATTTCCAACAAGAAGTCTTTAGGAAGACAGGAGACAGATCAGGTTAGGGTTTGAATTATATGGCCGAGAGATGGAGGGGTCTGTGGGCAGAGGAGTTGACAGAGCAGTTCAGGTGAAGAGGCACGAAATGGCCAATAGGGGATGAAGAGCCTAAAGGGTTGAAAGGCTGGAAGAAGGTGAGCAGGATCAGAGAAGCGGAGAGGAGGTGGAGGAGTCCAAGAAAGAGTAAGTCCGTGGGAAAGAGAAAATGACCAATGTTTGGGGTGAACCGGTCGCAAATTAAGGCTACATCTGCTAGTTGTTTCCAGTGACAAACAATTGAAGATGTGGCCCATGAAGCAGGTAACTATAAAGGACTAGAAGTGAAAGTCAAGGGGAAGTTCAAGAGCAAGGCCAAGGTTGGGACAAGAAAGCTACAAGACAACAGAATATCCTAGATTGTGGTAGGATTCTTCTTTAGTGGGGAGAGTCAGCTCCACTTCAGTCTTTAGTGAGGGAGGTGGGCAGGCTCCAGCTTACCAGCGGGAGACTCCGAGAAGGAGAGGGAGGTCCTCGTGGATACCTGAGTGAGCCTCGACGGCAAATGTCCTCTTACGTGAGAACAGGGAATGGGCAACCAAGGAATGGCAGAGGGGAGCCGGAAGGAAGCCAGCAGTCTTCCTGCCCCTCCTCCAGCAGTGCTCCTGGGGTGGGAGGCTGTGAGGATTGCAGACGTGGCGTCTCAGGGCATTGAGTCAGATTCTCATGAGGACCAGGACTGAAAAAAGTGAGTCTGAATACATGTGAGATGTTGAGGAGTTTGCAAACGATGAAATAAATGCTGTGGTGTGTGTACCGGGAAGGAGGACGAATGTGGGAGGACCCAGAGGTGAGCAGGTGCAGAGCAAGACAGAGAAAACAAGACAGCAGAGGTGCAAGGGGAGGGGAGGAGGTGCATTTGGCTTTTATGGTGATAAAGGACCACAGGGAAGAGAGGACCGGCTGCAAGTGATGGACAGGGCTGGGGGGAGGATGAAGAAACTGAGGCACCTGCCTAAAACACAAAGTTTAGACGGGTGCCAAAAAACCCTCATTAACCGACATAAATAAAACTTTAATGCAAAATTTTAAAAATCAAAATTAATGTCAAAAATCCATGGCGGGCAAAATAGCAAATTTTTTAATGAAGACAGACTGTTTTATGGCTCCATGTTATACAATAATGATCGTCATTTCCAATCAGCCCACTGTTCCCAGGCCCTCCCTGTCAAGTCTCCCACGGGACAAGTTTATGAGAGTTGACAATGGCAGGCCATCGAATGACACAAGACTTCATATACAGCCATGTTAGGGGACTATTCCAAATATGGGAGGTCATTGGCTAAGTGTACATGGGGGCCCACATTTCTCCTTATGTGGCTCAGCAGGGAGCTGGAGACTGACCTTGGCTGCACTTACTTGAGCCCAGGTTGCTCTGTGCTAGGAGTGATCGGAGGGCCAGACAGAACAGGCCTGCTCCAGGACAGGCAGGGAGGATTTCCCAAGACCATGGGAACTCTGTGCTAAGAAGGGGGCTGAGACACAAAGTCCAGCGCGGTGGCAGAATGATGGTTAGTACCAAGGGCATTTTACCTTTGTGGAGCAGGTGTGAGGCATGCATAGATGCTGGAGAAGGGATTCTGAGCAGCCGCAGTGAAGGCAAGGACCTGAGAAACAGAAAACCCCAAAATCCAGACAGATCGATCTACCGGGAACACGGACCAGCCACAAAGAAGGTGAGTAACTAACGAGAGATGAACCCAGTTGCTAAAACGCGTCCCAAGACTGGGTTACCTAGGACAGAAACCTGCCCTCAAACATGGGGCCACCAGGGTGAGGGCAGTGCCGACAGCACAGCGACTTGATGATGAGGCCGGGAACTCAGACCCTGAGAGCCCTCATCCCTACTTCCCAGAGTGGCATCTGGTCTTAGGCGAGGCAGAGAGGCTGAGACCCTGCGCCTGGAGTGAGAGGGACCAGAGGCTTCTAGTGGGAAGAGATTTGGGCCACACCTGATCTCATATGGGAGGCCATCTTGTGCTTTGTGAGCCCATCTCATTTGAGTTGGAACCTCAGAATCTGAGTGTCGGTATGTCGATTTCATAAAGCAGCTCATGCTGGTGGCAGCACATCCCACGAGGATTCGGGAACTCACCACCTTCTCAGAGTTTGACCTTGGGCAGGTGATTGGGTTTCAGCTGTGTCTTCTGTAAAATGCAGTTGAGGACACCCATCTGGCCGCTCACTACATAGGTGTCAGGATGGCAGGGTGTAATGTCAGTGATAGAACTTGGGGAAAAAAGCATCCTGCGCTGAACGATAAGTGCCATTATTTTTCTGTAGAGCGTATTTCTATCTGCCCCTGCCTGACTCAGCCCTCAGACTCACTCAGTCACTCATGTAAGTAAGTGCAGACTATGTGCAAACAAAACGTGCCAGGTGCTGTATTTGTTGGCTGATATTTTGGTTTATAGAAGTAAGAAATGAGGAGCTTTGCAGCTCTGGGCCTCTGGCAAAAAAAATTCTTCCTCTTTCCCCTCCCTTATTTCCTCGTTAGCCCTGTGAAGAGTAGCCAGGCTGTAGGGAGATCATATCTGGCTGTACACAACTATGTCTTTCAAAGATGGTAATAGAACAATCGAATGTCCATAATAAGCTATATTTATCTAAACTAATATTTATAAACTCCCACACCTCTTTGCCAAAGAGATCAACAGATAATTCCCTAAGCTATCAAATCCAGAAATTTGAACCCTTCGAAATACCAGCAGAAAGCTCAAAGCACAACAGATGAAAGGAATACTGTGTGGCATGCATTCATTTTCAACTGATAATATGAATTGCATGTTTTTTCCACTGCCCTTCCATACCCCACATTTACTTGAATCCCAATGAAAACATAAATCAGTTCTCATTTCAGAAGCTGCTCCTGTTTTACCATATAGACATCCATCGACGGGCAAGAAGTTTAACTGTTCAACCGATAAAATGCCAACCAAAAAATTATAATTAGGAAATATAGTTGCCCTTTAGGCACCAAATAAAATCTATGCCAGAGATTGCTAATGTGTGATGGTGCTGAATGTTGGCTAGCATTTATTATGTCCCAGGCGCTGTGCTAAGTGCTTTGCATGCTTTATTTTATTTATTCAGTATAGAAACCCATTATAAGGACTATTAGTATCTACTTAGACAGATGAGGACAAGAGTCGTAAGGACACCCTGGAAGCCGTTGAGATGGTACAAAGCTTATGAAGGTGTACGATGGCTGCCTGTTTTCCGCCTTCCTCACCCCACCCTCTGGACTATCAGCTGCTTGAAGGCAGGGACTGTGCTCCACTCACTGTTGTCTCCCTGAGGTTTAACTCTGGCCGGCCATAAAGTAGACACCCACAAAATAACTGCCCCCATCTTTCACGTTGCTCAAGTCAAAAACCTTGACATCATCCTCGGTTCCTGTCTTCCTAGCACACCTCACATCCCATCTATTAGCAAATCCCGTCTGCTTGACCTTCAAACATATGCAGAATCTGACCATTTCTTGCCCCTGCCACCATCACCATCCCGGTCTGAGCTACCATCACCTCTCCTGAATGAGTGCAACAGCCTTCTACTGGTCTCTGCACTTTCAGACCTTGTCCTCCTGCTGATCCTGCAAAAACTGAAAGCAGATATTTTCCTTAGCTACTCGAAACCCTCTAACAGCTTCTGATCTTTCCTAAGATAAAAACCCAGTGCTCTGAAGGACCCTCTAGGAGCTGACTCCTATAACCAGTCTGTCGTCTCTACCTCATGTCTCAGCTCCAGCCACACTGGCCTCCTTGGTGTTTCTTAAACATGTCTTGTGTGCTCCTGCCTCAGGACCTTTGCACTGCTCCCTTTGCCTGGTATATCTGGCCTCAAATGTCTGCGCTCTCACTCTCCCAACCTCATTCAAGGCTTTAATCAAATGTCACCTTCTCAGTAACACCCTCCCTGGACATCGTAGCAGCTATTACAACCCAGCCCACCTCCCAGAGCCCTGTATCATTTCCCAAAATGTATCATTACTATATGCTATTTTATTTCTTTATGTTTATTTATTTTGGGGAGAGCACAAGCAGGGGAGGGGCAGGAGAGGGGGGCAGAGGATCCAAAGCGGGCTCCATGCTGTGCTGACAGGCTGACAGCAGCGAGCCGAAAGGGGGCTCAAACTCATGAACCGCGAGGTCTTGATGTGAGCCGAAGTCGGACGTTCAATCGACTGAGCCACCCAGTTGCCCCTGATGCACTTTTAAATGTTGGTTATTGCCTGTGCCTTCCCTCCTCTAGAATGTGAGCTCCACGAGGGCAAAACTTCTGTCCTTTTTTTTCATTGAAGTAATCCTGACACATGAGTAGGCACTCAGTAAAAATGTGTTACATGGCTAAACAAATGAATAAAGTGAATGAATGGATACTTTCCCAACTATACCAAATGTCTGATACCGCTTGGTAGATGAGTCCTACCAGCCAGCTAACGGGGTCCATCCTGAGCGTGCCCCCGGGGGGGAGCAGACCTCCTCCTGGTCTCTGGGTCCCTGGCCTGATTCTGAGCCCCAGGAGTGAAGCACTGTCCCCTTCCTGACCGTGGCATTCACAGGCGGCTCTCAGAGAGAGGGCCTGTGCTGCGTGATCCCAGGTCCTGGGTCTCCAGGGAGCCTTCGACATGCCAAAGTCTTGCCAAGAACGTCAATGCCACGCTGAAGGACACTCAGCGCCTGCCTTCCGTATTCCACAACACTGAACCCAAAGCTTGTCAAGTGGCCATCTCCAAGGTTAGGTCTCGAGCAGAGAAATATTATAATCCCCATTTGTTAAAAGAAAGCTTGATTGGTTTAGAATCATGTAATCACAGAATGTTAAAACTGGAAAGACTTTATAAATAAGGACTTCTTAATCTTTATGGGTCCCAGAGCCCTTTAGAAGTCTGATGAAGCATATAACCCGTTCTGAGACTAATGCTTTTAATATAATATAAACAAGGGGAAACCCATTACATTAAAATACAGCTATCAAAATATAGTTCAAACCTGGGGATGGTTGTACAACCATCAATGTAATTAATGCCACTGAATTGTACACTTCAAAATGGTTCAAATGGCAACTTCTGTGCTATTTATCTTTACCACAAGAATAAAATGCTCAGAAGTTTGTGATGTAGTACTATGCATTCAGTAACAAGATCTAGCCATGGGTCTCATAACTACTATAATTTCAAAGCAGTGAAGGGAGTAAGTGATATTCAGAAATCTCTACAACTCCCATAATGTAAAATGAAAATATACGTGATTTCTGCTGACAAGAAAGTTGCAGATCCTGGGGCGCCTGGGTGGCTCAGTCGGTTAAGCATCCAACTTCCGTTCAGGTCATGATCTTGTGGTCTGTGAGTTCGGGCCCCACGTTGGGCTCTGTGCTGACAGCTCAGAGCCTGGAGCCTGCTTCAGATTCTGTATCTCCCTCTCTTTCTCCCCCTCTTCTGCTCATTCTCTCTCTCTTTTTCTGTTTCTTTCTTTCTTTCTTTTTTCTCGCTCTCTCTCTCTCAAAAATAACAACATTAAAAAAAAAAAAAAAGAAGGAAGTCTCAGATCCTGCAAACAAGGATCCTGCAAACTGTGGTTCACTGCCTATGTTCATAATTGAAGGAAATACTACATTTCAGTTAGAGGTTAGTGACAACAAAGGTGTAATAAACAACTCTGCTGTTATAGACCATGTCGCTCTGACTGGTCCTTTAGAGATGAGAAGTCTAAGATGGGGGCAAGGGGGGAATCTAAGAAATCTAAGATAAGAAGACTGAGAAGTCTAAGCCCCGAGCCCCCAACTCCAGACATTTAGTGTTGGAGGAAACTCAGTGGACAGAGGAGGACCTTGAAGACTCAAATAAGTCATTTTGTTTACATCTAGGAATGACTACATGGGACATCAGTCATCCCCATATTCCCTTAAGGACCACCTTCACCACCCTCACAAACCTCTCTGCCTATTGATTCCACTACAGAGACCTAAGACGTATTTTTATTCTCTGTATTTGAGTTTCCTCGTCTGCAAACTGAGACCAATAACTGGGCTTAACCACCCTGGGGTGTTGTGAACATTAGATGAAATAATATATTTAAAGCGCCTATCACAGCGCCTGGCATGTTGTTTAAGATGGATAAATATGTATTAAATTCCCTCCTGGTAACTTAGCCCTCGATTCTGTCTAATGCCAACAGGTAATCTGTCAACTCAGCTGTGTGAGTTCATCGTCCAGGATTCTGTTAAAGACAACTGCTTACACTTAGTGATTATGTTGGATTTCTTTCTAGGCCAACTTTCACTTCTAGACTCCTGTTGCCTGACCTCTGCGGCCTCTGCAAAGGATGAGCTGCCACAAACTCTTCAAAGAATGTCTTTAGATTCTCGTGGCTGTTTTGTGCCTGTGAAGACAAAGGAATGCCTGAGCAGGGTGAGGGTGGCCACTCACGGCCCTCACCCACGGTGCACACACTGGACAGATGTTCTCTAACCCTGTTATTCTGCAGGCCTCTGCAAACACGAGCCAGCGCCTGAAAATACTGTGTATTAAGGTGAAAGTTCTGCCAAATTCACAGGGAAAAAAAAAACTAGCCTAAAAGAGGGCTCCTGGGGCACCTGGGTGGCTCAGTCGGGTGGGCATCTGACTTCAGCTCAGGTCATGATCTCACGACTCGTGGATTCGAGCCCCGTGTCGGACTGTGTGCTGACAGCTCAGAGCCTGGAGCCTGCTTCAGATTCTGTGTCTCCCTCTCTCTCTGCCCCTCCCCTGCTCGCACTCTGTCTCTCTCTCTCTCTCTCTCAAAAATAAGTAAACATTAAAAAAAAAATTAAAAGAGGGTTCCTGACACAATACTTGTCTGTGAACAGTAAACACCAGAAAGTTTGTCTACTTGGGGTCTGTGGGCTATGCGAAGGAAGCTGACGGGGACCCCAGGATTCAGGTAATGGGGGGAGCATTTGGTGTGGGCTTGGGGGGCCCAACAGCACGGGGCAGGAGAGGGACCGGGCCCCCTTCTCTGCATACCCTGCACTTTCTTCCATCCGTGCCACATCTCTGCTGTCCTCCCACCTCCATTCTGTTCCCTACCCAGGACCACCTAATAATTTGTGGGACCCAGTGCAGAGTGAAAATGTGAGAACCCTTGTTCAAAGCTTATTGAAAATGTTCAGGACGGTGAAAACAGAACACTAACCAAAGCTCTGGCCCTTCTGCGTGCATTGGGGCCACCTGTCACTTCACGGGTCCCCTTCAGCCAGCCCCGCCTCTCCCTTTCTCTGCTGGTGTCTCCTTTCTCACACATCTGCCTCTCCGTGGTTCGTGGTTCGAGATGACACTTACCCTGGCCCTGCCGCATAGAGATATCAGGATTCCAAACTCCCAGATGATTGGAGCTGCAAAAGCCCCTAGAGACACTCCTGATGTTTTCTACACGAGGAAACCAAAGGGTTGGCTAGGGGATGACCATAGGGATATATTGATTGAACCTTGTTTTTCTGGCCAGGAGCCCCTGGCTAGCCCCACTGAATCACCTGCCTGATTACTTCTCCCCTCTCTTACAGTAAGTTTTCTTTTTTTTTTTAATGCTTATTTATTTATTTTGAGAAAGACAGAGCACAAGGCACAGAGAAGCAGAGGGAGAGAGAGAAAATCTGAACCAGGCTCCAAGCTCAGTTCAATGGCTCAACACAGAGCCCAACTCGGAGCTCAATCCCATGACCATGAGATCATGACCTGAGCTGAAATCAAGAGTCAGACGCTTAACTGACTGAGCCACCCAGGCATCTCCCCCCCCACCCCCATGACTTATTTTAAAACCGGAAGTTCATATTTCTTGATACCCTTCACCCATTTTGCACCCCCCAAACTCCCCTACTCTCTGGCAATCACTATTCCCTGTATCTGTAAGTCTGGGATTTTGTTTTGTTCTGTTTGGGTTTTTTTTTTTTTTTTTTTTGATTCAAGATATAAGTGAAATTCTATGATAGACAAAAAAAAAAATATGTTTATACCTTGTGACAATGTAAATAATTGTTAATGACTCTATTCACTAAAACAGTGATCTCAAATATGAGTAACTTGGATAATTACAGTATTATTTACAATAGTGAAAACTGAACAACATTTTGCTCAAAATCCTTCCTGGAGTGTTCATTCTTGAATGATCTCAAAATGCTGCTACTACAATTTAGAGATAGTACCACTAGGTGGCACTAGGGAACCTCTGGCTTGGGAGTCCAACTCCAAGATTAGCTGTCAAGCCTTCAGAGCCCGCTGCTGGTAGAATGCTCATTGAGAATCTTTCTCAAAATGAGTTCACAATGAGTTCACAATGCCCTCCCCCACAAAAAAAATCCCGTTTTTAGAAGTATATTATTTCAAAAAGTAAATGAACAAAGATGTATGTACACAGTAGCAAAAAAACGTGAAACAACCCATATGCCCATCAGAAGAGGATTGAGTACATACATGTGATATTAATGGTGAAGATCTATATTGACATGAAAAGATGTCCCTTATACATTATTTTTAAGTGAAAAGAAAGCAGACTGCAGAGCACTAACATGAAAGATGGCTATAAGGGTTAGAAACACATCCAGAATCAAATGGTCTGGAATCACACCCCAACTATTAGCTGTGTGATCTTGAGCAAGTTTCTTAACCTCTCTGGGCTTCATTTCTAAAGTGGGAATGAAAGTACTACCTTACTGGGGTTTTGTGAGGATTCAATGCAGTATTACAGGGAAAGCCCTGAGAACATGGCCCAGCATATCCTAAGCTCCTGGCAAGTGCTTGCTACCATGATTACATACAGTGTGATCCCACTGCCTGATTACATATCCATTCTATCTGTAGGTGGACACATGCATTTTCCAGAAGGGTAAGTATCAAAATGTTACTTATATCTGGGTGGTGAACTTACAGGCGATATTTTAATTAAAGCTCTTTATCGCTTGGGGGAAAATTTTTGATGGTGGCCCTATACGCTCAAATAGAAGAGACCTCAGATGACAGCCTTCCATAACAGATTTCTAAAAAACCTAAAAGATTTTTAAATTTTTAAATTTAGTAACAAAAAAATAATTGTCTTAAAATAGATTCTACAACGCAAGCTGGTGCGGCCACTCTGGAAAACAGTATGGAGGTTCCTCAAAAAACTAAAAATAGAACTATCCTATGACCCAGCCATTGCACCACTAGGCATTTATCCATGGGATACAGGTGTGCTGTTTCAAAGGGACACATGCACCCCCATGTTTAGAGCAGCACTATCAACCAACAGCCAAAAGATGGAAAGAGCCCAAATGTCCATCGATGGATGATTGGATAAAGAAAATGTGGTATATATGTACAATGGAGTATTACACGGCAATCAAAAAGAGTGAAATCTTGCCATTCGCAACTACGTGGATGGAACTGGAGGGTATTATGCTAAGTGAAATTAGTCAGTCAGAGAAAGACAAAAATCATCTGACTTCACTCATATGAGGACTTTAAGAGACAAAACACATGAACATAAGGGAAGGGAAACAAAAATAATATAAAAACAGGGAGGGGGACAAAACGGAAGAGACTCATAAATATGGAAAACAAACAGAGGGTTGCTGGAGGGGTTGTGGGAGGGGGGGATGGGCTAAATGGGTAAGGGGCATTAAGGAATCTACTCCTGAAATCATTGTTTCACTATATGCTAACTAATTTGGATGTAAATTTTAAAAAATAAAAAATAAAATTAAATATATATATACATATATAATGCCAAAATAGGCTGAAGAAAATACAAATTAACAACCATTAAAGAATTTGAAATGGTAATTAAAAATGTTCCTCCCTGAAATAAATTAAATTAAATTAAATTAAATTAAATTAAATTAAAATAGATTCTACAATGTAACTCTCTAATAATTTCCCTTTTGGGGCGCCTGGGTGGCTCAGTTGGTTAAGCATCCCACTTCCGCCAGGTCATGATCTCACAGTTTGTGAGTTCAAGCCCCACATGAGGCTCTGTGCTGACAGCTCAGAGCCTGGAGCCTGCTTCAGATTCAGTGTCTCCCTCTCTCTCGGACCCTCCCCCACTCATGCTCACTAGCTCTCTCTCTCACTCTCTCTCTCTCAAAAAATGAATAAACATTAAAAAAATTTTTTAAATAAAATAATTTCCCTTTTTTCTTTTTTCAAATTGAGTCCATCTCTCCTCTTACCAGAGCTTTTTTCGACAGTTTTCTTTATAACCACCCTTAATTCCAGCTTGTCCTGGTCAGGGCCCTCCTTTCTAGCTCACAATGACTTCAGAAGCAGCAGCTACCGCTGCTTTCTCTTCCAGGGCCCCTTCCAGCCTTCCAAGTGGGCTAAAAAGGGCTCCTCTTACGCTGTTCCTATTTCCTTTCTTCCTACCACAGGCCCCAAACTACTCTTTGCTTGAGAATTCCTCTGATTAGGTTCACCAGACACACCATTTCTCCCCCTTTTTACCACTACTTCCCTTTTTGTTCCTTTTAGATAAAAAGAACAGCTCCTCCTCCTTCTCCTCCTCCCCCTCCTCCTCCTGTGCCCACCCCACGCTTCAAACCACCTTCCTTTTTTTTTTTTTTTTTTTTTTTTTTGTCTGTTTGCCTCTCGCGACTGTCCCAGGGACGAAACACTCCTCAGCCATTGCCCCTTCCTTCTGTTTTTTCTTTGCAATCTTGTCAGTTCTTTCAAAACCCAAGATTAAAATGTCAAAACCCTGACGTACACCAGAACATTTTGTGCAGAGAATTAACAGCAAATTAAACTGCTTTCATAACCGCAATCCGTGGTACTAGCTTTAATCGCGCCCCACTCCATTGTTGACGTAAAACCTGATACTGGTTATTGAATTCGTTAGCGTCTTACCTCTAGGCCCACATTGTCAATCCTAGGAACGAATAAATGGCCTTCAAATAGTCGCCTCTACATTTGAACTTTTAGAAGTCAGCTAATTCTTAAACCGCAGGGAGAAGTCAAAACTGAAGTTGGCTCCCTCTGCTGATTCAAAAGGGCCCAGGTTTTACCAACACAGATTATGACGTGGCAGATAGTGAATCTGGTATAAGGCAGTCGTTTGCGGTGGCTTAGTGATTAAAGCCATGGAAAGCAACTGCTGCTACAATTTTTTTTTAAGTGAAGCAAGAAGCAGCTACAAAATGTAATAAAAATGTGTATCGCAGATGAGATAATGGTATAATTTTGTGAGAAGAAAATACGGTAATAACTTCTGACTGTACTCTAATCAGCCTTAGAAATTTAGATTGGTTCTAAAAATAATTTTTACATCAGCTTTACAGTATTTTATGTTTCAGTCAAAGATTTCTCTCAAGGATGCAGTTTGTTTTCTCTTTAACCCAAAACAAAGCTCCCTGGATGTATTCATTCATCAAACATGAGCTCAAAACTGATGATCAGCATTGTGTGGGGAGCACGATGGGGAGGAGGAGGCTACAAAAACAAAAGACAGTTTCCACTTTGGAGGAGTTTATAATCTACTTAGAAAGCAAAATATACACATAAAATAACTCATGGAAAAATGTGAAAGCAACATAATAAAGTGTAACAAGGTTGGACAGTAACAACCTGAGTCACCAGATAAAATACAAGACCCCCAGTAATATTTGAATTTCATAAACAACAAATAATTTTTAGTATAAGCATGTCTCGTGCTAAAAAGAAGAGAACCGGGTATTTGTTATTTACCTGAAATTCAAATTAACTGGGCATCCTGTATTATTGCTTGCTAAATCTGGCAACACTGAACTTGAGGCAAGTAGACTAGAGAAAGGCTCCTAAGAGAATGGAGTTGGTCAGATAAGCTTCCTACAGAATCTGAGTTTTTAGCCAACTGCTGACAGAAGCAGTGGATAGAAACAGAAGACATTCCAAATGTAGGAAGTGCGTGTTCATGGCACTGAAATAGAGATGAGCAAGTAATTCCTGCTTAGGATGGAAACCAGATGAGCTTGGCAGAAAAAAGATTTTCAAGATGGACAAGAGAACTGAAAACCACCGATGTGAGTGGATCCATTCTTAACTGGGTTTCTGTCTACGGAATTCATTTAAACAACAATATTCCTACTTCCCAACCGATAAGACCTCTTCTTTTACATGGATATTCCAAATTGTGTTTTGCAGTTACACATCCCAAAGATCAAAAATGTCTTAACATTTTTAAGAATTTGTTAACATTTCCAGTTAAGAATGGATCCACTCACACCAATAGTTTTCAGTTCTCTTGTCCATCTTGAAAACTTTTTCTGCTAATATATATAATACATATATATATAAATATACACATATATACACATATATATATACATATATATGTATTATATATAGTCTGTTAAAACTAAATTCAACTGAGTAAATTTTAAAGATCAGTGACTGATGAATCAGGCAGCATGAAATCTAGCAGATAGAAAGGACCTCTGAAATGCTATACAAAAGACTTATATGGCTAGAAAGAAGAAAAATAAGGAAGTTATACCAGGTGAGAAGTTGGTTCTTGCAAGATGACTTTCCTTTAGGGGATGGCAGAGATTTATCCATCGGACAGATTACCTGACTAGTGCTGATGAAGCCATTCCTGATCGACTGGTTGAAGATTCCATTTCTGGGAGAGCCGAAACTGTAGTTAAGTCTCTGTTTGGTAACATGGAGCTTACATATATGACTCCATTGTGGGCCTGTTGTGGGTTTTTTTTGTTTTTGTTTTGTTTTTGTTTTTTTTTTTTTCAAAATGATCCCAGTGGCTTCCAACAGTAGGATCCTGGTACCTGGAGTTTTTGCTGGGTGTGGGTTGGCAGGGGAGGGAACAGGAAGAGGTGAGTCCTAGAGATCTGCATAATAAAAAGAGCAAGCTAGAAAGTCGGGAGCCTGGAGGCTACAGTGTACTTGGTGTAGGGAAAAAGGCCGGGGAGAAGAGAAATACTGGGAAAAAAATCTCTTGTCCGCCTGCCTTTAAGTCTACATTTCCTGCATCTATCAACTCATTAATAAAAATCTATTAAAAGCTGCAGAATATATAGTTAAGTGAAGAAAGCAAGATTTAGGTAATTTGTATACTATGCTACAGCTCATATGAGAACATAGCATACAAATATATTCGCTTATATTTAATAAATATATATGATTATATTTTTTAAACAACAAAAGACAACCGTAAAGTAAAAACAACAATACCTATCTGGGAAAATAGAGAGGAAATAAGGTAGAGAAGAAACAAACAGAAATTAGACTTCTTAAGATGGGTCTTGTTTGGGAGATTTAACTTGGGGATCATGTAGATGTTTAAATAATTCGTAAGGAAAAGCAATCCTTAAAATCAAAAAATGAAAGGAAACAAATGTGTATCTAGTTGGTGATATAACCATCAGAAAGAAGCCATTCTAAGTGATTTTAAAACAAAGTGATTTGAGTGGCATCCTCTGTGAGATATAGCCCAAGGATGAGAGGAGCTATGTAAAACAAACAAACAAAAACATTAATAAGGAGGTGTTGAAGTTTATACTGTTTGTATCTGCGATTGTCATGTATATAACCTGGGATAAAGCAAATGAGTTATTATGTGATGTCCCAACTCTCTTATTTCCAACATTATTGAGAAATGAGATTCTTGGTATGAAAAGAAGAAAATAAATTTAATAAAAGAGGTTGAGTAAAAATCCTATAGTCATGAATTTGAAAATGATGCATTTTCTCTTTGTCTGATGAAAAGTTCTGGAAGGAATGGCCAAAAACGTAGCAATGAGCACCCTCGTACCCAAACTGTGACCTTGAAATACTCTTTCCACTAAAAGGAATAAGGGCTTCTTATAAAGAACTAATTCTAGGGGCAGAGGAATGCAAGGTGAGCTTCGAACATCTAGTCATTCCAGACAACGGAGAATGTCAGAGACTACAGAGTCCTGCCTAAAGGGCTCTGGAGACAATTTAAAAGGGGCTCCCACTGACCAAAGGTGAGACCACTGAGCATCAGTATGAATTCTAACAGCAAAGGATTTAAATACATCAAAGACATTTATTTCATTAGTTTATAAAGAGAATAAAGCAAATTAAAACCTATTGGTCACTGTTGGATACTAGTGAGACAGCTTATTTTTTCGAAAACTGATAAAAGGAAATAACCAAGCATTTATCCTGCCTTTCCTATATAAACTGTACACTGTGTAACCAAATAGTATTCCAGCTAAGAAATGAAGAATAAATAACAGAATTAGAACATCACCATTCTGCAATCCCAAATGAATGAAAGGATCTGGGCACGAACCATCAATGGCTGCTGGCATTACAAGGAGACACGGCCAGATGGAAGGATCACATGACCGGTGAAAACCGGTCCTGCTGAAAACTCAAAGCTGAATCTGACAAAGCCTGGAGATCTAACTACCAGTTCACAAGAACCATAGGAGACAAAGGAAAAAAGCTACACACTATGGGTGAGCAATTAGCAAAATTCAGATGACCGGTTTTTTCCATAATTGCAATTGGGAAAAAACAAAGGTAGGGTAAGAAAAACTATGGATTAAAAAGGATTCAAGACATACTGAGAATCACAGTGTATGGACCTTAATTGGATCCAGATTCAAACAAGTAAACGGATTTTTTCTTAATTATTATCTTTATGAGAAAGTTAGGAAATTAAACAGTGGTTTGATAGTTGATATTAAAGAATTTTTCTTAGGTTTAATGCGTGATAATGGTATTATGTTATTTTTTAAAAAGGATGCTTTTCTTAATCTTTTAGAAATCTATACTTAAATATTTACAGGTAAAAAGACACAAAATCTGAGATTTGTTTCAAATGAATCCTGGGGAGAAGAGTAAGAAATAAGATGAATCAGACTGGCCATAAAGCTATCATCACTGAAGCTAGGAAATGAGTACAGGGGGTTTCATTGTACTTTCCTCTCTACTTTTACACGTGTTTGAAATATTCCTTAATAAAAAGTTTTTTAAGGGGCTCCTGGGTGGTTCAGTAGGTTAAGCGTCTGACTTCAGCTCAGGTCATGATCTCAAGTCTGTGAGTTCGAGCCCCACGTCAGGCTCTGAGCTGACAGCTCAGAGCCTGGAGCCTGCTTCAGATTCTGTGTCTCCCTCTCTCTCTGCCCCTCCCCTGCTCATGCTCTGTCTCTCTCTGTCTCAAAAATAAATAACAACATTAAAAAAAAACTAAAAAATAAAAAGTTTTTAAATCTATATGGCCACTAATAACAGTTGCAATTTATTGAACGCTTAATATGAATTTTTCTATTTGACCCAGACAACACCTCTGTGAGGTAGGTATTATTTTATCATGTCCATTTTAGAGATAAGGAAATTGAGGCAGAGAGGTTAATGAAGATTGTAAAGATTCCACATCCAGAACAAAGATTCAAATTCATTATATTAACCACCATCCTTCAAGTGGGTTTTGTGAAGACTTCATAATGGTGCTGAATCCCGTGTATAGGTTTACATGAAGTGAAAACAGAAGCTGTCCTGGGGGACAGTTGACATCTGGGGTTCAGTCATTTAAAAAATGTTAAATCTCCAAAATATATAACAAAAATTATTAGGGATAACAACAGCTTGTCCAAGCCATGCCATGGAAAAATGCATCTCTTCTTCTATTCATAATAAAAGCCTATTTAAACCAACTCATTATTCCCCACCCCCCACCCCCCCAAAAAAGTATTTACTGAGCTTTTCAAGGAATGAAAAGGCCAGCATAACACTTATAAACCGGCAAAAAGACAAATGGTCCTTAAGGGAATATGAATTTGAATGTAAAAATTTAAACAATGGAAATCAGTCTGCTTCTTAGATCCCCTGATGGATGAAGTTTGGTCCATTTCCAGTAGCCATCAGAAGATGCCAGAAGTGGCCAGCTGGCCCACCTGTAAGACCATCTGGAAGGCGGGGAAGTGCTGGCCACACGCTGGTCAGGCTGACCCCAGCGCTGGCTTGTTTGTTCATTTCTACAGTACCTGTGGAACCATGAGGGGTAGTTATACAAGAGTGATAGCAACTCCAAAATCATCCACAGCTTCAAAGAAATTAAAGTGTCTCATCGAGATAGTAAAGGGGACTTTCCAGCAACGGAATGAGTCAAACTTAGAATGACCTATTACCAAGTTTTTAAAAATTCGCCTGGAGAGCATCCCTGGTCTAATTTAAGGCCAGTATCCTCTTTTCCTCTGAATGTAACTCAGGGAAGCTATCTTTATCATTCTGCTTGTATCTAACAACCCAGACATTAAGTCCCTGACATGAATATATAGCTTTGAGGTTGAAAACCGTTATCTCCCCTAAACATTCTGTTCTGGGAGGAAATCGCTTTTTATACAGCAAGAGACCAGCCTAATTCTTCACTCTTTTCTGAGAAACAAAGATACAATATTCACAAGGATCCTTCAGACACTAGAGATAAAATACTTGATCATAAAAAAAGATGGGTTTTAAATCTTACCAGATTCACGGGGGAAGTGAGTGTGGAATAGATTTTCAATAGCCCTTTCCCCATCTTGAAAGATAAACAACCAGAGTTGTTTTATCACAGTGTTACCGAATTCCAAGCCCGTCACATGGTAATAAGAGGTTAAAAAAAGAGAGAGAGAGAGAGAGTACAGAAAATTCAGTATCTATCACTGTTTAATGCAAATGCTCTCATAAACAATAAAAAACCTTAGGGGGAAAAAACCCACATGGATGCTCAAGGGAATTATAAAAAGAAAGAATAATGAAATTGTTGAGAAATTGAAAAAATATGTAGTAATATAAATATAAGTAAATTAGTAAATCAAAAAGTATTGCAGTAGATTTTCTATTTTAATCATTTTTTCCATTAAAGAAAATGTGTCAATATTTTGTACACAATCAGAGGAATAATAGATGTTGAAGTGCTCAAGGAAAAAATCAAACTCATAGATACAGAGAACAGATTGGTGGTTGTCAGAGGTGGGCAGTGTTGTTGAGCAAAATGGGCGAAGAGGGTCAAAAGGTACAAACCCACTTATAAAAGGAATAAGTCATTGGGGTGCCTGAGTGACTCAGTCGGTTAAGCATCTGACTCCAGCTCAGGTCATGATCTCACAGTTCGTGGGTTTGAGCCCTGCGTCAAGCTCTGTGCTGACAGCTCAGAGCCTAGAGTCTGCTTTGGGTTCTGTGTCTCCCTCTCTCTGCCCCTCCCCTGCTTGCTCCCTCTCTCTCTCTCCCTCTCTCTCTCTAAAATAAATAAAACATTTTTAGGAATGAGTCATGGTATATAATACACAGAATGGAGACTATAATTAACAATACTGTATTGCACATTTTAAAGTTTCTTTTTTTGTTGTTTATTATTTATTTTTGAGAGAGGGAGAGAGACAGAGCATGAGCGGGGGAGGGGCAGAGAGAGAGGGAGACACAGAATCTGAAGGAGGCTCCAGGCTCCGAGCTATCAGCACAGAACCCAATGCGGGGCTCAGACCCACAAACTGTGAGATCATGACCTGAGCCAGAGCCAAAGTCGGATGCTTAACCAACTGAGCCACCCAGATGCCCCTGAAAGTTTCTAATAGAGTAAATCTTAATAGTTCTTATCACAAGAAAAAAAATCACAACTCTGTATGGTGACAGATGTTAAGGAGACTTACTATGGTGATCATTTCACAATACATACAAATACGGAATCATTATGTGGTCACCTGAAACTAATATAATGTTATGTCAATTATACCTCGTAAAAGAAAAGACTGAAAATGTGTTCAGGTAACACAGTGATGGAAACAGTCCACAGTAGGGATAAGCACGCAGCATGGTGATAAACATTAAGTGACATACTGGATCCTTTCTCCTTTGATGGCCTGCAGAGAACACTTAGGAACATGAAGGCTACTGAAGAGAGACAGAAAGTCAACTTCAAAGAGCTAACGCTGGCCTTCTTTACCAACCTACCCGGACAAAGAGATGTTGTTAGGGTGCTCTTGGTCTCCATAGCTGTGCACATTTACACCACGGCTTGAGACAGCACAATGACAATGTTGTGCAACATGAGCCTTGATTTATGAACATAATCCATCCTAATAAAAGAGTTTTCCCCTCAGAAGATCTGTGAAGCACCAAACGGGTTATTCACAGTAGTTATGACAAATCACCACTTCACCAAAAACGTATGTGCACAGATTGTTATTACTTTTTCTCACATTACATTGTAATTATTTGTATATGTGTGTGTGTGTCACCAAGAGATTCTATTTTGTTTCTCTATGTGACACGTAGAAGTACCCACACAGAGAAGGCATTTGAAAGAAGAACCTTGGGATAATAGGGAAATGTACATTGTATCTTTCTCAGACCCTCACTCAGGCTTGATGCCCCTTTCTGTAGCCCCAAGGATCCTTCTATTCTCTTGTTTGTAGGAATCCATCTCGCCTGGCAAACGACTCAAGAGAAATGTTCAAGAAGTTTTCCTGTCCTCATTTACTCAATACTTTAATATCTGCTATCCACCAGATTCACTGTTTCCTGATCCATAGCCTTTCAAAAGCGGCTATATTCCATCTAGTGGTGTGCTGGTAAATGTTTAACAACCAGTTCTCAGAGCAGGAAATGGAGGGACAGATGTGACGTGTAGCAATTGCCAATTTCTGTGGTGTAAATACTCCTACTGGGGCTGATTTCAAGCTACCTATGTGACTTCACTGAGCTCAGAGTTGAGAAGAGATGCATGTAATAGGCTCTCACAATCAGTTTACCATTAGTTTACATCTTATCAATAGGCTATCGTCATCAGCATGACCTTGGAGTTGGACAGAGTTGGAATCTAGCCCCAACTCTAGCACTGGGTGACTTTGGACAACTTTTTTAATTTCTTTAAGCTTCCATTTCTTTATCCATAAACTGGAGATAATAGTAGCTACTTTACAGTTCTTGAATGTTGGAAATGAAGCAATGCCTTCACCGTAGCAACTAGCACATAGTAGGTACTTAAGAAATATTAGGTTCTAGGGGCTCCCGGGTGGCTCAGTCAGTTAAGTGTCCGACTTCAGCTCAGCTCATGATCTCACAGTCCATGAGTTCAAGCCCCGTGTCAGGCTCTGTGCTGACAGCTCAGAGCCTGGAGCCTGCTTCAGATTCTGTGTCTCCTTCTCTCTATGCCCTTCCCCTGCTCATGCTCTGTCTCAAAAAATAAATTAAAAAACATTAAAAAAATTTTTTTTAATAAAAAAGAAATATTAGGTTCTGGGGTGCCCGGGTGGCATGGTAGTTTGTGTCCAAACTCGGCTCAGGTCATGAACTCATTGTTCACGGGTTCGAGCCCTGCATCAGGCTCTGTGCTGACAGCTGGGAGCCTGGAGCCTGCTTAGGATTCTGAGTCTCCCCCTCTCTCTGCCCCTCCTCTGCTCATGCTCTGTCTCTCTCTTTCAAAAATGAATAAACGTTAAAAACTGTTTAAAAAAAAAGAAACACTACCTTCTATCATCATCATCATCATCTTTATTACTATCCTACCCTTCAAAGTGGTCACCATTCGGTGCTTCCGTAGATGATCAGTATCCCACCTTTCCCATCTGTGCAGACTGCCAGTTGTCACCGGCAACCCTACCCTACCTGGCTTATTGTACAAATATCTGCCTAGGCATTAGCTTACCAAAATCCTGTTACATTTTCGTTTTCAGCTTCAAACTAGTGAGAGATATGTCTCGAATATTTGCCATTAAGAACAAATAGAACTAATTTTCTTCTGTAACAGGAAAAGGGAAATGGAGCCTGCATTTGTTGAATACATATTTTGACCCACATGGCATTGTGCTAGGGGGTTTGTCTGTTACCTCTTTCTTTTTCTTTTTCTTTTTTTTTTTTTTTTTTTTTTTTTTTTGAGAGAAAGAGAGAGAGAGAGAGACAGAGACAGAGAATCTTAAGCAGGCTCCATGCCCAGCATGGAGCCCTATGCAAGGTTCTGTCTCACGACCCTGAGATCATGACCTGAGCCAAAATCAAGAATTGGACACTTAACTGACTGAGCCACCCACATGTCCCTGTCTGTTACCTCTTTTAATCCTCACAATAACCGGGAGATATTAAATCATAGTCTCGATTCAATGGATGAGAAAACTAAGGCTCAAAGAGATTAAGGAACTTGCCCGAGGTCACATAGCTAGTGATACAAAGCCAGGGGTTTTTTTTGTTGTTGTTGTTTTACACTGTACCATGGTATTAACCTTGTCAAGAATGCTCAAGTGGTCAGATGACAGACTAAGGCACTAGCTGCCACAACTAGTGAATGTATTGGACAACTGAGATTAAATGTAGCCTGCCTGTAACAGGAACTCGATTACAGTGCCTTATAAAAGGATTCTTTTACTCCTGTATCAAGAAGTCGAGAAGGAGGCAGACCAGGCTTCGCACATTTTCTTGAGAAAGTTCTCAAGGCCTCAGCTTCCTTTGGCTTCCTGCTCATCAGTCTTCAGCATGTGGTTTTCTTCTTTATGGGCATAAGAGAGCCTCTGCCCCAACACTACCTCCAGGTATTACATCTATGTTCCAGACAGGCAGAAGTAAAAAGACACTTATTTCCTAAGTGTGCTTCTTTTTTATAAGGGGAATAATCACTCTCTGAGAACCGCCATCATGTGGCCTTTTGCTTAAATCTCATTTTGTATATTCCATTCTGGAGTCTTTGGATCATTTGCAACTAGGAGTGGCCTGAACTAGGTCACAAGACCATCCCTAGTTGCAAAGAATCCAGAGAATTATGTCTTTTTGACTGGACACAGGAATGCTCTAACACCAACTGAGTCTCTTCAAGGAAGGACAAAGAAGAGACTGAACATGAAAAAAGCAAGCAGAGGTCATGACCTCCAGTGTTCCTCAGAGCAGCCCGCGTTTTTCAGGGTTGCAAGGAGAAAGCAAAAGTAGCATAGAATCTTCAAATGGAAAGAACTTTGAGATCATTGATCTAGCCCAATTTCCCGCCTAGTGAAGGAGCCACTTCGACAATTTCTCTAACAAGGGGTCATCCAGCTTCTGTGAAAACAAACAACGTTAAGTGGTGTCCAGATGCTTGACTATTTACATGCAAGAAAACTGGGCTCAGGGCCCTAGTAATCAATTGCCCAAAGAATTGCGGTCAACTGGCAGAAAAGAAAAATATAAAAAATAATGTACAGTCTAACTAGAAAACAAAGGGGATTATTAAGATCTAGGTGAAATAGTGCAGAGTTCAGTAAGTCCCAATCATTCAGTAAAAAGCTTTCCATCTTCCTAGATCAGGTGATTGAAAGTTGAAAAAAATTAAGTAAGGATGAAATCTAAAAGTTGCCTAGGGGACACGTGATGAAAGGCATAGACTTGCCCCTCACCCCCCACTGACACAGAGGGCAAGTCAACTGTGAGAGAAACCTCAGCAAGTTAACCCGTGGCTTTGGGTGAATTATCCTGGTGTGTAACACTCAGGTCCTGGCTGAGTCATCTAACTCATTATTATCTAACATAACAGTTCTCAAAGTGTGGTTCAGAGACTCCGGAGAGTGACCCTTTCAAGCAGCTCCAGTAGGTCAACTTATTTTCGTGATAATACTAACAAATTATTGGCCTTTTTCTCTCTCATTCTCTCACTAGTATACAGTGGAATTTGCCAGGAAAAGATTTGCAACATTGTAAAGTAATGCCACTTTAATTTTCTTTTAATTTCTTTTGCTTTGGAAAAAAACAGGGTCTTTTCCCATAAAAATGTATTGTTTAGGGGCGCCTGGGTGGCTCAGTCGGTTAAGCGGCCGACTCCAGCTCAGGTCACGATCTCACAGTCCGTGAGTTCGAGCCCCGCTTCGGGCTCTGTGCTGACTGCTCAGAGCCTGGAGCCTGTTTCAGATTCTGTGTCTCCCTCTCTCTCTGACCCTCCCCTGTTCATGCTCTGTCTCTCTCTGTCTCAAAAATAAATAAACGTTAAAAAAAAATTTTTTTTTTAAAATGTATTGTTTATGTTAAAATGTAACGTGTTTAATATTGGTTTTTTATTTATTTATTTATTTTTAATTTTTTTTTTTTTTTTTACTGTTTATTATTGAGAGACAGAGAGACACAGAGCGTGAGCAGGGGAGGGATAGAGAAAGGGGGAGACACAGAATCTGAAGTAGGCTCCAGGCTCTGAGCTGTCAGCACAGAGCCCGACGCGGGGCTCAAACTCACAAACTGCGATATCATGATTGAGCCGAAGTCGGTCGCTTAACCAACTGAGCCACCCAGGCGCCCCTAATATTGGTTTTTTAAATGAATCAATAAAAATATTTATATTTTTATATTATATTTATATTATTATATTATATATAATAATATATATAATATATATATTATATATAATATATATATTATATATATTATATATATTTATATTATATATTTATAAATATTAATATAATATTAAATTTCTTAGGTTTAACTTCTGTTATAGTAAATATTAACAGTTATAACCACATAAGCAAAAGCTTTCTGTGGTTCTCAATAATTTTTAGAAGTATAAAAGGATCCTGACACCAAAAAGTTTGAGAACCACTGATTTAATTCATAACCCAATTGCAGGGTGGGGGTTAAGAACCGGTAACCCCAACCCAACTGAGTTGGTAAATCTGTTCATTGGACAAATGACTCTATAACACTAAGAAGACAGTGAAATAAGAACAAGGATGGTAAGGTAACCAAATCCATTATTCATTCTTTTGTGTTAAGTTTGGGAGTAAGCTTTACAAATATCAAGAAAATCTTTGTGTGTTTGAATTTAAGGTGTTTGAAAATGTTGAAGACAATCTGGCATATTATAGAAATTGGATATTAACCCTATTATTTATTGAAATTTTCATTGTTTCCCCTTATTTTAGAATGTGTAACTGAATTTAATTACATTTATAAAGAGTATTTAAAGACTTAAGATATACTACACTTAGAAATCTGTATTGTCTGGGATACCTGGGTGGCTCAGTCAGTTAAGCATCTGATTTCAGCTCAGGTCATGATCTCCCAGTTAGTGAGTTCGAGCCCTGCATCAGGTTCTGTGCTGACAGTTTGGAGCCTGGAGCCTGCTTCAGATTTTATGTCTCCTCTCTCTACCCCTCCTCCACTCATGCTCCGTCTTTTTCTGTCTCTCAAAAATGAGTAAGTGTTAAAAAAAAAATGTTTAAAAAAAAGAAATCTGTATTGTCTTAGTGCATTCAGGCTGCTGACACAAAAATATCATATACTGGATAGCTTATAAACAGCAGAAACGTATTTTTTTAATGTTTATTTATTTATTTATTTTGAGAGACAAAGAGAGTGGGGGAGGGGCAGAGAGAGAGAGGAAGAGAGAGAACCCCAAGCACAGAGACCAACTTGGGACTCCGTCCCACAAACCACGAGATCATGACCTGAGCTGAAATCAAGAGTCAGACGCTGAACTGACTGAGCCACCCAGACACCCCCAGAAATGTATTTCTCACAGTTCTGGAGACTGGAAAGTCCAAGATCAAGTCACCAACAAATTCACTGTCTGGTGACAGCCCACTTCCTGGCTCATAGATAGCTGTCTTTTTGCTGTGTCCTCACATGGCGGAAAGGGTGACAGCTCTATATACCTGAATATTTTAGTAGCAAGCAATTTACCTTTCTCAGTGCTGAGCTTTGAAGTCAACCAATAGGTTAATGGTGACCAGCTTTACACACATTCATGAACCTTTTTCCATGAGAAAAATGCGATGTACAAGGGGTCTGTCTGTACTTGGTAATCTGTCCGGGGCTTTCAGAGGTTATCCTAAGAGAATTGTCATTGTAAGCACTGCTAAGACAGAGAAACGTCTTCTCACTAAAGGAGATGCTCTGCCCGCAACGGTATTCCCTACCAAAGCAGTACGTGTGCAAGTGAGAACGCTTTGTGTTAAGTGTATAAAACCCTCAACCTGTCCATGGTTCATGTTACCTGTTGTTCAAGTTACGGAGCTTGATTCCCTCTCTGTTCCCACATCCAGTCAGAAAACAAACTCTGAGTCTTCCTTTCCTGTGGCCTGTGTGATGGCAGCCATGAGAACAGGGTGGGGGAGCAGGTCAGTATGAAACTCCCCCCCCTCCCATTCTCACTGCTACCATTAAACGGTCCAGCCTTTATTCTTTCCTACGGAACACCTTCCAAATATGGAAATATTTATAAATTAGAAACCTAAGAGTGAGAGGCATCTCTCTCTTGATTAGTGCAGGATTTAATTTAAATAAAAGGCTAGTTTCGCCTTTCTAAGGTAGTGTCTTTTGCCATCGCAAATGGCTGAAGATCTGATGAAGTACCTGGATGTGGAAATACTACCTTAAGGGGCGCCTGGGTGGCTCAGTAGGTAGAGTGTCCGACTTCGGCTCAGGTCATGATCACTCAGTTCGTGAGTTTGAACCCCGCGTCAGGCTCTGTGCTGACAGTTTCTGGCCTGGAGCCTGCTTTGGATTGTGTCTCCCTCGCTCTCTGCCCCTCCCCTGCTTGCACTCTATCTCTTTCTCAAAAATAAATAAACATAAAAAAAAGAAAAGAAAAGAAATACTAACTTAAGAATTGTGCAGTTCTTTTTGCAGTGCCCGCTCGCTAGTCTCCTGCTGGAGGACTAGTCCTTCCAGTGCCCATCAGATGCCAGTTCTAAAGCCATCAGAGTAGCCCCTGGGGCCACCCACGTAGTTTTTCTTAGAATGACCAGCTCAGCCTCTAAGGCGGGTGTCAGATCCTCCCCACGGGGCCTTCACAGCCAATCAGCTGTTCCTTCTGGCTCCTTTTCAGTCCCAATCCGTACTCTATTTAAAGGGCTGAAAGTTAAAACTGACCCAAAGAAATAGCTGGCAGGTGACAACAGCTAAGCCCTAAGGCTTTAAATAGCGTAAGAAAGACACCACCTAAGGAGAAGCTTCCCAGGAGTGTTCCTATGTGGTAAAAGGGATCTTTCAGGAAAGTTACTCTGTATCACTTCTGATTGCCACTGGAGTCAAGGCCTGGTGGCAGCCAAGTTAAGGAAACAGTGATTTGCCAAGAGACAGATTTATGTCATTCTAACATATGGGAAAATGTCATTTGTTGTGCCAGAGAAAAATACCTTATTTTACAAAACAAATGAGAGGAATATATCTATTGATCAATTACTATTTCATCTTACACTAGGAATGATTGAAGTTCAGATACATAATTCTTCACAAGAGATTTTAGTTCCTAAAGAGTCCCCCACAGGCAAAGCCAGGCAGATCCCTAAAAGGGTGAAATACGATGGAAATTGGGGTTAACTGGCAAGTTCACCCCCCACCTAAAAACATTCATATTTTAAAATAGTGAAAAACGCTGAACTGACCTTACAAAACCAAAACATAGCTGCAGGTGAATCTGGCACACATAGGCTGCCTTGCCTTGCTGGCTCTTAGGTTAAGCACAGAGATTATAAAAATCAAAGTTTTGGAAATGCTGCTGCTGTTTCGTTGTTTGTTTTTAAACTATGTGGTTTAATTTGAGACAGCATGAATTGACTGTGCTCTGAAAGATGAAGTGATACACTTTGGTTAGTCCTCCCACCTACATTTTTCCCTGTTCTATTGTTCATTGCTTATATTTTTACTTGGCCAGGTTATAAACCATCACATTGTGTGCTGTAACTGCAATACTCCTCATTATTTTGTCTTCGTTCTTTTTAAAAATGGGTCCAGTGTCCATTTCTGATTCTTTTACCAGTCCTAAATTCTTGATCTTCATTCCTTTGGCAGAATTTCAATGTCAAATGTATTGTGTTTTGTTTTGTTTTGTTTTCCCAAGAAAGTCTCTCAAATTCTGTATCTTTCATACCAGATTCTAAACACTACTTTCTGTGTATTTTTCCATGTTTGAGACAGCCTGCTTGCTGACTTTATAACCAAACAGTTTTTGACTGGGTCCCACTTTCTTGTCCTCAGAAGTTTGTAAATATTATTGCATCATGTTCTGGCTTTGAATATTGCTGAGAAGTCTAAGGCAATCCTCATTTTCCTCCTTATAGGTGACTTACTTTTTCTTTCTGAATAGCTAAACATTTCTTTTCTTATCCTTTAATTTCAGTAACTTAACCAAAGGGTGTCTGCATGTTTATTGTGCTGTATCAATTTTTTCTAGCATACAGAGTGACCTTCTAGCTTAAGATTTCATTTGTTAATTTCAGGGAAAGTTTCTTTTATTACATATCTAACTACCTTTCCTATTCCATTTTGTTGTCTCTATTGGCTGGTCTCTGTCCTCCATACTGACTGCCTTCTACATATTTTAATTTCTTTGTCCCTTTTCTCTGCATTCACTGATTATGTCATGCATTTCTTCCATTCCACTAATTTTATTTTCAACCACTGTCTCTCTTGTTCCTTGCTCTTCCTAAATAATTTTTTAGATCTATCATGGTGCTCTTTGGAGTTGCAACTAGTTTTCTTAGCTCTGAAATGTCCCTGTTGAGTTCATTCTGCTATTTTATTATCTTATTTTAAGGCCTTAGTTTTATAGAATAATAGGGTCATAAAGCAATTCTGTACCTTAAAGCTCTCTCAGGGAATCTTATTTGAAAAAGCTGTATTTTTATTATGTTAAAAGCCATTCTCCCCCTTAAAGCATGTCTTTTTGTACCATGTTCTTCCTTTTTTTTCTCATTTTTCTTTTCCTTCTCTTTCATCGTCTTGTTCTAAGGTGTTTACTTATCGCCATGCCATTTTTGGTTTTTCATTTTCATTAGCTAGCTCTGTTGTGACTTTTATTTGGTCTGATATAATGCTTCCACTTTATTTAGGACCAGTCTGTCTGCCCCATAGGAAGCTAATTCATTGTATTGGAATTGCTTTCAGTACACTTATCTTTAGCCGAGGGCATGTTGGGAGGCATGTGAGTGAGGTCAAACCCATACTAGGTAGGGGGGAGCCTCTAATTTCTCCTTTGGAGGCCAGTTAAACATCTTGCACCAGTGCCCACCCCACCCAGCTGTGGAGATAAGCCTCTCATTCATCCTACCCACCCTCGGGGGCCTGAAGGATCAGAAGCTATGGAGGCCCTTCTTGCCCCCCTCCACCTCACCCACCCCACCCACCTCAAGGCCCCATCGAGAGAAGTTGGGTCAACTACACTTGAGACATTTCCCTTTACTTATCCAGGGCTACCTACTTACTCCCTCAGGCTGCTTCTGTCCACAGTGGATGACATTAATAAAAATGCTCAGAGTTCTCAGTACTGCTCCTGGTGAGTGGGTATGAAGAAAAGAGCCACAGCACAACTCGTCACTTGCCTTAGCCGTCACTCTGAAGTTTACACTGAAGTTCATGCTGTAAAGGTGTTCTCCTTTGTTCGTTCATGAATTGTTGCCTTGTTTTTTTCACCACTTCTGTTCATTTCATTAGATTTGAAGGAAGATGATCTAATCCGACTTTATTTTGCTATTTGTATCAGAGGTCACTTTGCCCTTTCAGTTTTCAAATCTTATAAACTTATAATAATAGGCATATAGAAAATATCTAGAGAAATATTGCTGCTACATCACTTGTTATAGAGTAAAAACTTGTTGATCAGACTGTTTATTGCTCTTGGGTAGTTAAACATTCCTCAAAACTGCTACTAAATAATAGTTAAGAAGCGTAGTCTTCTGGGGTCCCTGGGTAGCTCAGTAGGTTAGGCGTCCGATTTTGGCTCAGGTCATGATCTCACAGCTTGTGAGTTCGAGCCCCGCGTCAGGCTCTGTGCTGACAGCTCAGAGCCTGGAGCCTGGTTCGGATTCTGTGTCTCCCCCTCTCTCTCTGCTCCTCTCCCTGCTCGTGCTTTGTCTCTCTCTCACTCAAAAATAAATAAACATTAAAACAAATTAAAATAAAATAAAGCACAGTCTTCATCCCCAAAACTCTGGAGTCCCACATACATATGTTCAAAATCTCAACTCTACCTCTCACTAGCTGTAGGATATTGAGCAAGTTCCTTAACACCTTTAATTCTCAGTTTCTTCACCTGTAAAAATGGGATGATAACAATACCTACCTCATGAATTGTGAAGATTAAACAAATAATGCACAGTGAGAGTTTACCACAGTGCCTGGCACTGAACCCATCTACATTCCAAGTTCTGTGCGGGGCTTCCCTTTCCCATGATGCAGACCATGCAATACGAATTTTTAGAATTGAAAGGAACTTTAAAGGCTATCTTATCCAAACCTCTAATATTATAAAATATGAATTAAGATCATGAGAAATTACATCAGAAGTAATACTATACCTATTTCCCAATACCCTAATACTGGGATTAGACCCATAGTCAATAGATATGACTGTTCTGATCATGGGGAAGGTGTATTTCTCATTGTAAGTTTTTAACCAGGTATCCAGTTGATTAAAAATACAACAAAATCATTTCAGCAGGACCCATGACAACAACCTAGGTCCTCTGAATCTAGGTGCAGTGCATTTTCCATTGATCGATAGTTTCTCATCCATTATTAAAGGAACTATCTTTAATCCCATAAAGACTTATAAAAATATTTATACATAAAGAAATGTGGTTATTTTTTCAAACTTGTTTGGGTTAGATAAAGAGACGTATCATTAAAGATCTGTACTATTCATAAGATACAGGCCTCTCACAGAGACAACGCTAATCTCATCAAAGGCTATAGTAAAAAAGCTCTAACCCAAATTCATAATTCATCATAATATAAATATTTAAAGATCAAAGTATTGAAAATGCAGTGGTATGAGTAGCAAAAAAATTATGAATATATTATGAAAAAAATTAAGATGAAAAAATATTCCATTTACCGAACCACAGTGAATTGGACAATCACAATAACGTTGCTTCCAACCCAGACGTTCTAAGCCTAGAAGAAGTCAGAGCAGGAGCAGCCTTGGAGAATATGTTTCACTGCATGACGCTTATGTGCCACTCCTACTTTTCTGCTCCACACTCACAACTTGCCTCTGTACAATGTAATTCCCAGGCCCTGCCCTCCTTAGCTTATCCCCTGCAAAACAGCCCCTGCTCAGTCAGACTGTATAGTTGCTGGCATACTTATTCACACTTCTCTGACTCCCAATGTGGCAAACAGTTGATCAAATAAATATGTCAGTTATAAATGATTATGAGCTAAAGAAAACTAGAGATACAACATCCCACTCCCTTGCCCTCCCAAAGCCAGACTGTGGCTTTCAGAGACAATGTCTTCACTTTTATTACTTAACCTGAAAGATTGCCTTCAGTGGTAGAAAATTCATGCCACTAGAGCCAAAGGAAGCTATAGCATCTCATATTTGTTAGAGTCCCTAAGGGCTGTAGTAGGCTAATAGATGAAATATAAAATGGCGGGGGGGGGGGGGGGAATTGGGGGGGCTCCTCAAAGAACCCCAAGCATGTGGCTATTTAGTTCTGGTCTGGTATTAAACACTTCAAGCCATAGTGGCTCTGGTGTTGAACAAGATGGCCACCCCAGTCATTCCCTCACCAGCTGCTGAGGTTCTGAGGCGCTCAAATGGACCAGAGCAGAAGAGTACCATGTGACTCTTCCCCCTTCTAAAGTGAGATCCCGGACTTTTCCACTCATCTTGTTCTCCAGTCTACCGGAACCCAGGCTGGGCTTTGGCACTCCATGCTTCCTAACACTTCACTTGCTCTCAGGCTGTGCTCTTGTTCCCTTCTCCAGGCAGACTGACAGTGCCACACAAGAGCAGGATATTAGAAAATGCTGCTTCCCTCAAGAGCAGCTCTGGTTAAAGTGGACACTGATGATGACTGATGACCAAGTCTTCCTTGTACACAAACTCAAAAGCATGTTCTAAGGTTCAGTAGAGAAGCTTTGTCTAGAAAGTACTGACACCCACCACATTATATTCTTCACTGAAAACTTGGCTACTCAAACCATCTAGCTTTCTCTGTAACACTGATTCTGCCATAAAATTTCAAAACAAGAGACAAGCCAGAAATTTTCATGCAGATATGTTGTTCATTGTTTTCACACAAAGCGTGTTACTCTAAATAAATTCAAAGGCCAGATATTTGAAAATCAAACCATAAACTTGCAAGTTATAAGGAGAGCTTCAGTTACTGGGACCCATAAGTTTTGTAAAATAGTTAATTATACTATATCTTTTAGACTTGGTTTTTGACAACACACTTTCAACATTTTGCTAATGGTGCGTGCTCTTGCCTCTGTTTTTTTCCTTCACGGTTGAATCCACAGCCAACCGGCTTAATCCAATGACCATTCATCAGAGACTGAAGAGTCACAACTTTTGGCATATCATATCCATCTTTCTATATTCCCTTAAGGGATAGAATCCCAAGTTCCAGCTGGGCATATGTCCCACCCTCCATTGTGTCTATGTGTGGCTATATGACTAATTTCTGACCAACAGAATGTGAGCAGAAGTGACAATGTCTGAGTTGTGCTCCTTGAATGGAAAATGTATCTCTTCTTTTGCCATCCTGGTCCCTAGAACTTGGACATGGTGGCAAGCCACCTAAGAACAAGCAGACAGGGCTAATATTTAAGGGACATGGTGTGGTACTGCAGGATGGAAGGAGCCAACGTCTCAACATTATGTGAGAAATAAATCAGACTGTTAAGTGAGAAATAAAATTATATATTGTTTAAACCTCTGTCTTTGTTAAAGCAGATTAATCTTGATCCTAATTGAAACACCTTACAATTTCAATTTTATTATGTTTATTTTTTTAATTTTTTTTAATGTTTATTACTTTGAGAGAGAGACAGAGAGAGTGAGCACCAATGGGGGAGGGGCAGAAAGAGGGAGACACAGAATCCGAAGCAGGCTCCAGGCTCCAAGCTGTCAACACAGAGCCCGTTGCGGGGCTCAAATCCACAGACAGTAGACTGCGAGATCATGACCTGAGCCGAAGTTGGACGCTCAACCAACTGAGCCACCCAGGTACTCCTCAGTTTTATTACACTTAGCATGTTTGCTTTTGGTGACTCATTGCTATTTCATGTTCACTAGATGTTGCAGAGTATTTAAGTCAAGGAGCAATAAAACGTTCAAAGAATTGTACAAGTGTCTATACAAAGAGGATGATAAGGTCACTAAAATTGATGGGCATTGCATCATCTAGTAGTTCAAAGTGGTCATTTTAGTGCTCGCTTCGGCAGCACATATACAAAGCGGTCATTTTATTGGCTAATTATAAAAGTCCACATCCAGTGAACAAACTCTATTCTAAAAGTTATGCACAATGCTGTTGACTCATAAAGAAAATGAACATAAACTTTTAAGGGAGTACACGGAAACATTTTACTTTTGGTGCAATTAGAGCAAAAGCTAGAAGAATGAGTTTCAATTATTCGAGATAAACAATTAACTTCCTGTTGCTAAATCCTCTTAGCAAATGTAAACAAATTAGTTTAATTCTATATTTAACAACCTGTTGAGTTTCAGTTTTAAAGTTGGCTAAGAATAGTTTGTTCGGAAGAGGTAATGGAGATGTTCAAAAAGCTTCTGGTACAAGCTGAGGCTGTTGTAACTACCAGCAATTTCAGAAAGTAGATTACTATTCAATGCAAATTTCCACTCACAAATTACTCAGCTAGAGAACAAAGTGAGAAAGAAAGTTATGAGTCATTGCTATTAGAATTAAGAAGACAAGGAAGCAGTCAGGAAAAGAGGAACCATCTTAAAATAAAGAATACTCATGATTAGAAATTTTATTTCACTGTGATGCTCAGTATGACTATAATTTCTATTTCTGTGGTGGTTACCATAAATAAAAGGCAGTAAAGCTAGAAGTAGTATTATTAAAAGAGGAGGAGAAATGTGTGTCTCCAGTGTTCCTGATTCTCTTTGGGCTACACCAAAATTGGGTGAGAGTGCTAAGTCAGAAAAGAGAAGCCGTAAATGTTGCTTGAAGAGAAAGGAATCACACGGCCTTCAGGGAAACCTTAGGGGACATCTGGGAGAAGCTATGAGAACTTTCAGTTTTACAAACTGTGGAGCAAGTCCTAAGAGGCATCTCATTTCAACATGAGGATTCACCGTAATAAAATCTCTCAATGTCTCTATCTGATAGGATAGTGATCATCATGTCACTTAATCACATCTATGATTCTTCCCTCCACTCCCTTTTATCCCATCTTCTTATTTTTACTCATTGTCACCCTTTCACTTTATTTCCACCACCACTAAGTTCAGGCACTTGGTACTTCACTTATCAGATCACTGAAACATCCTTCCTTCCACCCTACTCTCCAGTCACCACATTCATTAATTCATCAGTGGAACAAATATTTGTACTAACACGCACTGCAGTAAGTGCTAGGGGTACCATAGTACACAAGTCAGACACTCTTCCTGTCCCCTAGGGACTTACGGTCTAGCAAGGGATGATAGCAAGTCAATTTTATGGTATCTTGTCCTCAAAGACTCTATAGAACAATCCCAGATCTCTTGTGTTATGAACTGAATGTTGGTGTCCCCACCCTTCCAACTCCAAATTCATATCGAAACCCTAACCTCCAGTGTGACTGCCTTTGGAGACAGGGCCTTTATGGAGGTAACCAAGGTTAAATGCTATCATAAGGGTGACCACAATCCTGTAGAACTGGTGTCCTTTTAATAAAAGGAAGAGGGGTGCCTGGCTGTCTCAGTTGGTAGAGCATGCAACCCTTGATCTCAAGCCCTACACTGGGCATACAGCTTACAGGAAAGAAAAGAAAAGAAAAGAAAAGAAAAGAAAAGAAAAGAAAAGAAAAGAAAAGAAAAGAAAGGAAGGAAAAGAGGAAGAGACACCAGAGCTCTCTCTCCCTCCACTCGCACACAAACAAAAGGTCATGTGGAGACACAAGAAGGCAGCCATCTATAAGCAAAGGAGAAAGGCCTCAAGACAAGGAGAAAGGCCTCAATATTATGGCACCTTAATCATAGACCTCCAGTCACCAGAACTGTAAGGAAATTAATGTCTTTTGTTTAATCTACCCAGTCTGTGGATTAGTCTGTGATATTCCTTTATGGCAGCCTGAGCTGACTAAGACATCCTGCTACTCTTGTTCCCACCACACAGGCACTATTCTCAAATGCCAGTCCGCAGCTCCAGTTAAGTGAAATTCTCCAAAGACACACCAGCTCTCTATTCCAAACCTTTGTCCATGTAACTCCTCGTCATCACTCTACCCCACTGTTTTAATGAGAAACGTCATTATTTCTTAAGGCATAATTTGGGCAAAGTTTGTTAATCTCTCTCTTTGTTCTTCCTGCCAGTGATGGAAGTCTATTTGGAAGAGGAGGCTATAACTAAAGCACTAATGAGGTTTTTCTTACTCTAATTGCAGACAAAGTGCACGTAGGGAACTAAAGAACCTCTTAAGGGCAAGAATCACAAAGTAATTGCCTGCTTGGGTATACATCCCTTTCACAAACAGATTTCATGTGACACTCGCAGAAGAGTAAGAAGATGCTCGCAGGCCAAGATAATCGTCTCGGCCAAACCAGATGCAACTATCAAACAGTATTTTAAAGTAATAAGGTATTCCACATTGCAACTTTTTGTTTCCATTTTTCCAAGAAAATAATGTCGTAACACACTCATCTGAAAAAGATGTTATTTATCAAAAATATTCCTTTTTGAAAGGTGAAGACAACGAATTTGTACTGACGTGGTTAAAGCTGTCACGTAGCTTCACAACATGGTTCATCAAGATTAAGGGTCACAGCATGGATAAAGGAATTTCTCCAAATAGCAACCATAGTTCATATTTGCAATTCACTTGTACCATACTCTAAGCTTTAACAACACACACACACACACACACACACACACACACAAATTGACTTCAAGTAATTCATCAAATTTAGAACTTATTAGATGTAGTAAGGCCACATTGGAGTAATAAACTCACTAACTGCCTAGTTTATTTTTTTAGATTACAATATTGGTTCTCTTTCAGTATCTGAGGTTACTAATTTTCATAAACTTTGGTCTTTCCCAGCAAGTGCACCTGTGTCTTTCCTTTCTACTCAGCCACCAGAAGAGCTACTCATCTTTATGGACATGAGGTCTCAATGAGGCTTGAGGTATTATTTTTTTCCCCTCTCTTTCAGCAGAGGCTACTTATCACCTTATAAAGAAGTTTTCCTTGAGGAAATAAACGTTTCACAGGCAAAGAAATAAATCTTAAAATTTAACTGGAACTTTAGAAGCCACTGGTTATATTAATAAATGACATGGGTTGGCATATCTCAAAATTTAGTACTGGCATGATTCAGCAAAGTGAGCCTCAATGAAACACAATACTTAACTAAATATTATAACTCTTAGGAAGCATTTCCCAAGAAGGCATTTTAAATCTAAATTATACTAACTAATATATATTACCCAGAAAATGATTATCCTCTTGGTCCTCTTGGGAGAAATTTTTCTATGGGTCAAAAATAAGCTTCTTTCCAATTTTTAAATGGTGAATGAAAAATTCTTTTAGGAAGAAGGAAGAAAAGAATGGTTCAGAAGACAGAGGTTAGCCTCTCTGAACAGATTCCTTCCATGACCCGGCTCACGTGTGAGGCCGAAACACATACCATACAAAACAGTGCCCACTGCTTTAGCTGTACCTGGTAGACAATGAACGATTTTTGTATGATTCAGAGTTTGTTTTCATTCTTAGTCACTGTTCAAATTTTTTTTATTAAAATCTTTTTTTTTTTTATGTTTATTTATTTTTGAGACAGAGAGAGACAGAGCATGAACAGGGGAGGGGCAGAGAGAGAGGGAGACACAGAATCTGAAACAGGCTCCAGGCTCTGAGCAGTCAGCACAGAGCCCGACGCGGGGCTTCAACTCACGGACCGCGAGATCATGACCTGAGCCGAAGTCAGACGCTTAACCGACTGAGCCACCCAGGCGCCCCACTGTTCAAATTTTAAATGTCACCAAAACTCAATGGCTTCTCTGAGCATATAGACATAGCTGTGCCATTCTCTTTCTATGATTTTTAAGGTTGTTTATGTGATGTGGTGCACAATTATTCTGTAGGTTAAGCTTCAGCAAGGCAAAAAGAACCCTTATTTTATTCTGATTAAAAGGATAATACATGTTCATATAAAATATTCAAACAGTTCTAAAGTTGTATAGAAACAATAAAAACCATTGAAAAACTCTAGTTCCTACATATGGCTGCTATACATTATTATAAAGATTTGAGGGGGGCTCCTGGGTGGCCCAGTCGGTTAGGCATCCGACTCTTGATTTCGGCTCAGGTCATGATCTCATGGTTCATGAGTTCAAGCCTCTTGTTGGACTCTGTGCTGACAGCACGGAGCCTGCTTGGGATTCTCTCTCTCCTTCTCTCTTGCCCCTGCCCTGTTCATGCTCTCAAAATAAATAAATGAAAACTTAAAAAAATAGATTTGGGGGAATATCTTTCCAGATGTCTATTCATGGATATATAAAAATACATTCTAAAATATTAATGAGTTACTACTAAACATGTTATTTTGTAACTAAGTTTTTTCACTTAGCAGTGTGGCTTTCCAGGTCAGTGAATAACTGACATACCTAAATACACATCATATTCTTTAATGGCTGCATAATATCCTATCCCTGCATGTGTCACAATGTATTCAAAGAATCACCGCTTTGGATTGCATATAATTTTTTGAGAGAATAAATTACAGTGTAATGACTAAGTGATTTTACTTTTGTACATTTGTCCAATTATTTCTTTTGGACAATTTCCTAGCAATGAACTTTGCTGGATCAAAAATATCCACCTTTGAGCTTTTGAATTTTCTTTTGTTTTTCCAAAGTTCTTATTTTTATTTTGAGAGAGAGACAGATACAGCACAAGTGGGGGGAGTGGCAGAGAGACAGGGCGAGAGAGAGAATCCCAAGCAGATTCCACAATGTCAGAACAGAGCCCTACACGGGGCTTGAACTCACAAACACTGAGATCATAACCTGAGTAGAAATCAAGAGTTGGACGGTCAACTGGCTGAGCTACCCAGGTGCTCCTGAATTTTCTTAAATTTATATTGCCAAATTGCCTTCAGAAATTTTGTACTCTCACCAAAACTACATGAGAATGTCTGTTCCCCTGCAGCCTTGCAAACACTGAGGTTTGTCCATCTTTTCCAACTTTGGCAATATAATAGGTGCATCAGTTCTATTTCTGTGTAACAAATTACCACAAACTTAGCAACTGAAACCATATTTAATTATCTCACGGGGTCTGAGAATCAGGCATTCAGGCACAGTTGAACTGGGTCCCTCTAAATTCTCTCAAAATTTTCACTGCAATCAAACCATAAGCCGGGGCCTGGGACTTATCTGAAGGTTTAATTAAGGGAGGATTTGCTTCTAAGCTGACTTACATGGCTGTTGGCAGGATTTAGTTTCTTTTGGGTTGTTGGATTGAGGGCTTCAGTTTGCAGCTGGCTACTGGCCAGAGGCTGTCCCTCAGTTCCCTGCCACGTGTGCCTCTCCAACACGGCAACTTGCTTCATCAAAACCATCAAGGAAGTAAGTCTGCTGGCCAGATGGAACTCAGAATCTTTTGCAATCTGATCATAGAAATGACATTCCCTCAATGTTGAAGTAGTCTATTGTTTCTTAGAAGCAAGTTATTCAAGGAGATGGGATGATACAAAGCCATAAACACCAGAAGAAGAGATTATTAGGGTCCATGTTGGAACATGCCTCCCAAAATCCCCCCTCTGGTCCTCAATGATTCACATCACTTCCACATGCAAAACACATCATCCTCTCCTAAGGCCCTCAGGGGTTTCATCCCATTATAGCATCTGCTCAAAGTTCAGAATCTCATCATCTAAATCAGGTCCTGCTACAAAGGAAGCTACTTAGGTGTAGTTTTGGTAGGTATATCTCCTGGAGCACAGTTCTTTTCAATTTAGGGGGACTGTGAAACTAAAGAGATAGATTTTCTTCCTCCTAGACACCTAACAGACAGTGGTGTGACAGGCAAAGGAAAACAGCTAAGTCATTGCCAATCACATTGGGGAAAATGGTAGATACAAAAGCATCAGTGATCCAGAGCAACTCAGAAATAACTCCTCAGCAAATGTTGGACATTTTTTGGTTAGGCTTCAAGGTCTAGGTATAGTTCTCTGTGGTCCTTGACTCCACCCCCTAGAATCTTGGTCCCATATTCTGAATCTCTGTTCCTTTTCGCGAAAGTAGCAGAAGTTGGCAGTGTACGTGGTTTTCTCAGCCTGACTCCTGCCAGTAGAATTTGGGAAGCCCAACACCTTCTTTTCATTTTTGTACTGTCTCTGTCCCATTCAGTCCAAAGTGGCAGTGTTTTGGTGATGCAATTTTCTCATAAACTTTGTGGGTCAACTATGAATTTCACTGGGGTTCACTTTACTGCACAAAAGCCAATCCAAAATCTCTTCTGGGTAAGACCTTCTCTACTGTGGGCCCCTCTTGATTTTGCTAAGAAAAAAAAAAAAAAAAACGCTCCTAAACTTCCTAGAAGATCTATGGGTTAATTGAGAGGTTCCTTGAAGCATACCCTTAAACTCTCTCAAGATCCTTCATGTGACTGAATAGTATGATCCTTCGATCTTTCTGAGGTTTTAACAAAAGGTTCTTAAGTCACACTCTCAGCTTTTTCTCCATGCTACTTTCTCAGTCAGTGCTTAGAAGCCAGTCCCCCGGGGGGGCCTGGCTTGCTCAGGCAGTTAAGCTTCTTACTTTGGCTTGGGCCATGATCTCACTGTTATGGGTTCATGCCCCACATTGGGCTCTGCGCTGACAACTTGGAGCCTGCTTCCGATTCTGCCTCTCCCTCTCTCTCTGCCCCTCCCCCACTTGCAGTCTGCCTCTCTCTCAAAAATAAATAAACATTAAAAAAAAAAAAAAAAAAAAAACAGGGGCGCCTGGGTGGCGCAGTCGGTTAAGCGTCCGACTTCAGCCAGGTCACGATCTCGCGGTCCGTGAGTTCGAGCCCCGCGTCAGGCTCTGGGCTGATGGCTCGGAGCCTGGAGC
Organism: Panthera uncia; assembly: GCF_023721935.1. Taxonomy (NCBI): domain Eukaryota; kingdom Metazoa; phylum Chordata; class Mammalia; order Carnivora; family Felidae; genus Panthera; species Panthera uncia. The sequence goes on along the minus strand of NC_064812.1, from coordinate 39,023,792 downwards.
CTGGAGCCTGTTTCCGACTCTGTGTCTCCCTCTCTCTCTGCCCCTCCCCCCTTCATGCTCTGTCTCTCTCTGTCCCAAAAATAAAAAAAAAAAATTAAAAAAAAAAAAAAAAAAAAAACAGTCCTCCATTTTAGCATCTTTTCCCATCTGAAGAGGCTAAAAAATTCCAGAATTATCAAGTCCTGGCTTCTTTTGCTTAATAGTTATTCTCTTATTTCTCTCCTCTTACATTTTACTATAAATATCAAGAAGAAACCCAGTGGCACCTTCAACACTTTTGCTTGAAAATTTTCATGATTGCATGTCTACGTTCATCACTTAGAGGTCTTGCTTTCCACATAATTGCAGAAAACACCTGGCTAAATTTTCTGCTATTACAAAAAAAAAAAAAATGTTCCTGGGGCACCTGGGTGACTCGGTTAAGCGTCCGACTTCAGCTCAGGTCATGATCTCACAGTTCGTGAGTTCGAGCCCCGCGTGTGGCTCTCTGCTAACAGCTCGGAGCCTGGAGCCTGCTTCTGATTCTGTGCCTCCCTCTCTCTCTCTGTCCCTCGGCCACTTGTGCTCTCTCTCTCTCTCTCTCTCTCAAATACAAATAAACATTAAAAATATTCAAAAACATGTTCCTCATGTCCTTTTAAGCCTCCTGGGCACTGTATTTAAAGTCCATTATTTCTTCTCACAAACCGTTCAAGACAATTTGGCTTTCCTTTTTGTGCTCCTCAAAATTTTTCCAGCCTTCGACCACTGTTTGGTTTCAAACCCACTCCCACATTTTCAGGTATTTATTACAGCACCCCCTATTAGGCACCAAAATCCCACAATTAGTTATCTGTTTTTTTTGTTTTGTTTTGTTTTGTTTTGTTTTGTTTTGTTTTTTAGTTATCTGTTGCTACAAAACAATATTCCCACAAATTTACCAACTGAAAAACAGTACCTATTTATTATCTCACAGTTTCTGTGAATCATGAATATGGATACAGCTTAACTGGCTGCTCTGCTTTGGTGCCCCTCAGAAGGACGTTAGCCAGCACTGGAGTCTTATCAGGGAAGATTCCGTTTCCAAATTCATGTGGTTGTTGGCAGGATTTAGTTCTTTCTGGATCATCCGACTGAGCATCTTGCTTTCTTGCTGGCTGCTGGTAGGAGGCCACCCTCAAATTTCTTGCCCCATGTGCCTCTCCTCAGGGAAGCTCACTTTACCAAATAAGCAAGAGACGAGAAAATAGGATTTTCCAGCAAGACGACAGCTACAGTCTTATGTAATGTAATCACCCTTTGCCATATTCTATGGTTAGAAATAAGTCATGGGTTTCTCCCATGCTCCAGGGGAGGAAATTACACAAGGATGTGAATACCAGGAGTCAGGATAACTGGGCAGCATCTTAAGAGTCTTTCATCCACAAAATACTGGTGCCTTCAGTTAGGGACCTATCTTCGTGTGTAAATGGCCATTGGGTTTTTATTCCCATTAATATGAACATCAACCATTCTTTTAAATATGTCCTGAACATTTACATGTGCTAGGCATTATGTTAGGTACAGGGTATAATGATGAACAAAGCCATACACAGGTCTTGTTCTCATGGAAATTATAGTCAGAGAGAGAGAAAAAATAATTCTGTGAATAAATGTGAAATTACAATTTTGACAAATACTATGAAAATTTGTGGTGCTATGAAAATATGTAATATGAGGAAGTGACTGGATCTGGTGGTTGAGCACAGCCTGTGGGAGGATGTTTCACTTGAGATATGAAGAATGAGTAGGAATTAACCAGGGAAAGCCCAAGGAAGAGAAATACAAGGGGCTTATAAGAGCAGAAATCATCGAGTGATTGAGGAATGAAAAATGTGATTAGAGCAAAGAAACCAAGAGTCACCTCCAGATTCTCATCTGTGCTTTGGAGTCTACACCTGTGTATTCACCTGCCTATCTTCATCTGGATATTTTGTACTCCTCAAAATCAATGCATATAAAACCATACCACTAATCTTGGCTTGCCAAACTTAGTTCTTTCCCAATATTCCCTATCTCAGTGAATGGCACCACCATCTGTGCAACTGGAAGTGAGAAGCATAGGAATCATTCTTGAAAATTCCATCGTCCTCAATCCCTTGCCAAAATCTTAAGGACTTTATCACCAGTTACAGAAATGCTCACCACAATCCAGATACACCAAATTTTCTCATGTCCCAAGCCTTTACTTTTGCTGGTCTCCATGCTTAGAATTAATCTCCACCCCCTTCCTTCTCTTCTTGGCAACATCCTACTCATCCTTCAAGACTTAACCTAAACAGAAGGAAAAAATCAACAAAATTAAAGGCAGACTAGAGAATGGGAGAAGATATTTGCAAATGACATATCTGATAAAGGGTTAGTATCCAACATTTATAAAGAACTTATCAAACTCAACACCAAAAAACAAATAACCCAGTTAAGAAATGGGCAGTAGGCACGAATAGACACTTTTCCAAAGAAGATGTCCAGATGGCCAACAGACACATGAAAATATTCTCAACATCACTCACCATCAGGGAACTACAAATCAAAACCACAGTGAGATACCACCTCACATCTGTCAGAATGACTAAAATTAACATAAGAAACAACAGGTGTTGGCGAGGATGAGGAGAAACGGGAACTCTCTTGCACTGTTGATGGGAATGCAAACTGGTGCAGCCACTCTGAAGAACAGTATGGAGGTTCCTCAATAAAATGCAAATAGAACTACCCTACAGTCCAAGAATTGCACTATTAGGTATTTACCCAAAGGATACAAAAATACAGATTTGAAGGGGTACATGCACCCCAATGTTTATAGCAGCATTATCAACAATGGCCAAACTATGGAGAGAGCCCAAATGTCCATCAACTGATAAATGGTTAAAGAAGATGTGGTATATATATTATATAAAATACATATATATATATAATATATATATATATAATGGAATATTACTCAGCCATCAAAAAGCATGAAGTATTCATAATGACATGGATGGAGCTAGAATATATTATACTCAGTAAAATAAGTCAATCAGAGAAAGAAAAAAAACATATGATTTCACTCATATGTATAATTTAAGAAACAAGACAAATGTACATATGGGAAGGGGGGGGAGAGAAGAGAGGGAAACAAACCACAAGAGACTCTTAATGATAGAGAACGAACTATGGGCTGATGGAGGGAGGTGGGTGGGAGATGGGATAGATAGGTGATGGGTAACTAAGGAGGGCACTTATTGTGATAAGCACTGGAAGTTGTATATAAGTGATGAATCACTGAATTCTGGAAATAATCTCTCCCACCTTAGTGATGCCAAATATTTTGTATATATCTTATCATCCCTGTTACAGGTTGTGTTCTCTGGGAAGCAGACTTCGAGATAGATCAGCATATTAGGAAGTGCTCTCAGAAACAGTGCCTGTAGAAGGGAGGGAAGAAAGTAGGACTGGGCAGAGGGAAAACTGAGCTATCATACAGTGCTAACAATCCTCAGCCAAGCCCATAGAGTGCTCTGGGGCTGGGATGGTCTTTTAAAATTGTCCCAGGGGGGTTATGGGGGTGTTAGGGGGGTGCTTGGGTGGCTCAGACAGTTGAGCCTCAGACTTTTGATTTTGTCTCAGGTAATGATCCGAGGGTCATGGGATCGAACCTTGTGTTGTGTTCTGGGCTGAGCGTGGAGTTTGCTTGGGATTCTCTCTCTCTCTCCCTCTGTTCCTTTTCCCTGCTTGTACTCTCTCTCTCTTTCTTTCTCAAATAAAATAAGATAAGGTCGCCTAGGTGGCTCAGTCAGTTAAGTGTCCAACTCTTCATTTGGGCTCAGTTCAAGATCTCATAGTTTGTGAGATCGAGCCCTGTGTCAGGCTCCATGCCATCAGCACAGAGCCTGCTTGGGATTCTCTCTCCCCCTCTCTCTCTGGTCCTCCCCTGAGCACATGCTCTTTCTCTCAAAATAAAAATTAAAACTTAAAAAAAAACTCTAAGAAGTAAAATAAAATAAGTCCCAAGTTAGGACAAGGCGGCCAAGATTTTATACTCCCAGGCTATTGGGTGACTCGATGTGGGCTATTCCTGGGAGGAGACATGACTTTGGCTGAGGAGGTTTTCCTCAGTAATCTTCCCAAAAGTCTGACACCTACCTCAGGGATGCCTTCTAGTAATACTCCCAGAATTGGGGATAAGTTCCTCATTATTGAAGGGGCATCTGGGAAGCACATCACAGCATCCACTATAATCCCCATGTTCAAATCAACTTACTATAGCAATACTATCTTGCATTAAGGCTATTTTTAAAAGGGTCCATTATACTTACTAGGTTCTGAGATTTCTGAGGACAATATGCATTTAAATCAGAGTTGCAATTTAATAACAGTACAGTGAAGAAATGACTAAATGACCCAAGGAGACTAATTAACCAAAAACATGGGAGCCTAATTGATGAAACCAAATGTCAATTTCTTCCTTTACACCAGTATTTTTCAACCATATTTTCATTATCACCCCGCTAAGTGCCTTTTTAGTTATTTTTTCCCTAATTACCCCCTGTGAACTAGTAATGCCACAGATATATTGCATATCTTTGCATCTAGTATATTTTATTTGTGTGTTATACGTTTCTTAAAGTATTTTTTGCCCGAAGAACCAGTTATTTGTACCCCCATGGGAGCAACATTGGTTCATCAAGAATGCATGATTTATGCCAATAAATGTAACTGCTAAGAGAATCAGAGTACTTAAGCCAACTCTTCAACCCATTCTCTGTTATGTGGTAGAGTCTATATGAGATGCCACATGGGTGTGGTGTGCTGAGCATGAAATCAGTGCAAAGGGGGTTAAATGACCTTAGCAGTCACCTGTTGAGCCAAGATGGTCTGATACCCTTTTCCCCACCGCAAGATAATAGTGACACAATAGTTGAGTAGTCAAGGAGGGACTCCATTATTTTGTTTAGCCTCTGTACAAACTATTGCTTTTGTCGTTTACTTTTTGTTGCTTATTTTTAATTATAAAGTATTTCTGGCATATAAAAAGTAGAGATAATATAAGAAGGCGCTTGTACCCACAACCCAGTTTGAGATAAAACATGACAGATACATTTGCAGTCCCCTGTGGACTCACTCCAGTCTCATTTCTGTCTCACTCTCCCTAGAAATAACCACTATCCTCAATTTGGTGTTCATTATTCCCATGCATGGTTTTGCATTTTTATTTATAAATCTGTCTTTTAAACTTTATACACATGATATCAGAATGTACATCTCCTTTGCTAGGTTTATTGTGGCATGGCATTCCACCAAATGAATTTGCAGTAACTTTTGCTTTTATTATCACATTCAGTCTTCTCTTCTTCCCTTGGCCCCTACCTTCATGCCCCAACCAGTTTTTACTTCCATGCAGGTTCTTAGCATATCTTCTGATCTTTTAAAGAGAATGGGAAATATCTTGGCCCTTTCAGCAAAGATAAATTATCTTTCAGCTTAGGATATTTCTGCAGATAATTTCATTATTTATTAATTCTTACTAATTTATTCTGAGGATAACCCTTTCCTGACCATAGTTCCAAAGTCTTGGCACACTCAAACTGTAGTTTCCTGCTTTACTGTAAAATCACTCTCTTGGTGTATAATCCTGTGGCCCAGGAGTTTACAATGGCAGCAGACTACATTTTGAAGACCCAAGTCAACATTTTCCTTCCATGAGCCCTCAGAGATAAGCTACTTGAGTGGAGGCTTCCTGCACAGTTATGGACTGAAGGTTTGTGTTCCCCTGCCCCCCAAATTCATCTGTTCAAGCCCTAACCCCCAGTGTGACTGTATTTGGAGATAGGGCCTTTAAGGAAATAATTAAGGTTAAATGAAGTCATAGGGTAGGGCTTTGATCTGAAAGGACCAGTATCTTTAATACAGGAGTGCTGGTGCATAGGGGTATACGCACCCCTATGTTTATAGCAGCGCTTTCAATAAGAGCCAAATTATGGAAACAGCCTAAATGTCTATCAACTGGTGAATGGATAAGGAAGATGTGGTTTATATATACAATGGCATACTACTTCGCAATGAGAAAGAATGAAATCATGCCATTTGCAGCAACGTGGATGGAACTGGAGGGTATCGTGCTAAGTGAAATAAGTCAGTCAGAGAAAGACAGATATCATATGGTTTCACTCACCTGTGTGGATCTTGAGAAACTTAACAGAAGACCATGTGGGAAGGAAAGGGGGAAAAAAAGATAGTAACAGAGAGGGAGGGAGGCAAACCATAAGAGACTCTTAAATACAGGGAACAAACTGAGGGTTGATGGGGGGATGAGGGAGAGGGGAAAGTGGGTGATGGGCATTGAGGAGGGCACTTGTTGGGATGAGCACTGGGTGTTGTATGTAAACCAATTCAACAATAAATTATATTAAAAAATAATAAATAATTAAAATTTAAAAATTTAAAAAACGATACTTACATATATAAAAAAAAAGGATTAGTATCCTTATGTGACACCAGAGTTCACTGGCCTTCTATCTACCTTGTGAGAACACAGTAGGAAAACGGCCATCTACAAGCCAGGAAGAGAGCCCTTACCAGAAACTGACCATACTGACACCTTGATCCTGGATTTCCAGCTTCCAGAACCACGAGAAAATAAATCTTTTGTTTTAGCTACCCCGTCTAGGGAATTTTATTATGGCAGCCTGAACATACAGATACACACTCTATTCCCAAGAACTGATCACACAGGATACTGAAAAAGAGGAGCAGCCAAGGGGTCAAAGGCAAGGAGAAGGCTGGCTTCTACTCTGACTCTAGGGTATGACGACACTTTGAAGCTCTTTTTTTTTCTTCAGTGAAATGAGAGGCTTTAAGTAGAACTTCTTCAGGTCCCTTAAAACTTCCTAATTAAAAGGGTTAGATTACATTTGTGGGCTATGACTCAGGCAATTACACTGCTAGGATTCTATCTTTAAGAAGTAATTATGGATAGTCACAAAGATTTAGTTCATGCCAGAACTGCATTCAATGGCAAGAAACAAAAACAAAAACCCCTGTAATCTAACTATCCAACAATAAAGTACGTTAAATTACAGTAGAGCCAGACAGTAGAATAAGTGAATATTTATTGTGTAAGCCTATAAAAACTGCTTTTGTTAAGAAACATCAAGGATATAGTATTGAGAAACCTTGTTTTTTAAAGTCGTAGATTGGCAAAAATTTTGTTAGAAATCCCCTCAGTGAGGCTGGAACGACATCGCACTGTTGTAAGGACCTGAGCCATGCAGTTCACTTTCTAAAAATTTCCTTGAACTGTTTTGGTTTTTTTTTTTGAGGTGTAGCAACATAAACTCTAATATTTAAAGTATACAACTTGATAAGTTTTGACCTGTATGTATGTAAACATCATAGAACCATCACAACAATAAAGATAATGAACATATCCATGACTCCCTGGTTTTCTGGTACCCCTTTGTAATCGCTTCCTCCTACTTCTTGCTCCCACCCCTCCCTTCAAGTAACTATTTTATCTGCTTTCTGTCTCTATACTTTGCATTTCCTAGTTTTATATAAATGGAATCATATTCTATGTACTCTTTTTGCCTGGCTTCTTTCACTCAGCATAATTATGTGGAGATTCATCCATGTCGTTGCACGTATTTATAATTCATTCCTTTTTACTCCCAAGTGGTATTCCACTGTATGAGTCACTTTGACACTTAGAAAATGCAGGGGTTTTTTTTGGGGGGGGGGGCGGTGCCTGGGTGGCTCAGTCAGTTAAGCGACTGACTCTAGATTTTGGTTCAGGTCGTGATCTCAGGGCCCCACATCAGGTTCCACGCTGGTGACATTGGGCCTGGTTGGGATTCTCTTTCTCTCTCCCTCTTTCTCCCCCTCCCAGCTCTCTCTCTCTCTCTTCCAAAAATAAACTTAAAAAAAAAAAAAAAGGATAAAGCAGTGTTTTAATTCCAACCCACGTTTCAGGCTTCAGAAACATTTCACATTTATCTTAATTTTGCCATTTCCAAGGAATTAGGATTCTGAGTCTACTTGGGTCAGGCCTGATAACTCCTTTATACACAACCAGTTTTGCTTTGAGTCTTTCAAAGCATTGCTTCATTTAAACTTTACCTAAACTTCATTCTGCTACAATAAGCCCAACTTTGTGGAACTACAGGTGTGTTTCTGGTTTTAGATAGGCTTTATCCACTGACATGAATGTTCATGACCACATTAAGTGCAAAACAGTAAATAGTGTACAACCTTATCTATGTTTTTAAAATATAAATACTTGAGGGGTACCTGGGCGGCTCAGGTGGTTAAGCGTCCGACTTCAGCTCAGGTCCTGATCTCACTGTTCTTGGGTTCGAGCCCCACATCTTGTGCTGACAGCTGAGAGCCTGGAGCCTGCTTCAGATTCTGTCCCCTCTCTTTCTCTGCCCCTTCCCCACTTATGTTGTCTTTCTTTCTCAAAAACAAATAAATAAACTTTAAAATAAATGTGTAAAACATATATATATAATATATACATATATATACATAGGTAACATATACATATATTACAAAACCTGGAAAAATGACTATAAAGTTATATATGAAAATGATGTTATCTGTATTACTAAACAAAGTAAAATTTTAAATTTATTTTAAAGTTTTTTTTTAAAGGTATTTTTAGGGACAGTCACAGAAAAAAGCAAGGTGAAATGATTTTACGTAATCAATACTTGCTAGGCTGCCCAAGGAACAGGGAAATCCTGCTACTCTTATTGTATAATCTGTCCAATTCCTAAATCCACAGGTGTTAACCTAGAATGGGCAGTGGAACCTCTTAGGAAATTCATCACATTTCCCGTCTCTGGAAACAAAATGTTAAGAATGGGATTATAAATCTAACTTCATAAACATAAATGGAATTTGGAACCTTGTAGAGTTAAAGCAGATCCCAATGATATCTTCAAAGTTTTAGGCCTTATAATTTACACTGTCTTTAATTATAAGTCTATAAAAGCTTAGCAAGAGTGGTTTATTTTTATTATTATTTACAAAACTCCCTTCCACCCATTAATCACAACATGCATTTACAATACTGTTGCAAAGTAGGTCAAAATACTCCTTAATACAGTTTTGGCATTAGGTGCTTATTAATCTTATCCCATTTATATTCTTTGAGAAAGTCTGCACAGTTGACCCTTGAAAAACACGAAGTTGAACTGCTTGGGTCTACTTATACATGCATTTCTTTCAACAAACAGCACAGTACTGTAAATGTATTTTCCTTAAGATTTTCTTAACATTTTTTTTCTCTAGCTTACTTTAAGACTTATTTAAGACGATAGTATGTAATACATATAACATACAAAATATGCGTTAGGTGACTGTTCCTGTTCCTGGTAAGGCTTCCAGTCAACAGGAGGCTATTACAAGTTTTGGGGGAGGCAAAAGTTATACTCCACTGCCCAGGAGTCAGTGCCCTTAACCCCCGAGTTGTTCAAGGGTCAACTGTAATTAGTCCAGTCAAGACACCTGCTTAAATGTTTGCTATCATTTAATGATTAAAGTTTCCATATAGCAAAAAGGAAAAAACTGAAGGCATCCAGCAAACATTATCTTTGTAATTAAAATCTGAAAAGGCAATTCATTTCTTCCTAACTCTACCCAGAGATGGTCAACACAGATTATAAACACAGAATTTTTTCAAACTCCTTTTGTGGTCTTGTATAAAAGCTTAAAATAAAACACAAGGGGGGAGCTACCTCTACGCGTAAACACAGTTCAATGTGCTTCTCTTGTTATTTCTTATTAAAGCTACAAATTACTAGGAAAATAGTGCCGCCCACGGGCTTTCCAAGTTTTGATTTCTGGGGAACACCCAGATCAACAGTGAATGAGCCAGGCTAGCGAATGATAGGCACGCAGTATGTTAGTTGGCCCTGAAGAGAAATAGTCAGTTTGTGAATGAAACCTAGGCCTTGCAAGAGGAGTGCCGGCTTCATACTCAGTTAAGCCTACTCTGGAAGCATCTAGCCGTGTGACCCAGGGAGAAAATGTTTGTTCCACCCCAACACCACTCCCAGGAAAAGAATGTAGAAAACCTACACCCTACTTGAGCGACTTTGACCTAGACCCCCTTACCCGCTTCCACACTCTTCACCCACTCCTCCCTACCCCCACCCCATCCCCGACTTCCTCGAGAGCCCCTCCCCCGGACCCATTCAAAGCGCCACGTCTCCTAGCTCCGGGGCACCAGCCACCCGGCGGAGGCTTCCTGCAGTTAACCCCTCCCAGACTCCCGTCCAAGGTCAGCGATCCCCAGGCTCGGAGCCTCCACTAGGCCAGGACTGGTCACCACCAACCGCGAGAGCCACGCCCTCGACCCAACGGCTCCCGCCCCGCCCCGCCCTGCCCACGTGACACCCACGTCCCGCCCAAGTTGCCCACGTGACCCGCGGCCATCTCCCCCGCCCCCCTCCTCCCCCCCGCCGCGCGCGCGGCGTGGATCGCGGCCGGAGCCGCCATTGTTCCGCCAAGGGACGACAGCAGGGCCTGGCCCTGGCGCCGAGACGCCGCTTAGCGGCCGCCACTGGAGACACTCCCTCCCGCCGCCCCCCTCCTCCTGGCGGCGGCGGAGTGAGGCTGACTAGGGGGAACTGGGAGCCCCCTCTCCTGGCGGCGGCAGCTGCCGATCCCCGGCTCCGGCGCGAGGGTCGGCCGCGATGCGCTCGGCTTGAGGCAGTCCGGCCCGTCCCTTCCTCGCCTCCCTTGACTCTTCTACGGCGTCTGTGCGCCCCAGCGTCACCCTGAGAGTCTCTTTGACGGAGGGAAGATGGCTGCACAGAGCTGGCAGGACGACCTGGCCCAGCAGGCCGAGGAGGGCTCGGCTCGGCTGCGGGAAATGCTGTCGGTTGGCCTAGGCTTTCTGCGCACCGAGCTGGGCCTCGACCTGGGGCTGGAGCCGAAGCGGTACCCGGGCTGGGTGATCCTGGTGGGCACCGGCGCGCTGGGACTGCTGCTGCTCCTCCTGCTCTGCTACGGCTGGGCCGCGGCTTGTGCCGGCGCCCGAAAAAAGCGGAGGAGCCCGCCCCGCAAGCGGGAGGAGGCGGCGGCCCTGCCGGCCCCGGCCACCGACGATGTAGCCCTGTTGAAGAATCTCAGGAGCGAGGAGCAGAAGAAGAAGAACCGGAAGAAATTGCCCGAGAAGCCCAAAGTGAGTAGGGGTGGAGCGGCGGTAGAATAGGGGCCAGGGCCCGGCGTGGAAACCCTCGAGCGAGCGGAAGGCCGAGTCCCAGTCCGCCCAGCGGGGAATGGAAGGGGAAAAGAGTGAGGTTAGTCGAGAGCTGGGACTGAGCTCTCCCCAGGTGGAGGAGGTGATCGGTGGACACGTTGCTTGGGGAATCGTGGAAACTCGGGAAGTGTAGGACGAGTGGGGAAGACTAGTTTCGAGGAAGGAAGTTGGACGGCGGCGTGGGGTACGTTTAAATAAAAGCGCCGGGAGGTCAGGCCATTTTCGGGAACCTTGACCGCCGGAATAACATGCCAACCCTTCTTGAGGCCTACCGGGTAGGCTGCGTGTGTGGAGAGTGATGGGACCTTACGGTGGTGCTGGGAAGTTGTGGAAAGACTGCGCCTGGAAGGCAGATGTCTACTTCAAGTTACATTGAGACGGTAGCCGGTGGAGGAAATACGATGACCTAAAAAATCTGGGGTTTACGGAGGATTAAAGGTACCCAGGTCTAGACGCGCTTCCATTTTAGTTAAACTGTTTAAGGGAAATGGTTGCCCACTCTTACTCTTGTGAATGCAGCCAATGGAGGCCTGAACAGGAGCAAGGCAAGAGGGAGTCGTTGCCTAATATACTTCGGGGTACATGGCCCCATGAGGGAGAGCTAAGTCAAGTTAAGCGGTGTGCGAGGTTTTGAAATAGTGAAAGGGAATGACAGAGCAGAATGGTGCTGTCTGAAAGAGATTTAGGCACCGTTTTACCGGACCACGTGTGGAAATGCAGAGAGCATCACATCTATTTTATCATGCTTTCCCGTTTTATTTGTACATTCTTTATTACCAGTGGATCTCCCATTATATCTTTTAGAGTTTTTTTATAATACTTTACAAGTGGAGGGTGTGTAGAATTAGAAACAGCTAGGCTATTTTTATATACACTGAATTAAGCTCCTTACCTTTCAGTGCAACAAAGTAAATGTAACCCAGTCGTAGCATGTGAAATGCACTCTGATGTGTGTTGCCCGGTGGGAGGTATACACATAGGAGTGAGAATCAGTCATGGAGACTAATGTAGGAGACAGATTCATCAATTATGCTAATAGAGCACAGACAGGTGAGGCTTGGAGGGTGGGAGACTAATTCCATTGAAGGAATTTAGGAAAGTTCCTGGAGGAAGTGGGATTTGAGTTCAAACTAAAGCAATGAGAGTATTGTTGGAATAAGTCAGTATTAGAGAAGTGACAGGTCACAGTTGGTGCATAATTAATTAGGCCTAGGTAAGTGTTCACATTTAGTCTGCTGATTAAGATAACATACAAAACTTAGAAAAGGATAGGACTTTGTCAGTATGAATTCTACCTTAAGTTAGAAGAGGAAATAGAACTGATTTCGAATATATATAATTACATTTTTTGAGCAGAGGTTACCGGAAAGTAATGTTACGGTGGATATAGAGAACCTGGCTCCAAAATAAGCGAAGGAGTGATCTTGAAAAAACCACACACATTAATAACCCTAAACCCTGTGTGGATGAAGCAGGTTGTGAACATTTCAAAGCCCTGTCTGGGACATCTAGAATTTCAGGTAGACTTGAGTCGAGAGACAGGTGCTCTAGGAGTCCATCCGAAATGCATCATAACACTCAGACGACCTATCTGAAGAAGGAACAGGTTCCTGTGAAAAATACTCATCAGACTTAGGACTTACTCCTCTTTTTCATCTTAGTTGAGGAATGGGGCAGTGAATGAGTAAATAAATCTTAGTATTAAGCTTTAGGGAGTGAAGAATGGGATGACTAATCAAATTGTTCAGTGTTGATTGGGTGAGAAAATATCTTTGCCTACCTCATGGTATACAGGTGTTGGAGAAGTTTATCAACATTAACAAAATTGTGGCATTCTAGCTTTTTGACTGCAACTTACAATAAAAAACACATTTTCTATTACAGTACCTCCCAACTTCCACCCCCTTATCGAGAACACACACATATCAAACCATACGGTTTGTTTTTCTTTAATGATAGTTGTGACCCATCAAATTGGTTTCACATTTCACTGGGAGGCATGACCCACAGAAAAACACTGCTTTATGAGACTGAGAAATAGAAGCACCCATTTATGTAGTACTCCTGTGCTTTGCACTGTGCTAAGTATTTACTTGGAGAAAGGCAGCATACAGCTTGCAATTTGAAGGCAGTAAAAAGGAATACAATATTCATATGTCTCATTGTGAAGGGGATACAAAAGTAGAAGCTCAGTTGCTCCCCAGGGAGATTTTATTCCAGTTGTGGAAAAGGATACGCTAAAAAAAATTAACAGTGCAAACCCATTGTGGGCCCAGGAGGCTGTGAAAGACCTTATCACGGAATCTGGCTTTGAAAGTCGGTAGGAGCAAGATAGTGGAAAAGGCTGAAGAAACAGGAAAGGCCCAGGAGAGGAAGACTTAACTCTGTCAGCCTGGCAGGAACTAAACTTGAATAAGGCATTTAACCTTGCTCTGTTTAGCTTATCTTGTTTATAAATTGAAGATTTTAGTTGAGTTAAAACATTGGAGGATTCCTCAAAATGTTATCTCTGACTATTTGCAATGGAGTTGCTTTGAATGCTTATTAAAATTTATAGATTCCTGAACACCAGCACAGATCTTATAAATTCAGAATTCAAAAATCTCTGGAACTGAGTCCAGGAAATCTGCATTTTTAACAAGCTCCCTTGGTAAATCCTTGCTATTAGTTTAAAAATCACTCACTGGCATAGAGCCATAAGATCCATAGTAAAGGAGAGATTTCTAAGGGGTGTCATGTTTAATCTTACAATCTATCTCTTCATTACTATATCATTCTGATACACATTTTAGTATATACTTACTCTGATCCAACTAACTAGTTTTGTGAAGGGTTATTACATATTAAATGTTTTGTTTTCATCTTTTTATCCCATTATTTTTAGTTCTCTCTTAAATCATTGCAAATTTTGCAACTCAGATTTTTAAAATTTGTTTCTAGTAGTTTATTTCTATCTATAGAGTAGGTGGTATTTAGCTTTTTTAAACCAACACATTAGCACTTTTTAAAATCTTTATATCATTTTGATTTTTATTCCCTAATACTCTTGGCAAAGGTCTTTCAGGGTATGAATTGCAGTTTGTTTTCCTACTAAAAGTGAAGGGGGTGGCACTTTTCAATGGGCTTATTTCTTGGCATTTTTGGAAATCATGTATTTTCCCATGACAGCTAGTACAATGTAAGTATTAAATAGGAACTCAGTAAATATTTTTTAACTTGACTTAATCTGAGCCATAATTTAGATGGATGTGAGATATCATATAACTAACTGGTGTTTAACAGTTGTTGCCTTGAATTTCAACTAGAAGCCTACCTATAACCAGGGTCAACTTCAGTGAAAATTTGTATTAGTGAAAAGGTTATTTTTATATTAGTGTAGGACTTCTCATAAAGATTTGCCATAATGCAATTGTTGATATCTATAAGCTCACTGAATAAGTAGTGTTTTTGTCTTGTTTGCTCTTGTATAACCTTGCATAGTGCTTAGTACTCAGTAAAAAATTACTGAATGCATAAAGTAGTAAGATGCCCTACCAAAGTATTTATACCACTCATTCCCATTCTTCATGCCTGGTAAACAGCCATGTGAGCCACCTTTTTATTTTTACAGTGGAAGATGGCTGTGTTTGCCTCTTCTGGCTAAAATTTTATAAGGTCTGTCATTCTATAGCCAATAAATCATTCTAATAGTATGCAGCGTTTTTCGTAGTCATTATTTCTGTTCCAGTTTCATTGCCACTGCCCTACTTTTGGACTTTATTACCTTTTGCTTAGACTGTACTAATACCATCCTAACTGGTTTTCCTGCTTCCAGTCTCTCTGTGGCCAATCCTTTCTACCCGCTCATGCCAGTTAAATCTTTTAAAGCCCAGCTCTGACCATGACTTTCATGTTTGCGTCTTGTCAGTAGTTTTCTCATCACATGTTGAATAAAACCCAGTCTACAACATGGCACTCAAACCTCTTTATAATGTAACCCCCATCTTAGATTTATCTCTTAACTATTATCCCAAACACATTACCATTGGCTAGACTTTAGTGTCTCTTATTCAAACTATTTTGTTCTATTAAAAGCCCTTTATTTCTTTCTCTCTATGATTTCTACTTATCCTTCAAGGCCCAGCTATGGTGCTGTCTCTACTCTGAAGCCTTCCCTAGTTCTGCAGCTAGGGTTAGTCTCTCTCTTTTATATTTTTATTTTATATTTTTTATGATACCTGAAACAAAACTGAACATTGCCTGGGAAGGTACCTGAAGGGCAATTCAGATTTTTTCCCCAGCCCTGTGCATGTCTGTGAGTGATGAGGAGAGTACCTCAGGTATTAATTTTGGGATTAGAAATTAATTTTAGTGAGCAGGTGAACTTGCCAATATGGAATCCCTGAATAATGGGGATCAACTTCATATTAGTCTGTAACTGTAACTGGACCATTCCTCTCATCTCCAGAACCTCATGTCTAGGTTTATACTTGATTTCTTCTATTGGAAATCTGACATTTGTCTCAAATTTTAACATCTCCAAAACAATTCATGATTCCCTTTTCTCTCCTGGTCTTCCCCATTTCTGTAAATGGTAAATGACTGCCACCCATTCAGTTATTCAGTCCAAAAATCTAAGAGTCGTTCTTGATTCTTCCCTTTTTCCTCATCCCCTTGTATCTTCCGTACCTCATATCTAATCCGTCAGCAGGTACCATCAATTTTATCTCCAAGATGTGTATTCAGTCTGACTACTCTCATTCTAATGTCTATCTGGCCCCTTAGCTCACTTACAGAGTAGTAACCTCTGCACGTTGCCCCCCAGTCCTAAAGCCAACACTTGTCTAAAACCAACACTTCAGTAGCTTTTGCATTTAAAATCTAAACTCTTTCCTGTGTGGCCCAGCACCTGCTTTTCTTTCTAGGCTGATTTTGAGTTCATTTCCTCTCTTTATTACCTCCAACTGTAGTGATCTCTTTTCAGTTCTTCACTCTTTTACAACCCAGTTCCTTTGCATGAACTATTATTAGCACTTCTGGGATAATCTTTTGCCTACTGTTCAAATCAGCCTGTAGGTCTTACCTTAAAACTCACCTTCCTAGGGATGCCTGGGTGGCTCAATCAATTAAGCATCCCACTTTGGCTCACGTCATGATCTTAGTGTTCATGAATTTGAGCCCCACACGAGGCTATGTGCTGACAGTCAGAGCCTGGAGCCTGCTTTGGATTCTTTGTCTCCCTCGCTCTCTGCCCCTTCCCCACTCATGCTCTGTCTGTCTCTCTCTGTCAAAAATAAACATTAAAAAAAAAAAAAAAAAAACTCCTCTTCCTAGAAAACTATTTACTGGTCACCCTAGTTGAAATAGGCATCCCCTTCTGTCTTCTGCGTCAACTTTTTGTATGTATTTATTGTAATTATCACAGTTTGTAAATTACTTACCCATTTATTTTTCAGAGGTCTTTTCCCTCCACTAGGTTGTAAGTCTTTTTTTTTTTTTATGTTTATTTTTGAGAGAGCAAGAGAGTGTGAGCGCATGTGCACTAGCAAGCAGGGGAGGGGCAGAGAGAGAGGGAGACACGGAATTCGAAGCAGGCTCCAGGCTCTGAGCTCTCAGCACAAAGCCCAACATGGGGCTGGAACTCATGAATCATCAGATCATGACCTGAGCAGAAGTCAGACACTTGACCAACTGAGCCACCCAGGCGCCCCTAGGTTGTATGTCTTGATATATATACAATGGCAAACAGTGCCTGGCATGTAAAGTGCCTTTGATGATTATTTGTCGAACTCAGTTCTGAACAAAGTATAATGATACCTCATAGTTTAATTGGATAATTTATTTGGCTAAGTAAATTTAGCTGTTAAGATATTCCAATAGAAGTATGTCTTTTAGGGGTGCCTGGGTGGCTCAGTTGGTTAAGCGTCCGACTTCGGCTCAGGTCATGATCTCACGCCCGTGAGTTCGAGCCCCGCGTCGGGCTCTATGCTGACAGTGCAGAGCCTGGAGCCTGTTTCAGATTCTGTGTCTCCCTCTTTCTCTGACCCTCCCCCATCCATGCTCTGTCTCTCTCTGTCTCAAAAATAAATAAGCGTTAAAAAAAAAAAAAATTAAAAAAGAAGTATGTCTTTTATTCTAAGTAGTAATTTTGCTGTATTATCCCAGGTATTAGTAAAGGTAAATTATATCGCTTGCTACCTACAAACAGGATTTTCTTTTTACCTTTAAATCACTATTCCCCATGTTATAAGTATAAAAAGAAAAATCATTTGATTAAAAACTCCTGAGTTCTAGATAAACATTGCTGATTTTACAGAAATGGAATCTTGAGATTTATAGATTATAATAACTTATTTGAGGTCATAGAGCAAAGGAGTTTCAAAGGCTAAATGGTATGATAATTTGTAGCCTATGAATTCTGCTGTTATGTCCGTGTACCTCTCTGGTTTTCATAGCATGTTCAAGGCTATTACATTGCATTCAGAGAACAATTCCAATTTTCCCAGTAAGTTACAGCTCTCTTCTTTTTTTTTTTTAATTTGCTTTAAGGTTTATTTATTTTTGAGAGAGAGAAAGAGAGCACGAGCAGGAGAGGGACAGAGAGAGAGGGAGACACACAATCCAACGCAGGCTCCAGGTTCTGAGCTGTCAGCACAGGGCCCCACGTGGGGCTCGAACTCACAAACCAGGAGATTGTGAACTAGCTGATGGGCACTTAACCCACTGAGCCACCCAGGCGCCCCTCTCTTTATTTCTTTCAAAATTTACTTTTAGAATCAAAAGTTTGGGGGCACCCAAGTGGCTCATTCGGTTGAGCGTCCATCTCTTGATTTCGGCTCAGGTCATGATCTCACGGTTCGTGAGCTCAAGCCCCACGTTGGGCTCTGCGCCGAGCATGGAGCCTGCTTGGAATTCTCTCTCTCCGCCCCCCCCCTCCCTTGCTCACTTGCTCACTGTCTCCCTGTCTCTCTCAAAAATAAGTAAATAATCATTAAAAAAATAGAATCAAAAGGTTGTGCTGAAAATTGTAGTGACTCTTACCAAAGCTCCAGAAATTTGGCTCTGTTTGGTTAAATGACAGGACTTTTTCATCTTGTCGTTGTATTCTGCCAAAGTCCTAACAGAGAAGACCTTTAATAATTATGCTTATCTTAGATATTAAGAGCAGCAATAAACCCTCTTAACACTTGAGGTTTCTTTTGCACTTTGACATTATTGGTTAATGTACTACTTCTCAAGGTTATGAAAGCTTTGAGAGTATTTTTTTAGTTTTATTTTTTAATTTTTTTAATGTTTATTTCTGAGAGTGAGCACGTGAGTGGGGGAGGGGCACAGAGCATCCGAAGTGGGCTCCATGCTGACAGCATGAGGATTCCTGGTGCAGTTAACAAGTTGATAGTTCGGAATCCCTGAAGAGAGTTGAGTCTTTGGCTAGCTGCTTGGAAGGCACAGGATCTTTACACTAAAGGAAATAGCTCAGGATATATATAGCATGATTTTGCAAATTTGAATCATAGGCCATATTTGTAAGATTGTACTCTCAGTTATTAAGAGTTTAAAATTGGGGTTGGATTTAAAAATAAGTTAGTAAATTACTATAATTAAAGCTGTAGTATATTTATATTTGACATATTCACATTTGGCAGAAAAAAGACACTTTCAAATAAATGGGAAGAAATTGTTCTATCTTGAATTTATATCAGAACTCTTCAGACTAAAAATATACTGACCAAGGCAAGGTCTTGTTCACTAAATGAGATGATGCATGTAAAGCATCTAGCAAGGTGCTTGGCCCACGGCAGATACTTGGGAATTATGTGTCAGGCCGTCTTCACTTTGTCAGCTAAAGATGATGCACCTTGAATTTCCATAACATTTTGCCCTTGATCTTTTTTTATGATGGGTGTAATATGTCTACTTATGCCTCCTGTATGTTCAGAATAACTTTAAGCTAAGAAAATTGAAACTCTGGTGAAATAGTAACTTCTCCGGGATTACACACATTGGGGAATTCAACCCTGGTTTCAGCTTGCCTTTAAAACCCATATTCTTTTCCTTTACGAGTAGGGTTGGAGGGGTTAGGAGACAGGGGCAGAGTATACCTTTTGTCGTGTATTTTAATGTATGCTGTTGTATATGTGTCTTCTTCCTTTGCTAGGTTCTGAGCTTCTTGAAGGCAGGGATTGTGTCTCACTTGTTTTTGTCTCAAGGTTTTAAGGGTTTTACGTATTACTCTTATGTTCACTTACTGGATAGTAAGTGAATGAACATAAGTGAGTATGATGTAATTTTCTTTTCTTAGAAAATGGTGAAACTATAAGCAGTTTTTTAAAAAAGAAAGATACTACATTGCTGTCTTTGACAGCAAGCCTGGACTATTTCTAGCCTCTGAGAGGCTGTGTTTACTTACCATTTGTATTCTGTTAACTCCCCAAAAGAATTTGTGTCTGGAGCACTGGGCCTGATGGATGCATGTAGTGTCTGTTGACCTTCTTGACCACCAGGACTTAATGCTGGTTGTAGGCTTGCTAGTTGTGACCTGAAAGCTGGACAAGGAGATGAGGATTTGAGCCATTATAGCCATGTTCTCTCATTTATTGTCGTTTTAACAAGAAACTTGTATGAGTACATATTTTCTTTATATTTACAAATGATGAAATAAAGGGTTAAGTCAAGGAAAATGCTTATAATCACAGTGATTAAATATAGAAGTCGAGTCTTAATCCCAGGTTTGTCCAGTTCCAGTGTCCATGGTCTCTTCATCTTCCATTTTTTTGGTAGTTGGTAGGCTGCCCTTCTAGTTTCTTAAGGTGTTTCCAAGTAATTTGAAGTCATGGTTTTTATATTTTCTATCTAGAAATAAAATTCACATAACTAAGTGAAAATGGGATTCTAAATGGTTTTGTTTTAGAAGTCAAATGTTAAACTTTACTTATGGTTATCTTAGACGTAGATTCCTTTGGAGTAGATGTCCGTTATTAAGCATATCTGCTTATTCTGAACCTCAAAACTCCTCAAGGGCAAATTCCTTTCATTTGTCCTTGTTCCTGAGGTCCCTAGCCCAGTGCCTGAAGTACTTAATAAACATTTATGAAATTAATAATTTAAGGGTTGACTAACATGAAAATTATATTTCCTTTAAATCAGGCATTTTTTAAAGTTTGTTTGTTCATTTTGAGAGAGAGAGGTGAGTCAGAGAGGGAGAGAATCCTAAACAGGCTCCACACTGGCAGTGTGGAGCTCGATGCGGGTCTCGAACCCAGGGACAATGTGATCACGCCCTGAACTGAAACCAAGAGTCAGAAGCTCAACTGACTGAGCCACCCAGATGCTCCACAATCAGGTATTATTCAGTAAGAGACCCTGCTCCCCTGCTGTGTGTCTCCTTTTTGCATTTTATTTTCTTGATTGTCAGCTAGGTATCTTCATTTTGGTTTATCGCCACCCCTCCCAACACACACATGCACACGCACACACACACACACACACACTCACACACTCACAATGTTCTTTCATGAATACGTTTTTAAAAGGATGTGGCGTAGGAGTTGGGGAATGTATAATAATAAAGCAGACATAGCATTGCCTATAAGGAGTTCATCCATCTAAGAAATGATTATGTCATTTTTCTGTTTCTGGTTGATTTTCACCAAATTCGGAGGATGTTCTTGTCTAATTTAAAATATAGCTTATATTCTATATGTGAAATTAACTTTGGTTGGCCCTGGAAGGAAACACCTCAAAGTTTTCCAGAAAATTTTATACTAGGTTACAATGAGAGGCCCACATAATTGCTAATCTATGGAAACGTATATATTAAGGCTTCATGATGAGAAAAGATAATACCTTTTGTATAAGATACAAAAGATAAAACCCTGTTGGCAGTCAGGTTGAATTTGAAGTGTTGGTTTGCAGTTAGTTGCTTTTTCTTTTTCTCTTCCTCTTTTTCTCTTTTTCCTTTTTTTTTAGACAGTGGAAGCACAAGTTGGGGAGAGGTGGAGCGGGGAGAGAGAGAAGGAGAGAGACAGTCCCAAGTAGGCTCCATGCTCAGCATGGAGCCCAACTTGGGGCTCAGTCTCACAACCCTGGGATCATGACCTGAGCTGAAATCGAGAGTCGGAGGCTCAAGCGACTGAGCCACTTAGGCACCCCTTTACTTAATTAATTAACTTACTTACTTACATTTAGTTACTTTCATGTGAGCAGATTTACGTAATATGCCTCCATTTCTGGATTTGCTGATTTAAATGTGGTTAATGATTTTCCAGGACAAGGCCTTCTTGACCAGCTAGTGGCAGGACAGATGAGTGTTGCTGGTGGGTAGGAAAGGCACAGCTGGCATTGTGTATCCTTTATTCATAGGGCCCAAGAGTTCTGTTGGGATAGGAGGAGTATTGTTTCATGTTATCTGGCATTTTGAGGAAGGGTTGTTGCTGACTCCCAAATGTTAGTGGAACATTGAGAAATCTGCATAGACCGAAGGAACAGCTACAGTTACAGTAATTGCATAAATTCATCTTACGAAGAAGGAAGTAAAAATGGCACAGGTTGGAGTGTGGGACCACCTCTGGCTTGCCGGTCATTTCAGAGTCTGTGAAATGGAAACGGTGTTCCTGCTGTAGCTCACGGGATTGAGGACTTCAGAGTTTATATTTGTTCAAAAGGAGATTGTTTCATCTTTCATTTGGGAGGCTGTATCACCAGTGTTTGCGTTTGGCCTCAAAGGAATTGCATTGAATTTTTTGTAGTTTTTGACCAATTAATTCCTCACCTTTTAGCAGTTAATAAATTAAGATGACTCCATGTAGTCATTTACATGAATAAAATGGAAGTGCTATAGTAGTGACTGTGATGGAAAGTTTCCTGAAGGGATTAGTTAAGTGAAGTTTCAGAAATGTAAGCCTGTGAGCTTCCAGTTAGAGACTGGAAACTGAAATTGAAGCTGCAAGATCGTTCAGGGGGCATAAGGCTTGTATAGAGAGGGTGAAGCTGAAGCAGACCACAGGAAATCAGAAAAGGTTTGGCTGAAGAGGATAATAAGAACTAACATACGAGAACTGACAATTGAGATGCTGATCTTGGAAGTAGAATTAAACGGTTTTATATTCCTGATGTGGTTATTGCTCTAAGTCCAGATTCCTTTCAGGGTTTTCTTACCCTTCTTTGTGTACCCCCCCCCCCCCCCCCAACATGTACCTACACAGGGAAGCTGGTGAGAGGAAGCAGCATGAAAGTGACACAACAGCACAGGAGAAAGAAAACCAAATCAAGAGCAAGGAGGCCTGGTTTTGGCATCTGAGTTTAACAAATTGCTTAAGAGCCAGCAGATTAAATTGGGGTTAATTAGGATTTTCGTCAGCTAAAAGACAGCTTTTGTTTTGGCTTTTCTGCCATAAATCTTTGAAAAGCCTACAAATCGGGTTTTAGAATATTAATGGTCTGTTTCTCTAACTGTATATCCCTGATAATTTCGAACAAACTCTGGCAAAGTCACATTATAGAAACTTGAGCATCCTATTGTTTTCTGGAGTATGGTTCTGCTATAATGAGTAATCTGGTGGAAGTCTGTTCTGCAAGAACTGGAAATAAGGCAACTGAAACTAGTATATTGATTTACTAACTCATTGAATTATTGGAGTATGAGAATAAGCAAGTGAAAAGAAATAGTAGGACCCAGAGAGAAGAGGTTAGAATACCAGATACCTGGACTCCATTCTTCAAACTCTTGAATCTAAATATATTTCTGGTGATAGAACATAGAAATGTGGTTTTTTGGGGGGGGGGGGGAAGGGGGGAGGATTAACCCCCAAAACTAGTGATTCTAATTAAAACCCAGACTTGGAATTCACAAACTTAATTTTACTCATATCTTTTTATTTTCGGAGTGTTGAAGCTGAGGTCACCTTTTTAAGCTGTAGCACTGGCTTGGTAAATTTCTTAATCCCAGAACAATAGAGCCATTAGATAATAGAATTACGAGAGGCATTAGAGATAATCTAATATAGAGGCCAACAGATTATGGACCAGGGACCAAATCTGGCCCTCTACTAGTGTTTTGCAAATAAAGTTTCATTGGAATACAGCCACACTCAATTTATTCATCTGTGGCTGCTTTTGTACAAAATTGCACTGTTTTGTAGTTGCAGCAGAGATGATATGGCCCACAAAGCCTAAAATGTTTCCTGTCCCTTTATCGAAAAAGTTTACTGACTTTTAAATAGACCACATCTATAATTTTATATATGTGGAAATAAGACTCAAAAGATAATGAGTGAAACGTTTTGAGATTACACTACTAATTGGTGGTGAGCGTGCAAATACAGTTTAGTTCCCCATATTCCTGCTTTCATTCCATGAGTTTTTGTTGGAGGAACTGATACCCTGGGTGAGATCAGAAAATTTATTTGTGGTACAGGCTTTTGTTTATAGGTTCATTATCATATTACAAAACACAGTTATTAGAGATAGTAGCACATCAAGTCTTACAACATGGCTGTACAGAAACCTATTAAAGTTGGGTCAGGGGGTAGCATTTGATTGTAGTATATGCTGTTTCTTGAGTATAAATCTTTGATTTGACCCTCCAAGCAGTTTGACAACAAGATTCTTTTTGTTACCTGTGCAGCCGAATGGACGGACAGTTGAAGTGGCTGATGAGGAAGTTGTCCGAACTCCTCGAAGTATAACAGCAAAGCAGCCCTTAGAGACAGATAAAAAAAATGAAAAGGTAAGTTTGGGAACATATGAAATTACATGCAAGTCTCTTAATAAAGAGAGTGACATATAAAAATGATGTTTTTCTGTTTCACAAAATTGTATGTATACTTCCCCATTTAAGGACAACTGAAAATATGAATTTATCATAGCAGATGGGTGGTAAAGGCTTAAGTAAGTTGTTTTGTTTTTTTACTTTTAAAAGGAAGGATGTATCACCAAATATTTTTAAACATGCTGTGGCAGTATTAAATATTCACTTTACCAAAACAGTTTTATTTATGACTTGAGTGTCTTTTATAGGAGTAAGGTTGCAGGTATGTAACACCCTCTTATTTGAAAACAGGATTGTATTATCTTTGTTAATAGTACACTTCTGACATAAAAAGCTTACCAACTTGTTCGATGGTATTAAGTGTTGAAAGAGATTTCTGTTCTGATGGAGACATAATTGTCTACTTATTAGACATTTTGAGTTTGTTGAACAAAAGAGAATGTTCTGTGCACTCTTAAGTTTTCAAATAAGACAATCTGTCATACCCCATAAATGGTACATTCCTGGGGTTTTATTCAGTTTTCAGTGTTAGAACTGACCCATTTTTTATTTGACTTAGGCAGAATGTAAAAAGGAATTGTTAACAGTGGGTTGTCCTGCTGTGGGAGAGAAACTTCTCATTTAAGTCCTTTCGATACATTTAATACTTGTGCTCTTCCACTTCCTTTTTAAAACCCTGTGCATGCATAACTCCTTTTTAACAAAGAAAGACAAACCAAAAAATAACGAAAGGTAGATAAGTGGTTTCTAGAAACCAGAATGCAACAATTCCAGTCCTACAGAATAATAGTATGAAATGGTTGCTACACTTTCTTAACGCTTACAGTTTTTAAAGTGTCTTTGAAGAATTGGCAAGATCAGTTCTCCTCCGTAACCCAGTAAAATTGGTCTAGGGCCAAGATGGCTGCAGGTAGGATGGCGTAAAATGAAGGATAGTTGTGGGCAGAAGTTAAATTTATGCCTGATTTTGCCTTTGGCAGAAAAATAAATAGGAAATAACTTGTATTAACAAGTAAGCATGCAATTTCAGGATTGTAAATTTAAAGTGTGAATAGTTTATATGTCTGATACGGATTTGTACTCCTTCCCTATAATATTTCCTTGTTTCTGGATTTTCTTCCTCCTAGTGAGCATTTTATACTTGTTCCTTTTTCCACTCCCTGAATTATCCTGAAATATTTGTAGTTGGAATAATTGATGAACTGCCATTCATCTCTGATTGGTTAATCATATATAGATCGGGTGTAGGAAGATGAAAAAACCAGTTTAGAGTTTATAATCATTCTGAAATTTCTTATGTTAAGAAGTAATTACAATAATTGATATTTGTTAAATATCTATAAAATGGCAGGCACTATGCAAGGTGGGGTGTGTGTATAATGTATGAATGTATGTACATATATCTTGTAGGGACAAAGTATGTATCGGGTGTACTTTTAAGACTTTATAGAATATTTATCCATGTTATTTTATTTATCCTCATAAGAGCACAGAGGAGGTGGTATTATACCTATCTTACAAATAAGAAACCTGAGGCATAAGTTATCTAAGCTATTAGATGTAGTCAGTTCTAACCCAGACCCATCTGACTTCAAAGTCTGTGCTTTTTACTGCTGTGTATTATTTCTGATCCTTTCATAAACTCTAGCAGGCAGGTAGTAACAGCCCCATTGTACAAATAAGGACTGTCAGCATGGAGGGATTTTGCAGTTTTACTCAGTGCACAGTTTCTGAGCTAGGATTTGAATCCAGCTCATTCTGGTGCCAAAGCCTATGCGTTTTTCAATCACTTGACAGTACTGCCTCCTTTCAGTTGCTGTTGCTTTTTTAGAACAAAACTTCTGCCTTTGGTTTGCTGTCTACTTGGTTAGGCTTTTTGCATAATAGTAAATGCTACAGCTCATGGCTAGTGTTTCTTTTTGCTGTCTGCATCTTGAATTTATGCTTTTTAACTTGGTTTAGCCCAAAAGACTTTATTTCAGTTCATTTTTTGTGCTATTGCACTGTTTTTGCATGTTGTAAATATGTGTTTTAAGGCTTTTTATTACTTTCTTTCTAAAGAGGCTTCTCTTAGATCTACTTATGTACCTTAATATATGCATCATTGTATGTTTGCTTTTCTCTCAGAGCCACATCTAAGCACTCTAAGCTGTGATATTGAATACCTTGCCCTGTCACTTGAGTAATAAGCCTTAGAAGTAAAACATTGTCTAAAAACCACGTATGACAAGAGTTATAGATCTTGGGTCTATAAGCAAGTTAAACTACCATAGTTTTCTAGGTCTTTATTTGGCTGTGAAGGTCAATACTTCATTGATACTGGTCTCTAGTAGAGTAGACCTAGGACCATTAGCTGGCTGAATGCATTGTGCTATTGGATGCTGAAGAGAATAAGAATGGAAGAAGTACTTACTCTCAGAAAGACTGCAGTCTAGTTAAGGAAAGGCAAGCACAGGAGAAGATACCAGGTAACAAGACTTTGAGTGCCAGATATTCAGAGGAGTAAGATTATCCAATTTGGGTGGCCAGAAAGAATTGACAATTGGACTCTTAAGGCTAGGGATGGTATTTTAGTAAGTAGAAGTGGGGAGGCCAGCTTTGGCAAGTGAGAGAGAAACAAATGGACACAATCAGACATTATTCAGCTGAAACAAAAGAAGATATTCTTAATGGAAAGCTCTCGATAAGTTTGACTGGTCAAGGTGGGGGTGGGGTATGATAAAAATAGATATGTTCAGCTGGCAGCAACGTTTATGATTAACAGGTCAGGCTTATATCAGTGATTATGAGGATCTGAATTAAGATAGAAGTGTAAAGATTGTTAGAGAAACAACAAAAACCAAAATGTATAAAATTTGGTCACAATCAAATTTATGTTTATGTTCAGAATGAAGTCAATGGTGTCCTACTGAAATATCATTCATTTTTAGTATTAATAAGCTCTTACATTTTTTATGTTGCTACGTAATACAAAATATTTTCACCTCTTTTGACCCTGTTGACTAAGTCTTCGTTGAGGAAGGAGAGGGGTACTATCATTTTTTTTTAAATACAGCTCATTAAAAAGAGTTTAGTGGATTGCCCAGCATCACATACCTAGTAAATAATGCTCCCTCAATTTCACGGAGGCAGCTGTTCTCCAAGTGTGGTTTGTGGACCCTTGGGATGGGGTCCCAGGGACCCTTTTGTTGGAGATGAAACTGTTTTTATAATAATTAGGACATTTGCCTTCTTCACCGTGTTGATAGTTGCACTAATGGTGCAGAAGCAATAGCAAGTAAAACTGCTGGCTTCCGAGCACAAATCGTGACAGAGACACCAAACTACTCGTAACTGTATTCTTTATGCAATCCACTCATAGTTAAAAAAAAAAAAAAAAAAAGCTAGTTTCACTTAAGAGTATTCTTAATGAAGCTATAAAAATGATCATTATTAATTTTATTAAATCTTGACCTCTGAACACATGCTTTTTAATTATTTTGCATGATGAAATAGGAAGTATACCTACAGTATGCTGTGTACTGAAGAACAGTGGTTGTCTCGAGGAAAAACATTTGTGTAATTGAGTTGCAACCTAGACTAGTTACTGTTTTTACGTGAAAGAACAGCTGATAGATACCAATGGTTATTTAGACCTGGGTATTTGCAGACATTTTCTCAAAAATAATTAAAATGATCCTGTCACTTCAAGGAAAAGAATACTTAGTATTTGTTGCAAATGATATAATGATTTGTTTCTGAGTGAAAATTAGAAATCTGGAAAATTTGTATCTGCCACCATTAGCTTGACAGCATCCCTGTGCTTAAAGAATTTCTGATGAGATCAGTTGTGATATTAACAAATGGGATTATTATAAATACTGTATACAATGGAATGTTTTAACATTTTAGAAGATGTGTGTAACTCACTGAACCAGTATTTTCCAAGTGACCAGTACTTGCATGTTACAAAATCAGACAACTGTGAAAGTTTCATTAAATGCACAAGGTAGACCAATAGAGTGTGGAAAGTTCATTGATGCACTTTCAGATTCCATGTTGCAACAATTTTTAAGAAACTACCACTTGACAAGTTTCAGCATAATACTTTCCCCTGCCTCTACCTAAAGTCCCTTGTGACTTCCCATTGCTCTTACTCTACAACCTTGAACATAACCTAAAGGTCCTGCCTGTGATTCAGGTCTCTGTTCCTACCCCTCACCCTCTTTAAGTCTACACTCATTGGTTTTTTTTCTTTTTTGTAAAGCAGCTTTATTTTGAGATATACCACAAAATTTATTTCATATAAGTGTATGATTTTAGTTGTATTGCAGAGTTGTACGGCTCTCGCCATAGTCTAGTTTTTGAACATTTTCCTCTGCCCACTACCAGTAACTCCCCATTTTCTCCGTTTCTTCTTAGTCCCAGCCCCTGTCAACCACTAACCTTTGGTGTAATGTCAAAGGATATCACAATTAGCTGAAAAAGCAAAAAACAACAACAACAAAACTATTAAAACGATCCTTTTAAGGGCGCCTAGTTGGCTCAGTCGGTTAAGTGTCCGACTTTGGCTCAGGTCATGATCTCGCAGTTTGTGAGTTCGAGCCCTGTGTTGGTCTCTGTGCTGGAAGCTCAGAGCCTGGAGCCTGTTTCAGATTCTGTGTCTCCCTCTCTCTCTGACCCTCCCCCGCTCTCTCTCTCTCGCTCTGTCTCTCTCTCTCTCTCTCTCTCTCTCTCAAAAATAAATAAACATTAAAAAAATAAAAACCAATCCTTTTACCTGGGGCACCTCGGTGGCTGAGTCAGTTGATCATCCAACTCTTGATTTTGGCTCAGGTTATGATCCCAGGGTCGTGGTATCCATGCTGGGTGTGGAGCCTGCTTGAGATTCATTCTCTCTCTCTCTTCCTCTTCCTCCCTCTCTCTCCCTCTCCCTCTCTCCCTCCCATCCCCCCCACCCCCCACCCCCCACCTCCCACCTACCCCTCTGCCACTCTCCCCGCTCTCATGCACACTCTGTCTCTCAAAAAAAAAAAAAAAAAAATCCAGGGCACCTGGGTGGCTCAGTTGGTTCGAGTGTCCAACTTCAGCTCAGGTCATGGTCTCATGGTTCGTGAGTTCGAACCCCCACATCAGGCTCACTGCTGTCAGCCTGTCAGCGAGGAGCTGGCTTCAAATCCTCTGTCCCCTCTCTCTGCCCCTTCCCCATTTGCACTCTCCCACAAAAAAAAGTCTTAAAAGACTTTTAAAAGTCTTAAAAATCCTTTTTCCAATTATATATCTATGTGTATGTAGTCAGATTTTCTTCACATGCTTTAAATAACGTATCACAGTAAAATTAAATGCAAAAGGAGGTATGCGAATCCAGCTATCTTTTATGAAGCCAGATATTAAAGATATTTGCAAACTGTAGAACATACCAACCATGCTGCTCACTAAAATGTTTATTTGTTTGTTTTGGAAAATACAGTTATTTATATAGGTGTAATTATACAGTATGTAATTAGTCTATTATTATTTTGAAATAAATTAATATATTAAATAATATCTTAGTTTAAATTTATAGTATGTTAGATACCAGTAGATACAACCCATGTAAACAAAGGCTCTTTGATATCTTTGGTCTGTTTTAAGAGTATCCTATCACCAAGACGTTTGTGGAGTAGGAGTGATCAGTGTTTAGAAGACCATAGACAAACTTATTCCAAGGCATCATAGATTTTAAACAACTGTAAGGTATAGTAGCTCTTAGCAAAACAGAGAACACTGCGTGCCCAGTGAATTTACATGCATTTGTGTTTTACCTTCCATAATACGTCTTAGAAACAATAGTCTAAAATCGGGGATTGGCAAACCATGACCATTGGCCATATCTAGCTCTCTGCCTATTTTTTGAAAGTTTATTGGAATGCAGCCACACTTATTTATTGTCTCTGGCTGCATTTATATTACAACAGCAAAGTTGAGTGGTTGCAATAGAGACCTTATAGTCTGCAAAGCATAAAATATTTATTGTCTGGCTCTTTTTTTTTTTTTGCTGAACCCCTCTTTTAAACTTGTAATACAATCTTTTGGATTCATTAAAATATTTCATTATCTGGAATGCTTTGAATCTGATTGTGTAGGTCTTGGACTCTTGACCTTTTGGGCTCGTGCCATAGAATCTATAGCTTCATGATTCTTGGGTTCCATCCAAGAATTAGTAGTTTCAGTGCCCCCTTTGAAGGTAAACACAGTAGTTTCCATCAAAGAGGGAATATCTTACGAGAGAAACCTCATTTTTGCCCCCTAGACTTTTCTGTCTAAACTCCTGACAAATAGCAGAAAGGAGACCAGAACCAGGACTTCTCCTCTAGCCCATCATTTTCCCATGATGCTGTAGTTGAATGAGGCAAGTGGGAGTGGCAAGAGGAGATTGAAATAGAGTGAGAAAATGAATTTGGTTTTAAACATGCTAAGATTGAGGTAATAAATGGAGTCTCCAAGTGGAATTAATTTATTAAGCTGTTGGAAATTTGAAAACCATGTCTGGGAAAGAGTTTGGGACTAGATAAAGTTCTTAAGAAAGGTTTCTTGTAAATTTTTTTTAAGATTCTGGGTTGGTTGTCATGCCGCTTGTGTGGTGTACCATAATTCGTGAGCTCACACCAAGTGTATTTAAATAATTTAATGGCTCTCATGAGTGTTCAAGTATACAAATAGAGTAGCTCAGAGGTTTTATTTTGGGGGCAATGAGAGTTGGGCAGACAGGGCCATATATAATGCAATTTATTTTTAGGCTCTTTTACTGATTAACCAAATAACTGCTGTCTGCAAGGTGTATTATTCTAGGCACTAGGAATATTAACGATTGATAAAACAGGATAAAATGGGAAAAGGGATGACTAAAATAAAGCAAATATATTCTCTAGTGGTAGGTGGTGGTAAGTGCAGTGAAAGAAAATCTAACTAACCAGGGTAAGGAGAAAGGTAAAGTACAGGTTGTGGGTACTTCCCTTCATCTACAATCCTACTCCTTCCTTGCATTCAGGGAAATGTATCAGACTAGTAGTGGGTGGAAAAATCTTGGCTGTAGTTTAAATTATACCACCACCACCACCACCACCCCGAAAAGCAGGAAAATCTGCTGGAACTCTCCCTACTTTTAAAAAGGTTTGTGACACTTTTTGTAATTAATCTCATCCTTACATCGTGTCACCAAGTTACCAAGATTAAGAACTGTTGGTATAGATAGTTCAGAGAAATGTAAATAATATGTTCTTTGGATCATCCATCCTTTGCCATTTATGCCTTGTTCATCTATATGTTTGAGACAAGTGAGAAAAATAAATAGTGCTGAATGTGGAGCAGTATAAAATAGGGACTTACCATATTTGTTTAGGCAAAAGGTGGATGAAATTGATCTTAAAGCAGTAGTTTTCAGACTTTTCAAGCGGCAATTGCTTAGTTTTCAAAATGATGAACTTCACTGACCGCTTTTAATTTTGTCAGGTATGTACATTTTTAAAATCACTGTCACCATCACAAAAAAGAAAATTTTTGACCCAATGGAAATAGAACAAAAGTCTCAGAAAACAGAATAGTTACTGCCATGAGTTAGGGGGAAATCTTACACACTAGCCACTTACCTGCGGACTAAAAGTATCATAGCATCCATTTCCAACCTTTAGGTTAGATCCCAGGGTTGTGGGATGAAGCCCCACGTTGAGCTCCACACTGAGCCTGGAGCCTGCAGCCTGCTTGAGACTCTCCCTCTCTCTGTGCCCCTCTCCCTCGCTCATGCTCTCTCTGTTTCTAAAATAAAATAATTTGTCTGTTACTTGTGAAAATTCTCATATCTGCACAATTTAACAGCTTGGGAGCAGTTTCCTAACAGAAGCATAGCAGCCCAGATTTTGGAGCATGCTTATCAAATCCCAGCTCTGACACTTAATAATTAGGTGATCTTGGGGTTGGTTAGTTAATCATTCTGTGCCTTCTTTTCTCATCTGTAAAGTGGAAGTAATAACATCTGCCTCATAGAATTATTTTGAAACCTGACTGGGTTAATTAGGAAGATCTATATAAGTGATAGTGATATAACCAGTTAAAACAAAAACAAACTTTTTTTAAGTCTTTTTAGTGGATCCATTTGTTAAAAATACCAAAGTAAAAAACCATCAGATTCGATTGCAGGAGCCGCTGGTGTTGAGGAAGATTAACTTTTACTAGTTAGATTTCCACAAAAACCTTTGCATACTTAGAGGATGAGGTTGAAAAATTAGTGTCATGTTTTGACAAGCATGGCCTTCGTTTAAGTGAATCTCTATACTTTTGTCAAGTATGATAGTTATTAAAAGTATTAAAGTATCAAAATACATGAATTTAGAAGCTTATTCAAAAATAATGAAGCATGTTCAGTCATATTGCTGTCACTAAAAAATAGTTGTTTTACAAATGTATATACACTGTCAGGAGGGTGTGTATAAAATTTACAAAGAAACAATCTTGGGAGTGTATGTCTAGCATATCGTAGGGATTTAATAAATCTTGATTGCATGACAGCCGTTAGGAGAGGTTAACTAGCTCCATGGTAGAGGCTGACAAAGAATAGGAGGGAAGAACGTGGTAACAGAGGAGCTGGCACTTTGTATTTGCATTTTCCTTCAAAAGTGTTCACTGTAGTGGAGCTGCCCACAAGTAAGATGTTTACGTCAGTAGGACGGCTAAGGCAAATAGTAGCATGAATGCATATTTGTGTTAAAGCTTTTTATAAATACGTTACTAAGTCTTGTCTGGGTAAGCATTATTCTTTGGTTAGTTACTTAACTAAAATCAAACAAGACCTAAGCCTAAATCAAGGTAGTCTGTCTTATTTTTCTGCAGATTTCATTTTAGTGACGAATCACAGTATATTTCAGTGTGAATATAACTTCTCTCCTTTTTTCATACTTTCTCTCCTTTAAAGTCTTATATATGCTTATGTATACTATTTTGTAGTTAGTCTGCTTTCACATCTTCTTTAATCTTTAAAAGAACCTTATGTGGGGGCACCTGGGTGGCTCTCGTTTGGGCGGCTGACTTTGGCTCAGGTCACGATCTTACTGCACGTGGGTGGGTTTGCGCCCCGCATCGGGCTCTGTGCTGACATCTCAGAGCCTGGAGCCTGCTTCAGATTCTGTGTCTCCTTCTCTCTCTGCCCCTCACGTGCTCATGCTCTGTCTCTCTCTCCTTCAAAAATAAATAAATAAACATTAAAAAAAAAAAAAGGAACCTCATATGAGGTTAGGAATTTTTGTCCCAAATGGCAGTTGGGGAAAGGGATTTAGAGGCACTTAGCCCAAAATCACATAAGTAATACATGATTAAATTTGTATTTAGAGTTCAGTGTAGAGTGACAGGATAGCAGAGTATTTGTGAGGGCAGGATCTAGAGTCAGAACTGAATTTTAGTTCTGGATTTACCACTTAATAACCCTATTGTCTTAAGCAATTTATATAATCTCTTATGGCCTCAGTTTTCTTATCTGTAAAATGGAGGTACTTAACTTTAGTTAGTTCCTGTAGGTCTGTACGGTCCAATGTGGTAGCTACTTAATGGCTACTTAGCGTTCCTTCTCATACTATTAATAACTTTTTATATTCATTACCTTTTGAAATGTATTTGGGGTATGTTGAGTTAACATATATTAAAATTAATGTGACCTCTTTCTTTCATCTTTTTGACATCTGTATGCTAGAAAACTTTAAATTACAAACATGGCTTGTATTATATTCTATTGTACAGTGCTGCTGTAGACCAGGGATGGGCAAACTCTGGTCCCCCAGATCAGCCAGAGGCCTATTTTGGTAAATAAAATTGTGTGGAAACACAGTCACAGCCATTCAGTTACATATTGTATATGGCTACTTTCATGCTACAGCAGCAGGGTTGTAAGATCACTATGTATAGAACTATATGTGCCCTGGAAAGCCTAAAATAGTTATTACTTGATACCTTATAGAAAAAGTTAGCTGACCTCTACTTTAGGCTATAACTGAAAAATGCTCAATGTGTTATCTTGAGTGGGTGTGAGAGACAGACAGTCGATAGAAAGTAGATTGGTAGTAGATGCTAGTGGGAAAAAGGTGGTAGGGACACTGACTGGTCATTGGTACCACGTTTCTTCTTTGGGATGATGAGAGTGTTCTGGAATTAGAAAATGGTGACAGTTGTACGACCTTGAATCTACTAAAATCCACCGAACTGTACACTTTAAAGAGGATAAATATTATGGTATGTAGATGATACCTCAATTTTTGTGAAGTAGATATGACCTGGTTTGGTAGATGTCATAAAGCAGTACATGAAACATGATACATGTTAATGAGAACATGGAAAAAAACAAGTACAGATCAACTACAGGGAACATAAAAAATTTGTTGTGAATAGTTGCTTATATACTCTTGTTGTCAAAGAATTTTTAATCACTCTTAAGAGCTGTCATTTATTGCTTACTCAAACTATCATTTACTGCTTTACCCATAAAGAAAAAAAACTTAGTATCAAGATATAATCTTTTTTCTGGTGGTAAACTTAACTTGAAGATAATAAGATATACATAGCCAATCTCACTTAAAAGAGTGAATATAGATTATCAGTAAAATCAATATTTGATGAATATTAGTACTTTCTTGGAAGCACTAATCTAAATATAGAAATCGTGGCTTTACCAAGTTTTAATGAGCAGCTTCTGAGAGGAGAAAATAATATTAACAGAATGGAATTGGAAGGCTGTTTCAAAATAACCCACATCTTGTATGTGTGTAGGTATTTTTTTTTTTAATGAATTACTAAATACCTACCATATGCAAATCCTAGGTATTTTCGCATTGCTTTGAAACTGACAAAATATTAACTGCTTTGTCTGGTTGACTCTCTAATTTGTTATACAGCAGGGTATTCCAGCAATCTGCTTTATAAAATCCAAAAGCCACTAATCAGTGCATCATTTTCTTTCTCAACGCTAGCAATATTTTTTTAATTTTATTGCTCTGAAAACACCATATTACACTGCCTTATTTGTGATGGAAGTTAGGATAGCATGTTTTTAAGGGCACAGACTTTGAAGCCAGATAGACCTGTTTCCTAATTTGACTCTACCACTTACTAACTTAATGTGACCCTAGATAGCCAATTTCATATTTAACATCTCTAAGTCTGCGTTTCCTCATCTCTAAAATGGGAATAATACCTTCCCTAATGAGTTTTTTTAGGGAATAAAGAAGAAAATCAGTGCAAAGTACTTAGCATGTAGTAACCACTCAATAAATTGTACCCTCCTATTATTATTGCCATTTAATGTTAATTTCTTTTATCAAACATTAAATTTTTTTGGTTGTCAGCATCATACATTTCATTATGTATTTTACTGACTCCTACCTTTTCAAAAACAATGAAATATTAAGTAACATTCTATTTTGCTTTCAGTCAAAGAAAAATAAGAAGAAATCAAAGTCAGATGCTAAAGCAGTGCAAAACAGTTCACGCCATGATGGAAAGGAAGTTGATGAAGGTACTTGAGCAAGTGAAAGGACTATAGAAACATTTTTAATCCTTTTTTACCAAGGTGGATTATATAAAAGCTGCATTTGTGTTGCTTAATCTTGTATCTAGCTTTTCTTTTT
Organism: Panthera uncia; assembly: GCF_023721935.1. Taxonomy (NCBI): domain Eukaryota; kingdom Metazoa; phylum Chordata; class Mammalia; order Carnivora; family Felidae; genus Panthera; species Panthera uncia. The sequence continues at coordinate 38,988,151 of NC_064812.1, read as the reverse complement.
AGTAACTACAGATTTTAATGTACAGATTTGTGACATTGTTACAAAACACTTTTTTTTTTTATTTAAGTGCGTTTCCTGAAGGGAACCATCTTCAAATTGAGGGTCTAGCTCAATATGTTGAGCGATTGTTTTGTCTTTGTTTCTTAGAACTATGGTTTTAATTTTTTCCCTATTCTTAAATACACTATCCCTAAAAGGTTGTGTACAAAATTCTTGAGTAAGCCCTTTATTGTCATCAACAAATAAATCCATTTATTAGTACTTATTTATAATACTCTCCTATCCATTCTGTCTGGCAGGATAAAAAATATATATAAGATAACATATATTTATCATTTTTTTATAAATCACAGAGGACAGAGTTGATAAAAATTAGCAGAATAAATAATAATGGCAGTTAGCTGCCTGAAACAACATACTGAGATTAGAGTAAATTCTTAGGATAAGTTAATATCATCAGTACACTTGGTTTTTAGTTTACTATCATGATATTTTGTGTGCCTCACCCCCCCCACCCCCCCCCAAAAAAAAAACCTGCAACTTTTTTCTTCCCCTTTACTGAATAACACTTTTTTCTCTGGGGCTATGTCAGGAGCCTGGGAAACTAAAATTAGTCACAGAGAGAAACGACAGCAGCGTAAACGTGATAAGGTGCAGACTGATTCTGGTTCATTGGATTCAACTATCCCTGGGATAGAAAATACCATCACAGTTACCACCGAGCAACTTACAACCGCATCATTTCCTGTTGGTTCCAAGAAGAATAAAGGTATATTAGTGGAACATAAGAGTCATACATCAAATCCAGCTCCTTTTAATCAGATGTACAAAATATCATTACGTCAAAAATTTGACTATTTTGAACAGCTTACATCATTGTGCTGATATACCCTTCTTCGTGAGAGCATTGTGGACCATGTATCGGTTTACCTGATAACCAGCAGTGTTACTCATTACATACCGCCTAATGAATGGCTTTTTAAATTAAAATTGCCTTTCTGCCTTGAGTCACATGAGAAAATGATGTTGCCTTTTTCCTTGTGTGCAATGCTTTGCCCCAGCTCTCTTACATCTCCATTTTTATAGTGGACAAGACATTTAAGTGGAATTGTTTGTCACCATTCTGCATGTTGGATGCTTGCATTCCAAGATGAAACTAGCATGTTCTGGATAGTGCAGGCTCTGTCTTGGACTTCTTATCACCCCAACTTTTTGAGAATGCTTTGGTGTTTGATAAAGCTGGACTGGAACTTCAGAGGTTGTGGAGCTAATGGTCTTCCCAAGTATTTCAAATGCTCAGACTATCCAATATTGATGGCTTCTTAGTAGCTCTTTACATTGCCATCATTTTACCCTGGAAACATCAGTCTGCAGAGTGATACTGTTCAACTTGGGCGTTGACTTTTCTTCCTTCACCTTTTTATTAATTGCCTCCCTACCCCACATTTGTCCCTAGACCACTTTCTCAGCCTTTTACTTTTTTGCTTGATGACCTGCTGGAATTTATCGCTTTGGTGTAGCAACAATGTCTATTTATGCATTTTCACTATCCCATATTAGCCATGCTTTAGCACTTCTGTTGGTGACCCCTTTTCGCTGTCTTGTGCATGCCTTTCTTGCTGCACAATCCTGTGTCATGCTAGTTTTTTAATACATTGTGATCATTCTGCTTTTTAGTGTCTGAGAAATAGTATCTTTGTTGTAACATGTATTTGCCCCTCTTGCCATATTTCCTAAGTCCTGGTCCCAAATACTGGCAGTGTTTTTAAGTTGGATGTGTTTGCTTCCAGGATTATTGAAAAGGCAGCTGGTATTGTTGAGAGGTGGCAAAGTTGAATCCAATTACAGAGCCCAGTTCTCCAGTTCTGCTGAAAAGAATCTTGATAACCATTATTGAACAGCAGACTTTCCATATATTTGAGCAATTTTCCAGGTCCTATATTGCCATTTTAGTTGACTAAGAATATGTTAACTAAAGAACTCAGTTCCCTAAGGACATGTCATGTATGTTGTGGGTAAAACTGACTCTTTTCCAGTGTAAGAATTTAGTACTTGAAGCAATTTATTAAAAATAAGTGAAAATTAAATTGTGTGTTAACTCCTAATTTAATGTGCATAGTGGCCTGTTTAGTATTAAATAAATTTTATTTCTATTTCAACCAGGTGATTCTCATCTAAATGTTCAAGTTAGCAACTTTAAGTCTGGAAAAGGAGATTCTACACTTCAGGGTGAGAGAAATTACATGTAACTTAAATTGAAGGCCCATCAAAATAGAAACTTATATACATGTCTCTTTCCTCACATGAATGATACAGAAGGAAAAAAAAGGCTTAGAAATGATTTTTAATTACTAAAGTAATATAATCACAATCCAGACATTTTGGAAAATGGATAAAAAGAAAAATCATTCCCACTTCTAACAGGCTTTGGTATGTTCTAGTTGTTTCTCCCTCTCCCCCATATGTAAAAGCAATCTTTTAGTAATAGCTTATATGCAGTTTTTATTCTTGTTTGCATTGTGTAAGTCAATAGAGAAAAGAAGGATTTTGAGTGGGGGGGGGGAGGACTTGGTTTTAATATATGGGATAAAAGACTTTACCCCTGTTTATTAAGGAAAAAACCTTAATACCTATCATCGTTTAAACTGCTTCTTTAACAATATTAAATATTTTACAATAAATGGACTACAGTCTGAAGTTACCCAGTGCTCCACAATTAGAAAATATATTTTATGTACTCGTTTATGATAAAGATTGAATTAAGTAGAGTAGTATATCTTACCTAAAAACTAAAAGTGTTGTAGTATACTATAAATTCAGAAATGAAAAAGCACCTTATTTCAGGCTTGTTTTAACTCTGTCAGCTTCCTTCATTCCCATGATTCTCAATCCTGGCTACACGTTACAGTCATTTAGGAAGCTTAGAAAAACACGCACAACATGTGCGTGCGTACATATATACACACATACATACTGATGCCTGGGCTTCACCCATAGAGCTTCTGATTTGATTTGATTTTTTTTCTTTTTAAAAAAAATTTTTTTTTAATGTTTACTATATTATTGAGAGAGAGAGAGTGAGAGCATGAGTGAGGGAGGGGCAGAGAGAGAGGGAGACACAGAACCCGAAGCAGGCTCCAGGCTCTGAGCTGTCAGCACAGAGCCTGACGCAGGGCTCAAACCCACAAACCAGGAGATCACGATCTGAGCCGAAGTCGGACGCCCAACCGACTGAGTCACCCAGGCGCCCCTGATTTTTTTTATTTTCTTAAGTAATCTATGCCAAATGTGGGGCTCAAACTTACAACCTCAAGATTAAGAGTCACATTTTTCACTGACCTGAGCCAACCAGGCACGCACCCCTCGAGATTCTGATTTTAATTAGTCTGGGTTGAGGCTCCGTTGTCTACTTTTAAGAAAATTTTCAATTGATTTTAATGTGCAGCCAGGTTTTAGAATCACTGCCTTATACATTGTGTGTGTGTGTGTGTGTGTGTGTGTGTGTGTGTGTGTGTGTGTGTGTAAATATTTAAAGAAAGAACATAATAACTAAGGAGAAATCTTCATATGTTTAGTGGGTGAGTATACCAAGTATACCAGAATATGTGTTGTTTCCCCGTTTGCTCTTTTATACTTTCTTTGAGCAAGTCATTCTGCTGTTGAAAACATTATTAATATATAAAGTTCAAGCCTCCTCTTAGTTTTTAAACTAAAAGTCATCCGTGGTGGTCATTTCCCCTTTAAAAGTCTTCATTTTTATCTTTGAAGCTCAAGCTATTTAGAAGACAGTAGGGGAGAAAATGAGTGATAAATATAAACCAAGCAATCACAGAAATTTAATAATATCCCAGTTTTAATAAGGAGTCACATATCAGTTTTTAATCTTCTTTTCTTTTCTTTAAGTTTCTTCAGGAATGAACGAAAACCTCACTGTAAATGGAGGAGGCTGGAATGAGAAGTCTGTAAAACTCTCCTCACAGATCAGTGCAGGTGAGGAGAAGTGGAACTCTGTTTCACCTGCTTCTGCAGGCAAGAGGAAAAATGAGCCATCTGCTTGGGGTCAAGACACTGGAGATGCTAATGCAAATGGAAAAGACTGGGGAAGGAGTTGGAGTGACCGTTCAATATTTTCTGGCATTGGTAAGAAGTGTGAGAACATTTTAAGTTTATTTAAAATTGCTTATTTCTGGTACATTTTGAATTTTCCAGGAATGGAAAAAAAAATTCCATGAGTAGAAAAATTCGTAAAGCCATACAGAAACAATAGTAATAATTAACACATCTCATATCCTTTTTACATGGAGCAAAGTGGGAACTAAAAAGTAACTAATAGCAAATGTATTTTTTGCTCTCTCCCTCGTGTTCTCATGTGCTTTCATCACATTTGATTGCCAGCGTAGCTAAGGGCTGTAATTATATATGTTTAGTGATAAGTGTGATGTGTGAGCAGACTTTCTGATTAATTTCAACAGTTCTGCTATTGAGTGTAAATGAAAATGATAAATAGAAGTAGTTTACAGTATTCATTTTTATACTATTTTACAGTCTGCAGAATGCCTATTTATAATTTTTCCCCTTGATTTTAAAGATAAAGACTAGTAGTTGAGAAGCTTATTCTTGTTGAAAGTCATCAAATATAAAGCAGCGTAATTCCAATGTGTATGTGTGTGTGTGTGTGTGTTATGGAAAAGAAATCCATGTTTTATATGGAAAACTGCAAAAAGAAAAGGAAAAACCCACTGTTACCACACCGCACAATGGCAACCACTGTTTTTTTATATTTCTTTAATGATCTTTTTTTTTTTTTTCCTGTGTACAATATTTTACATAACCCAAATTGGATATTCATTTTTATGTCCCCACAAACACACTTAATATTGTAATATAAACATTTTCCTATTTGTAAGCATTTTTATTTAAAGTCCCTATAATACATTATGTAAGCATAGCATATAAATCATTTTTCTATTCCCATATTATCAAGAGAAGTTTTTCCCTTTTTTAACCATGTAAATGACATTGCATTGAATATATTTGTTTTTGGGTTATTTCTTTAGGATAGATTCTTGGGAGTGATGTTATTGGGTTAAAGGGAGTATGTGTACAGTGCTCTATGACATATTATCAAAGTATTTTCTAAGAGGGTAGCTTTGGTTTATACTGTCAGCGTTGGTAAGAGTGCCATTTATTATGTGCTGACCAAGATTGGGTATTCTTATTTTTAAAAACATTTTCTAATTTGATAAACAAAAAATACATAAATTGTTCGGTTAACTTTTTAAGATCACTAATGAGGTTGCATATTTTTTACAACTTTCTTGATCATTTCTATTTCTTTTATGAATTGTCTGTGTTCTTTGCCCATTTGTCTAATGGCCTCTTATTGTTTTTTGTTTCTTGTTTTTTATCAAGTTGTAATTCCTTGTGCATTAAACATACACTCTTTTCTGTTGTGCTTGTTGCAGATACTTTTGTTAGTTTTATTTCTTATATTTGGGAGAGCAGTAAACACTAGAGTTTTTAGTGTTTAAGTAGGAAAAAAGACCTGTTTCTTCCTATATTATTTTTCCATCAGTTTCCATCAGTCTAGAAAGACTCCGGTTGACTAATGTCCCCAAGAAACAGACTTTAGATCGTTTACTGATAATTTTTCTCAAGCTCATTCTTCCTTTCTCCTGTACGATGTCCAGGAATTGTGTAGAAATATCAAAATTTGTTTGGAAGAAGTCATTCCCTAAATTCCCAGCCTCGTTTCAACAATGAAGAAAGCATAAATGTCTATGCTGTAAAGCATCCTTTCATATTTAGCAAAAGATGGTAGTTTTATTGAGTAATGTTAAAAACTTTGGCCTTACCAGATATTTGCAATTTACTTATAAAAGCTATGTAGCATTTTCATAATTAGGACATAAATTTGATGGTACTTAATGTTGCTACAGATAAAATTAAGCAGCAGATTAGAGTTCCCACCTAGATGGATTGGGACCTTTGTTGAAATTGAGAGGGAACTATATTAAATTGGGTTTGTAGTGAGTTACTGAGAAGAGACTGGTGTGACTGGCCTCAAGGAAGTGTATGTGCCTTAAAATACTCATTTATAGGTAAGAAATATCTTGAAAATGTTAAGGAAATAGTACAGTATAGTGGAATGAGTGTGGACTCGTTCAGACAGACCTATTTGGTGTGAATCCCATTCTCCCACATACTGATTTTTATGGAAATTAGGTTAGTTCTTTAACTTGTATGAATCTCATATTTAAGTAGTTGTGAGGATTGGCTATAATGAATGTCAAGTACCAAGTTCAGTGCCTGACCCAAAGTTAAATAATAAGGTAGCTGGCTAAAGTGGAGAAAGGCATACATAGGCTTTGGAAATCAGCTTAAGTTTCATTTATGGCTCAGCTGTTTTCTGGCTATCAGCAAGCCACTTAACTACTCTGAAATTTTGCCTAGCAGGGTTACCCTAAGGATTAGAAGTGGTTGATACGAAGTTTGGCAAATATAATAGACATTTAGTAAATGGTAGCTATTGCTATATTGTGGTCCTAATTACTAAGGTTACCTTTAAGATTGTTATCGTAGTTTAAATCTGTACATATCTTTCAACTTCTCTTTTGCAAATTGAAGGTTCCAAGTGACGTTCTTTATTTTAACAGCTGCTTGGTCTAGTGTGGATAGGGGAATGAATACCTCTGAACAGAATTCTGCTTCTTTTGCATCTCTCACACTTAACTCTGCTGTTTCTGGTATGTGAAAACAGTCTTTCATTTAGTTAACAAAAAAATTTCTGTTTAAATTCATTTTAGCTCTTGCTATTTGGAAAATAACCCAGAGTCAGGTGCTGCTATCAACATAAGTAATAGATGTAGAAAATAGCAGAGGCCTTAACAAAAGGGGGAGAAAGAAAGACCTACATTTTTATCTGCAAGTGGTTCCTTTCTGTAGTGGAGATGGGAAGATTCTGTGACCTAACATAACTGAAAGTGCCTTGGCACACGGACAGGAACGCAAATAGAAGGCCTTCCTTCCCTTTAGGGTCACGATACTTTGCTGTTACTAGCATATTTCTGCCATGCTTCTACTTGCAGTTTGCCTTTTATTTCTGTTTGCCCTTTTATCTATTTTGTTCATCATGAGTTTATAGCTGAGCCTTTCAGGTTATGTAGAACCTCACATAAGAACTCTACTTAGGGTATCTATTGATGTAGAAAATACAGTATTACTAATAAACTATTATCAATTCAGCAGTACTTAAGTGAATATGCCTGTTATTAATCATGTAGAAGTCGTATGTACTTAACAAATACTACATAAATATGGGAGGTGTTTAGTTTGTAACATTTGGTTCACGTCAGACTTCATGGACCCAGTGTACTAATTATGTAGCTCCACGGTGTCTGGAGTCACTAGAATAGCTGTTCGTAGATTTTTTTCCATAAAGGGCACAATAATATTTTAAGCTTTGTGGGCCATACTGTCTCTGTGGAACTACTTAATTCGACATTGTAGCAGGAAGGCAGCCGGAGAGGATGCATAAACAGATGACTGTCTGATTTTGAAATATTATTATTTTGATTTTTTTTCCCAACCATTTGTAAATATAAAAACTGGTTTTGGCTCATGGGCCACACAAAAAAGTGAGTTTACCTTTGGCCCATGGGTCATAGTTTACCAACCCCTGGTCTCATAGACTGCATTTCAGTTCCACAGATACAAATTAATTGCCTCTTTCATTTGATGACTTGGTGCAATGCAGATGCTATTCTCTTCATATATTCAGAGAAAGCAGCATTGGCGGCTAAAAAAATAGCAATAGTGTTACTTTAGTGCTTACTTTAGTAAGCAGTTAATATGCTAATTATATATGGATTTATAGGGCTATTCTACTTGTCAAAATTTATATTAAAAAGTATGTAACTTTGACTATATATCAAGCCATTATATTAAGAGTTACGGGCTGGTAAGTTAGAGGAAGGCTGCTAAGATAATCTATAACCAAGTGAAATGTGTAAGTTAGGAAGGACTTTCACAAGAGGACATGATTGTATGTAAGTCTTTTATACTAACGGGTTTTCTTACACATTTCTTTCTGTCAGTGGCTCTGAGTCCTAAGGGAGTATCAGAGTCTCCCAAGCTTTCTAGTACATATGGAAATTCTGATTGAGAAAGTCTGAGGTATAGATATCCCTGATAATGAATTTATGGCTATAGAACAAGGGCTTTTCACCTGGCATCCATGAGTTTCTGAGCCCCCAAAATTATATGCAAAATTTTGTGTTATGTTCCGGGCAGTAGTCCATCAGAGCTTTCATCAGATTGTAAGGACTCTGTGACCCCATTTTCTCCTTCCTCCCAAAAAAATGAAAACAGAAGAAATTCAGACGAAGGTAGACGCTTCTCTTTAAACACACCTGAACTTACCATGGTCTCTCGACCATCAGCACAACTCTCCTGCTTCTGATTCTCTCTGCCTCACCTCTCTAGGTAATCATCTAGGTCTTTAACTTTTCCTTAGGCATAAGGTTCTAGCGAACCCAGACATTTTCTAGTTCTCTCCTTTGGGGCTCTCAGGATATAGGTGTACCCTTGAAACATTCAGGATTTCTTTTGTGCTTTATTATTTTTCATTGAGAACAAAAATAAAAGAACTTTTTTTGGATTTTTTTGAAATTTGTAGATACTCAGTTTGAAATACGTATTATAAAAGACAAAATACGTATCATAAAGACAAAAACTAGGGACAAAATGTAGTTCTAATCCGTGAATTAGATCAAGTGATTATCATGCTTAATCTGAAATTACCCTCAATTCTACTTTTCCTTATCTTAACTCTTTCTAATGTCTGAATTTTTCCTTTTAGGGGAAGTAAAAAATAATTTAGTCTCCGTGTGCAAAGTATAGAACTATTGTTATGAAACATCACTAGAAAATTCCATTTTTAATTTTATTGCATTCGTTTTCATTTAAGGGTCTACTGCTGAGCCAGTTTCTCATTCTACCACTTCTGATTATCAGTGGGATGCTAGCCGTAATCAACCCTATATCGATGATGAATGGTCTGGGTTAAGTATGTCCTTTTAAAAATTATGCTTTTGCTTTTGTTTTTGTTTTTTAGAATTTTCTTCCTAGCACCCTAAATTCATGCTTTTAGGTTTTAATTTTAATCCTAATTTTCACCCCTTAGGTCATAGTAATATAATACCAAATGTGTACTACTTATAAGCTAATTACTCAATAACTGTAGAATTTAAATTCACTTTCTGTAATTGAGGCAGTATTTAAACATGACTTTCTTATAGTTGCTTTATAGTTTTTGTTTTTTCTATTTTTTGTTTTAAATGAATGTTCTATTTCTTAGTTTTAGCGTAATAGAGTGAATATAATATGCAGGAATGGCTTTTAGTTTGTGAGGTATGCAAATTTTATATTAGAAAACTGTTTTCTTAGCCTGATTCCCGGTGGAAGGTTAAAGGCAAGAGTTCTAAAAAAAAAAAAAAAAAAAGAAGGGGAAAAAAATACCGTTTTTATGTTCAGAAAACTTATAGCACCTTCTTTTTAAAAAATCCGAGATTTTTTTCCCCCCAGCACCTCAAACCTCAGAATGTACTCCTTTCTCAAAAATTTTACAGCACATCCTTTTCTACTGTTTATTTAGCACTTTTATGTTACTTTGTGGACTTTTCCACCATGTGGCCAGTGTGAGAAAAAAAAATTTTTTTTGACATTATGGTTTCTTTGAGTTGAAGGAATGAAATGAAACAAACCCAATAGAAATGGGAACTCTCAATTACTCTTCCATCCTCAGTACTTAGTGCAGTGCTTTCCATGCAGGTGTTCAGTAGTAGTGATGATAAGAAATGCAAACCCTTGACCATGTGCCAGGCCCTCGTGTAAGTTTTGTATGTTCTGTTGAATGCTTATAACAGTTCTACCAAGTAGGTCTTTTTTTTCCCCCACACTTTCCAGATGAAGAAACTGAGGCAAAGAAAAGTTATCTAACCTAGGTCACACAGTTAAGTGCAGGAGGTGGTAGTCTGGCTCCAGAGTTCAAGCTCTTACCCACCATATGGTACAGCCTTAGGGTGGTTGTAATCTCTAAGGTAAAATTTGCAACACAGTGGGACGCTTGGGTGGCTCTGTCAGTTAAGCATCCAACTTCAGCTCAGGTCATGATCCCGGTTCAGGAGTTCGAGCCCACGGCAGGCTCTGTGCTGACAGCTCCAGAGCCCGGAGCCTGCTTCCGATTCTGTTTCTCTCTGCCTCTCTCCCACTCACACTATGTCTCTCTTTCAAGAATAAAGAATAAATAAACATTAAAAATTTTTTTTTATTTTAATTAAAAAACTTACAACACAATACAAAAATTAGCCCCTGGATTACTTAGTCTTTGTAGATGAGCTGAAGCACAGTTCTTACAGATCAAGGGAAGTGAGTTTGGAAAGGTAGGTTAGGCAGTGAAAAGTCTTGAGCTCCTGGCTAAAGACTAGGGATGTGGGGTTGGCATACTAGTTTAGAAGGTATTTCCTAGTTCTGGTCCTCACTTTAAAATGTAATACTTCCTGTGGCTCAGACTTACCTTGGAATCTAGATTAATTGAACTGTAAAATGGAACAAATAATGTGGCATACTACTTCTGTAGATTGTTGTGAGGTTTTAATGTGGTAATAAGTGCATGTGAAAGCTTTTTGTAAATTATGGAGAAGAATGCTCAGCTATGTACAGAATAGAAGTGAAGAGTGTTTATAGGAATGATTGTAAGAGAATAGTAGTGAAGAATCTGGGCAGCTCTGGGCTGAAGCTGAGGAAAACTGAGCCTTCCGGGTTCTGGGCTTCCCTACTTGGACAGAATGACTCCACTTTTATCTGTTTTAGAATTCTTGTAATGTGAAAAACACCATAGACTGCTAAAATAAAAGACTGAAAAAAAGTGTGTATCCACGGAACTCTGTTGAAAGTAAAAAGTATCAACACCGTCCATCTTTCCACACTGTCTCATTTGTTAGGCTGTTGGCAGTCTTTTTTTTTTTTTTTTTTTAATTTCTTTTTTTTTGCTAACGTTTATTTATTTTTGAGACAGAGACAGAGCATGAACAGGGGAGGGTCAGAGAGAGAGGGAGACACAGAATCTGATACAGGCTCCAGGCTCTGAGCTGTCAGCACAGAGCCTGACGCGGGGCTCGAACTCATGGACCGCGAGATCATGACGTGAGCCAAAGTCGGGCCCTGAACCGACTGAGCCACCCAGGCGCCCCATCAGTCTTTTAAGTCCCGAGTTACTTGAGTTTAACCAACCTCATTTTCTCTGAATTTTATTTTTTGTTATCTTTAATGTGTCTGATTTTGGTATTCAGTGAACTGAAGTATTCCTTCTAAATTTATAAAATGCATGATTTAGTATTTGAGATTACTAATCCACAAAGTATGTATATATGTGTGTATATGTGTATGTATACACACACACTAGCTCTCCATTTAACAATGTGATGTGATTAATATGTTGACCTTCTTGTTTGAGGCATTGACCTCATTATCTGACAAGAAGGCAACACTCGAGTATAAAGTTAAGATGCTATAGTACAGAAGATAACATTTTTTTAAAGACTGATAATCTTGTAATTGATCGTAAAGGAACAGCCATCATCATAACCCCTGTAAAAAGTCAGATTATGAATTCACAGCAGAGTATGAATGAATTTGCTGCAGCATATAAAGGGGTTAAGAGCATGAGCTTCAAGGACAGACTACCTGGGTTTGCTCTTACGCAGGTGCATAGTCATTCTGTGCTTCGGTTTCCTCATCTGTAAAGAGTAGCTCTTCTCCCACAGTTGAGAGAATTAAATGATAAAGTACATATATAGCATTGAGAACACTGCCTGAATATTCAGTAAATAGTAAGTGCTATGGTGCTGCTGATACTCTTCTTGGGGCAAAATTAGTCTATGCAGTGGGGCTAGTTAGTATTGTCTGAACACTAGAAAACGTCTTTCTAGCATAGTTGTTTTATTAAAGTCAGTACTAAAGTAAGTTCTGGTCAGAAACAGCTGACAGCTGTTTTTTTACTGAGGTAAAATAGAGACTAGTTATGAGATGCTTAAACTTAAAACATTTTTCACACAAATTAAATAGATAAATTCTTTACCATTTTGAAAGGACACTAATATGGCCCTTTGAAAAGATACTGGCAAACTGTGGGAGACTTTTGAGAAATGAGAAGTTACTCTATTATAAATGGAAGAAACTATACAATGGATGAAACCATACTACATCGTTTCCTTAAGGGAAAGAAATTTTATTAGCATATTAGGGCTCATGACTCTTAAGAATTATGTGTTGAGAGGGCGCCTGGGTGGCTCAGTCAGTTGAGCGTCCAGCGTCAGCTCAGGTCATGATCTCACAGCTTGTGAGTTCGAGCCCCATGTCGTGCTCTGTGCTGATAGCTCAGAGCCTGGAGCATGCTTAAGATTCTGTGTCTCCCACTCGCTCTCTCTGCCCCTCCCCTGCTCATGCTCTCTCTCTCTCTCTCTCTCAAATATAAATTAACATTAAAAAATAAAAAAGAATTATGTGTTGAGAAGTCTTCTGGTGACAGCTTTTATGTTTAGGTTATCTGTTGTTTTATAAAGTAGTTTTATTTATTCCAGTTAATATTCAAAAAAGAAACTAACCTAAAACCAGTAAACTTGGAACAATCAACAGAAAGCTTTATAAAGCCAGTAGAGATTTGTGCTGCTGTTAATGTTCTTTAAGAAGTTAAATCATAGGCTACATTCATTCCCCAGACTTTCTGGTTATATAAGCCTTTAAAAAAATAATGTTACTAAATACTTTACGAGATTTTTACCCCTTATCTCCTCCCACCACCGTATTTATTAAGAAAATAGTTTGTTTATATGTTAGTATGTTGCCCACTCACGTGTCTAGACTTTTTTTCTTTTAAAAGAAAATAAAGTTTCCTTTCTGACAAGAGGCCTTAGAGACTAGCTTATGAAGAGAAATTTTCCAGATCTGCATTTCTTATTTGTGAGGTTTAAGCAAAATCTGTGACATTCAAATCTCTTAACGGTGTTGCTAATGAATGCTTAATGTAAGATGAGCAATTGGTTCGACATCTATATTTATAAAAATGATTTCCACATTAAGACATACCAGTGTATCTTATTGAGAGATTTATCAGGATTGTAAGAAATACATTTTTAGTTGTCTATGCCCGATAGCTTAGAAACTGACTTTCTATTGTTATGTCATCAGTGATACATAAACACTACACCTACCATTTATTGAGCATTTACTGCATTGCTGTGTACTACTTTAAATGTATCTACTATAATCTTCTCAGCACTCCTATGAAGTTAGTATATAGCCCATTAAGATTATGAAATCTGACCCAAATCACATAGTTGTTAAGTGGTAGGGGCAGACCAATATTCAGATGTGAATCTGTTTGATTCTAAGGTCCATGCTCTTAACCCCTATGTTACTACTATGTAATAATGCCTCCGGATACCTGCTCCTGGTAGTAAATTTAAGAAGGATCTTCCTTTATTGTAATATACTTCACACTTGTAATCAACTGTTCCGTGTTTTTCTTCTGCTAGACTATAAATTCTTATGTTTTCAGTCTCCATCCTCTACTGTTTGAGCCCTCTTCTCCCTCTCCACACCCCCATGATAGAATCTTTCTCTCTGTACTTAATTGTCTCTTGTACTTACCTATCTTCACCTCTAAATAGATAAGACCAGGAACTCCATGTGGGGAGGAAGTATATTGTTCTCATTTTTCTATCTCTAGTACCTGCCCAGCTCAAGTTCTAGTACATAGTAAGTGCTTAATAAGGTGAAATCCCTGTAATTCCAGTGACAAGATATATCTGTTGTTAATGTATTATTTTCTTTAATCTCTTCTTCATATAAATTTGGTATCCTGTTTTACAGTTTTGTCTTTTTTTTTTTTTACTTTGAGCATTTTCCCAGATTATTATATTCTTCTAAAACATTGGTTTTAAAGCCTTCATGTGGTATCATAATACCTCCCCTTTAAACAAAAATAATGGAGTTCACATGAAAAAATAAGAATAGCAGAGAAAATAAGGATGCAGGCAGATTTGTCATTCTAGTTACTAACAGGTATTACAGAATTATATATGGCACCATTCCAGGAATATATCAGTGAAATAGGGTAGAAATTCTAGAAACAGACTGAAGTGTATGTGAAAAAACTTACTAGTTAATAAAAGTAGCATTTGACATTAATGGGAAAAGATTGGATTTTTCATTGGAGCAATTATAGAATGACTTGTTAACCATTTAGAAATAAAGCTTAATATCTATCATCTTAAACCACTGGGAATGAAACCTGGCTATAAGTAGTCATTGCAGAAGTAGATGTGGAAGCGTTTATGAAATCCAGGGAGGGGGCAAGAATTGACTTTGAGAGCTACTTAACCAGGATAAAGCCAAAGATTGTTTTTCCCTTTTTAGAATAAGCAAGGAAGTAAAATTCTCTGGAGTGAAAGAAAGGAATCTAGGAGTCTAGAATAAAAATTTATTCTTAAGAATAGACGATAGAAACCCTGAAAGTGACTTGGCCTATTTTGAAATAATAAAAGTAGCATTGAATGATCTGGAAAATGTAAGAAGGTACAAGTTATTAAGTATTAAAGGAGGAAGAGGTTGTAGCCATTAAAAGTAATAAAGTAATTATTTTTTTTAAAAAAAGAGGAAAGAAGACATTATTCTGTCATGACTTGGTGAATTTTAAGAGGAATGTAGTCTTGAAAAGCTGCTAAAGGGCAGGAGACATGATGTAAAAGGACAGGTGGGAGTATAATTTTGGCACTGCTGTTAAAGATTGGTTACTTCTGTACCCTAGAAAATAAATCAGTTACAAAACTGTAATGACCAAGTCCCAAACCAAGTTAGACCTAAACAGTGAAAAGAGAGCAAAATTAGGAGATAGGTAACAAAGGAATTAGGGGGAGTGGAATTAAACAGGTAATTCTTAAGTTTTCTGGGATTTTTTAGAAATTCCATTTAATTAGCCATATGATGTGCCTAGCAGAAGTTTGACAAAGGTTTTTACCATCATGTTACTGGGTTCTCTTCTAGCTCTTAAAATATGCTTGGGAGAAAGAAGGAAGAACAATAGTTTATAGTTACAACTTAGTTCAACATAAGGAACTTTAGTTTTTGCATTTTAGTTTTTGGCAGAAATGATAGATACCTAATTCGCACTGTTAAATTTTAGATGGTCTGTCTTCTGCTGATCCCAGCTCTGATTGGAATGCTCCAGCAGAAGAGTGGGGAAATTGGGTAGATGAAGAAAGAGCTTCACTTCTAAAGTCCCAGGAACCAATTCCTGATGATCAAAAAGTGAGTAAAGGCATTGGCGGGTATGTCTATTTCTCTGTGCACCCAACTATGTTAGAATTACTGGAGGGTACATTCTGTATCATAAACACATCCAGTGGTAGAATTGCTTCTGAGCCATTCTGATCATACTTGCTTTAATCATTGTGCCTGCATGCCTTCTCTATATCACTGTTTTTTCTTTCCACAAATTACTGAGGATTCTAATATGTGGAAAGCACTATTAGGCACTGATAAGAAAACACAGTTCTTTTCTCTTATCAGAATTACTATAATAGTTGATATATTATAACAGCAACTAAGTGTGTTTAGAGAAGAACAGAATGGTTGCCAGTGAAAGAGTAAGGGAGGCTCATGACGAGAACACCACGAAAAAGGTGTCAAGGAGGGAAGATAGGTGAACAGTTTAGTGGAGAGGTAAACATTACACGTGTGTGGAATCCATTAATGACAGGATCTTCCCCTTGTAGGCCATATTCCTTAAAGAAAGGAACCGTGAAGTTTTTATTTTTGTAGCTCTAGCAACATGCTTGGCACTCAGTAAATAAATGAATGATACATACCTTGCCACATTTTTATGAAATTCTATAAGTGATTAGAACCTACTGACAGCTTTTAAACTAGGGATAACCTAACCATCACTAGGGTTAGGAAACTTAGGCTGGATACAGGAGAAAGAGAAGCAGCTTGGGAAGCTATTTTGTACTGTTCTGGGGTAAGTGTTAAAGAGGCAATTACATGAATTGGGTAGGAGATAATTAACTAAACTGAGAGCTTTGAAAAATAAATGGAAGTAATTTACAAGTCCTAAAGCTACTGATCAAAGTTTGCAACTGGTTGGTTGTAGGAATAAGGCTGGAAAGTCCAGAGGCTCTGAAGGGTAATAGGGTCATTCAACAAATTACTAATTGAACATCTGCCACGAGTCAGGTATTGTGCTAGTGGAGGAACAAGATAAATAAGACACAGTTACTGCCTTCAAAGAGCCTACAGTCTAGTTAGGGAGGAGAGGAAGAAGACAGGCATATCAGCGGGTGAACGTAATGTTACAGTTTGTGTCAGGTATTACAGAAGCACTTGGAAGTTGTAGCAAAAGCATCCTAGAGGTGAAAGCAGAATGTGAAACAAAGAGTGGTCAGAAATTAAACTGGAGAAGAGAGGCATGGACCAGATGCTAAAAGTTCTTGAACGTCATTTAAAAACTTAGATTTTATGCTATAAATAATGGAGGGATTTTAAGATGGAAGGATTCTACTGGCAGCCCATGTAGAAAAAAAGGAGTAGAGGCATATGTGAATAAAGGTAGGAAGGCCAGGTTAGAGGTTGGTTAGTTAGTCCGGGACAGTAATGGTAAGAATGGTACACAGAGGGGTCCCATTGGCTCAGTCAGTGGAGCTTGCGACTCTTGATCTCGGGGTTGTAGGTTCAGACCCCATGTTGGGTGTAGAGATTACTTAAAAAAATAAAATCTTTAAAAAAAGAATGGCATACAGAATACAGGGCAGACTTAAAATAATAAATTGAAATAGGGGTGCCTGGGTGGTTCAGTCAGTGAAAGCATCTAACTCTTGATCTCCGCTCAAGTCATGATCTCGGGGTTGTGAGTTCAAGCCCTACATTGGGCTCCACGCTGAGCATGGAGCCTACTTAATAAAGAAATAAACTGATTGAAATAAAATCCACAGGACGTGTGATTAGAATTGAATGGAGAAAGAGTCATCGAAAGACTTCCAGGATTTTGGGTTGGGTAACTGGGAAGGAAGGTGGAAGTAGTGTTCCCAACAGAGAAGATATGGGAGCAAAAGCTAGTTGACTGGGGGAAAAGATGGTTGGTTCCATTTGGACTATGTTAAATACGAAGTGTTTTGTAGAAATGCCTAAGAGAAGTTGGTTTTATACCAGGTTAAAGCTTAGGGAGAAGGTCTGTGTTTGGAAGTTATAAGCATATGGTTGTTAAACATTTTGAGGGTGCATGAAATATCTAGGAAAAATCTGTAGACCTGAAAAGCGCAGTGGAATGAATAGGAATCTGGGAAAGGGAAACTCCTCCAACTTCTAAGAAGAAACAAAAGCGCATGAAAGAGACTGAGAGAAGAGAGTTCTGGGTCACAAGAGGCTGAAGCATTTGCTGTCTGGTAATTAAGAGCAGTTTCATTAGAGGAGCGCCTGGGTGGCCTCAGTTGGTTGAGTATCCAACTTCAACTCAGGTCACGATCACAGAGTTCGTGGGTTCAAGCCCCGCGCCAGTCTCAATGCTGACAGCTCAGAGCCTGGAGCCTGCTTCAGATTCTGTCTCTCTCTCCCCCTCCCCAGCTCACACTCTGTGTGTGTCTCTCTCTGTCAAAAATAAACATTAAAAATAAAAGACCAGTTTCATTAGAAATCTTAGAATAGTAACCATATTGCAGTAAGTTGAGTAAATGAGGGTTAGAAAACAGTATGCTTTTTTAATGTTTTTTTTTTTTAATTTTTTTTTTTAACGTTTATTTATTTTTGAGACAGAGAGAGACAGAGCATGAATGGGGGAGGGTCAGAGAGAGAGGGAGACACAGAATCTGAAACAGGCTCCAGGCTCTGAGCAGTCAGCACAGAGCCCGACGCGGGGCTCGAACTCACATACCGCGAGATCGTGACCTGAGCCGAAGTTGGACGCTTAACCGACTGAGCCACCCAGGCGCCCCTAATGTGTTTTTTTAAAAAGTAAGTAAGGATAGGAATGGAGGAGAGGTAGTGGATGACAGTGAAACTCTAGTACCAGGAAGGGTTTTGTTGGAGGTTGTTTGTGTTTTCATGATAAGAGAGATTTTAGTGCAGGGGTTGGTAAACTTTTTATTAAAGGTTCATACAGCAGTGCAGAAGCAACCATAGACAATTTGGAAATGAACTTTATTTACAAAAACTGGCATTGGGCTAGATTTGTGGTTTGTCAGCCCTTGCTTTACTGTAGATGCAAAGAGAAAGGGTCTAGAACAAAGTAAAAGTTACACATAAATGAGAGATTTGGCTAATAGAGTAAGATCCTGGCAGTAGAGGTGGGGGAACCTTAGGCATGAGTGGATTGTGGGTTGGCCTTTGATAGGATGGTAGTACCTCTGATCTTTAGAGACCAGAGAAAGGAAGAGGTAGTAATGGGATTTATTACTAAGTGTGTAAATAAATGTAGAGGGCGACAGTTAACAGGTAATATGAAAGTTGAGGGGGTTAGAGGGAGAAAGGGATGAATGGGCAGAGCACAGAGGGTTTTTAGGGCAGTAAAACTACTCCGTATGACACTGTAATGGTGAATTCATGTCATAATACATTTTTTCCAAACCAGTAGAATGTGTAACACCAAGAGTGAACCCGAAGGTAACCTGTAGGGGCTTTGAGTGATAATGATAAGGCAGTGTAGGCTCCTCTATTGTAACAGATGTACCACTCTGGAGGGTGGGGAGGAGGGGGAGTATTGATAGTGGGGGGCTGTGCATGTGAGGTGGGGGAGTATATGGAAATCTCTATCTTCAGTTTTGCTGTGAACCTAAAATTGCTGTAAAAAATAAAGTCTATTAGGGAAAAAAGCTTCCTGGTAATAGTACCTTAACACATAGTAACCATTCTGATATTTGTTGAATGTTTAGTGAATGAATGTACAATCAAAAATATATTTCTCGGGGGGCACCTGGGTGGCTCAGTCGGTTGAGCGTCCGACTTCACGGTCGATCTCACGGTCCCTGAGTTCAAGCCCCATGTCAGGCTCTGGGCTGATGGCTCAGAGCCTGGAGCCTGCTTCCGATTCTGTGTCTCCCTCTCTCTCTGCCCCTCCCCCATTCATGCTCTGTCTCTCTCTGTCTCAAAAATAAATAAATGTATAAAAATATATATATATATATATATATATATATTTCTCGGGGCGCCTGGGTGGCTCAGTCGATAAGCGTCTGACTTCAGCTCAGGTCATGATCTCACGTTTCGTGAGTTCGAGCCCTGCATCGGGCTCTGTGCTGACAGCTCAGAGCCTGGAGCCTGCTTCAGATTCTGTGTTTCCCTCTCTTTGCTCCTCCCCCACTCACACTCTGTCTCACTCTCAAAAATAAATAAACATTAAAAAAAAAATTAAAAAAAAAATATATATATATATTTCTCTAACTGAAACTTCCTTGTGCCTTATCATCAGAATTACAGAGTAGAACCACTGAATGGAATGAAGACTATCATATATCATAGCAGTTCTTTTTTTGAGTGTATTCAGAGATCATCTTTCATATTTCTTAGTAAAAATGGGACACCGTCTACATGCCCATCAGTTGAGGAGTGGAGAACTAAAATGTGATAGGTCTGTACAGTTGCATATTAGATGTTAAAAATCAGTGAAATAAGGTACATTAATGTCAACATGAATAAAATCTCAAAAAACATGCTGAATGATGGAGGACAGGTTTACAGAAAGATACAATATGATACCGTTTGTGTAAATTTTGCGTGTGTGTAAACACACCTGAATTTATAAAAAACTTGATGGAATGGACATGAAAGAAGTTCATGGTAAATGGTTTACCCCTAGGGGAGGTAGTGTGGGAATGGGATCGGGAGAGGGCGTGTAAAGGAATTTTAAGTTTATCAGTAATTCTTTTACTTTCAATTAGTCTAAAATAAATTTGTCAAAAGTTCTTTCATAGGAGTTAAAAATGGTATGGAGTTGGTTTCAGCCTTTCCCCCATAAACAAAAATAGTGTTTAGGCATGAGGAACTATATTTCCTTTATGGTTGGATTTTAATTGGCTAAGAAGCAGACTGCCCAGAGTCCTTGGGACCTGAATATCCTTCAGAGGGTGCATTTTTGCACGTGGTGTTTTAATCACTGTGAGCTTGTGGTGAAAACTTCTGTGGAGGTTTCTCCGCAGCTGGCAACCAACTTGGACTGAAAATCTCTTAGCTAAGTTTGTATAGGGTTTTGTTTTTCCATTTGCTCGTAATTTCTGTGGACTATTTGGTGGTTCATGAGACCTCCATAATCATCCTAATGACTGTGCTGCTGAGCAGACAAATAGTAGTCACCCCATCATCTCGTCCTGTAAGGGTAGGCTAGGAATCTTGGCTTTCATCTGTGCAGAAGACACAAAAAGCACTTTTTCATAGAAAAGTCAACTTCATGGTATGTTTGAAAGGATCTTATGGATACCAGTTTAACAGTTCTAATTCACTATTTTAATCATGCAGAATGTTGTTTTCAGTGACATTCCATCTCAGATTCAATTTTTTTAAATGTTCATTTTTGAGAGAGAACGCTGGTGGGGGAAGGGCAGAGAGAGAAGACGGCAGAGAATCCAAAGTAGGCTTCACGCTATCAGTGCAAAGCCCATCGTAGGGCTCGAATCACAAATCTGGAGATCATGACCTGAGCCAAAGTCTGACACGTAACTGACTGAGCCACCCAGGCACCACTCAAAATCAATTTTTTTAAATTAAACCTTTAATTTTGAGGTAACTGTAGAGTGACAAGCACTTGTGAGAAATGATACAGAGAAATCCTCTGTACTCTTTACCCAGTGTCCCCCAGTGATAACATCTTGGAAAACTATAATACAGTATCACAACTAGGATATTGGCATTAATGCAATTAAGATACAGAACATTTCCATTCTGTAAGGATCCCTCATGTTTCCCTTTTTTTATAGCCACCCTTTCTTTTTTCCTGTCACCACCCCCTTGTAACCCCTGGCAACCAGTAATCTGTCTCCATCTCTATAATTTTGTCATTTCAAGAATGTTCTAGGAATAGAATAATATAGCATGCAGCCTTTTTGTACTGTTGGGGTTTTTTTCACCGAGCATAATTCTCTAAAGACTCATCCAGATTGTTACGTATCATTACTTGGTTCTTTTACTTCTTAGTAGTCATAGTCTGGATATGCCCCAGGTTGTTTAACTGTTTTCCTGTTGAAGGACATTAGGATTGTTCTTCGCTTGTCACTGTTGTGAATAAAGCGGCTATTATGCATTCGTGTACAGGCTTTTGTGTGAACATAAGTGTTCCTTTTTCTAGGATAAATTTCCAGGAGTATAATCCTGGGTTGTATGGTAGTTGCATATTTAATATATTAAGAGATTGCCGAACTATTTTCCAGAGTGCCTGTATCACTTTACGTTCCCGCCTACAATGAATGCGTGATCATATTTCTCTCCATCCTTGCCAGCGGTTGCTGCCATCACTGTTTTTTATTTTAGCTATTCTGATAGGAATGTAGTGAACTCATTTTGGCTTTAATTTGCATTTCCCTAATAGCTGATGATGTTGAACATCTTTCCATGTGTTTCTTTGCCATCTGTATGTCCTCTTTCATGAAATGTCTGTTCATATTTTTTGCACATTTTCTAATTGGAGTATTTACTATTGAATTTTCTTTATGTAGTCTTAGATACAAATCCTTTGTTGGATATGTGGTTTGCAAATATTTTCTCCTACTCTGGAGCTTGTCTTTCTCTTAGCAGAGTCAAATTCATTTTTATTGCACATAGTGCTGCATTTAAACTCTGAAACAAAACAGAATTACCTATCCAGTGAGTTTTAAAAACCAAGGTTTGCACTGCCCTCTAATTTGTCTTGCAGTGAGTGATGAAAGATGTAAAAAAAAAAAAAAAAAAAGTGGTCTATCGTAGACAATAGGAGAATGAAGTTCTCTTTACTTTGTTCTTTTCTAATACATAATTTTAGATCCATTTTATTACTCCTTACTAATTCTTGCTTAGAATTTACGAGATAAAGACTGAGCCTAATGAATGAGATTATGCCATAATTTCTGAATAATGAAAACTTAACCAATTGGTTCACTTTAATACTTTTGCTTTTAACATCAGGTTTCAGATGATGACAAGGAAAAGGGAGAGGGAGCTCTTCCAACTGGGAAATCTAAAAAGAAAAAAAAGAAAAAGAAGAAGCAAGGTGACGAGAACTCTCCTGCACAGGTAGGGCATCAAAACAACAGATGTGACTCATAAAGCACCTACTGCCGAAATGTGAAAAGAACATGCAGATCCAAGGTATACGTAGAGATAAAAGGCACAATATGAGCTCTCGGGTTTACTTGCAAAGTATTCAAAAAGTCACAGAATCTTTTAAAGATCTTACATATCCTACCGTAATAAAACTGTATTGCTCTGAAAAAATCGTACTGAAGGGGGGAACAATACTACCAAAGGTGTAAACCCCAAGGTAAATAAATTAAATTAGATGCATTTTGGTTTATATTAGGGTGGAATGGAAAAGGAGATGCAGTGTTGTTCACAGACAGAAACTTCTTTTGAGTAACTGGGATTTAGCAAATTAGAATTTTAACACAGTTATGGGGCGCCTGGGTGGCTTGGTTGGTTGAGCATCCAGCTTTTGGTTTCGCTCAGGTCATGATCTCAAAGTCTGTGAGTTCGAGCCCCGTGTCGGGCTCTGCACTGACAGCACGGAGCCTGCTTGGATTCTCTCTCCCGTTCTCTCTGCCTCTCCCCTGCTTCTGCTCTCTCTCTCTCTCTTGAAATAAGTAAACTTTTTTAAAAAAAGCATATACAATTTTTAAAAAAGGAATTTTAGCACAGTTAGAACAATTGGGCAGAACCTTACCCTGCGTTTGCACCCAGTTTCACTTAGTCCCTTTTCGTCTGGCTTCTAACAGAAACTTTCTATTTATGTCACCCCTACATTTTCCTTCTTCATTGGTCTTTCCTATTTGGGTAAAATGTTTAGATTATAATATAGATGAAAACAAAGTTCTTACAATTTCAAACACACTAGGTTACTAGAAGTCTGCATGGGTTTCTCTTTGAAAAAGTTCCATCACCATTACCTTACAACTTAGAAAATCTTGTTCCTTACTTACAACCATGTGACTAATTGTTTTTATTCCTTTAAATGTAGGAGATAGCCAGAGTTTCTGGAAGATAGCCTACAAAGAATTTTCCTATTTATTGTTCTCTTTGGGAAAAGTTGCTGCATGGGTTTTTAAGGAATTACGGGTTTGGTAATTTTTGTTGAGGGAAACGTGACCTGTTATAAATGACCCCAATCTGTTTTCAGTATTCGTTTTTTCTCACTAGTAAAGTTAACGTGACTGAGATCAATGGATATGAAAAACTAATAGGAGTGCTTCTCTTAGCTGAGCTAGTTTATGAGAAATGTTATTGACAGTTACCTTTTGTTAGTGATATTGTCTGAAATCTATTTAGCCAAACTTTTCTTAGATTTCTGTGATTTCTAGGATAGCCTTTACTTAGCCTGTTATTTTCTCTTTTGTGGATTAGGTGAGTTCCTTTTAAAAGAAGTTTTGTGGGATAGATGTAATCTGTAAATTTCAGTTTACTGGTTAAAGGTCATGAACTTGTGAACATTATTTTGGTATTCTGATACTCCTTTTTCAAATGTTTGATCTGTTTTCAAATACAGTGAGAAGTAAGGATACGGGCTTTTGAGTCAGATCTGTACTCATATTTCAGTTTTGCCTTACTACTTGTTTTTGTTTGTTTGACTTTGCACACGTGACTTAACTGCATAGCTGCTTTGAGAATTAAATGAGCTATCCATAAAATTCTGTGTCAGGTACATAGTGTATAGCATCCTATCTGTAATACATTTTGGAATTTGTTCTTTTTAATTGTGGGTATGTGGTTGGCGGGCTTCTTTACCGTTAGTTATAGTGCAGCTTAGGATGGAAGTAACTGAGATGTCTTCACGTTAATTTTGCACAGATTGTAAATCTTACACACATACCCAAAGCTACTCATTCAATTTAAATTCACAGTAAAATTTTGAATTATTGTCTAAACTCAACTACCATCCTGAACAAGTTTTATAAAATAATCAGTATTGGAAGAAGACTTTCAAGATCATCCTAGCCAGGTGTTTATATGTATGTGTTTGCTAAAGAACAATACAATTAACGACGATGGTCCTATTTAACATATTCTAGCTCATATTTATTTCACATATCTAAGCATGTAATGTGCTGTAGAAGTATTTTTTGAAACTTTTTTAAAGTCCAAAGGCCTAAGAATAGAAATGTTAAAGCTTAGGTAGGACCTTAGAAATTATCTAGGCACATTTCATTTTATAGTTGAGGAAGCTAAAGGGAAACTAAATGATTTGTCCTTGACATTGCGCAGGCAGACTGCAGCAGGCCAGAACTGAACTGTCCTTTCTACTAGGTAAGCCTAACTTACCTACAGAATGCACTGAGGTACAAATATTTTGTTCCTTGAAGAAGTCATTAAGTGAAATGTTATTTCTAAAGTATACTTAGTTCAAGTATCACCTGATTAACTGTGCTTTTTTAAAAGAAAAATTTCTAGTTTATTTTGTTTGAATTCGTTTAGTAAATTAGAATGGTTTGCATTTGAAGATGGGAGTGTATTGTTTTTTAATTCACAGTTGATTTAAGTCCCTGGAGAAAGCAGGGATGATGACTGTTCCAAATGTACCTGTGTATTTTAAATCTTTGAATGATTGTTTTAAAAATTGTTTTAATGTTTATTTATTTTTGAGAGAGGGAGACACAGAATCCAAAGCAGGCTCCAGGCTCCAAGCTGTCGGCACAGAGCCCGACTCAGGGCTCGAACCTGTGAACCGTGATGTCATGACCTGAGCTGGAGTGGGATGCTTAACTGACTGAGCCACCCAAGTGCCCCGAACAATTGTTTTTATATGCTCTATTAAGCCATTTGGACAGTTACTGACATGAAATTATTTTCTTGGAATATCTTTTGGACATTAATAGCACCAACCAAGTAGATTTTTAATTAGTAAAAAAGTGATTCATATCATCTAATGACTACTCTTCTCTGTAGGACACGGAAGAATTAGAAAAAGAGATTAGAGAAGAGCTTCCAGTGAATACCTCTAAAGTCCGTCCAAAACAGGAAAAAGCTTTTTCTTTGAAGACCATAAGCACTAGTGATCCAGCTGAAGCACTCATCAAAAATAGCCAGGTAAGTTTTTTAATATTTAAGGAGTAAAATTTTGATGACTTGAAAATTGTGCCATAACTCATATTTTATCGAAGTACTGAGTGCTAAGCATTACTAATCACTATTTTAAAGTGCTAAGCATTTTAAAGACACTAATTTAGCCCTTAAAACAACCTCCCAGAAAGCTGAGATCTATTATATAAATGAGGTTGGAGAAGTTAAATAACTTGTCCCAAGTTGCAGAACTATCAGTGGTGAGACCAGAACCACCGGACTGTATTTTCTCCTGTTAAGTATCTAGACATACAAGGGATAGATTGCTAGAGAAAATGCAGCTGGTTGCATTTCCATAAAAGCCAGTGCATAATATATAATAGGACTGTGATCCAGCCTCTCAAAATGGGACATTTATGTACATTTTGGGGACAGATTCTTGAAATATGTGCTATTGGTAGAAAATGTTGAGGTATCAGAAAGGACCATTTTATAAAAGGTCTAAGCCAGTGACATAAAGATTATAGCTTTTTAAAATCTTGTTTCTCTGGGTGCCTGGGTGGCTTAGTCGGTTGAGTGTCCGACTTCGGTTCAGGTCATGATCTTGCAGTTCATGGGTTCGAGCCCCACATCGGGCTCTGGGCTGACAGCTCGGAGCCTGGAGTCTGCTTTGGATTCTGTGTCTCCCTCTGCCCCTCCCCTGCTCACGCTCTGTCTCTCTCTCAAAACTAAACAAACATTTAAGAAAAATTTTAATCTGATTTCTCATAAGGTAAGTTATATACAAATATATGAAATCGTATACTAGAGTTTCACGGTTCATTTATATACACATTCAAAAAACTTGTTGAGAACCTACTATGGGCCACACGCTATTTCAAAGGATATATCAAAGAACAAAACATAAACATCTCTGCCTTTGTGGCACCTGGGTGACTCAGTCAGTAGAACATCCAACTCTTGTTCTCAGGGTCGTGAGTTCAAGCCCCACATTGGGCATGGAGCCTACTTTTAAAAAAAACAAAAAAACAATCTCAGCCTTTGTGGAACATACATATTTAATGAAACAGCTTTAGACAACCTGAGTTACAGGAATGCCTGGCTGGCTCAGTTGGTAGAGCATGTGACTCTTGATGTCAAGGTTGTAGGTATAGAGATTACTTAAACATAAAATCTTTAAAAAAAAAAAACAAAAACCTGTTACCACTAAAAGAAATTTGTAACAGTCTTGTACTAAAATAAAATCTTAACCATACTTCCTGTTTGGATTTTAATTCCCTAAGAGGAAAATTCCCTTTTGAGATGAAAGGCTGCAATCTCAGTACATGCGTAGGTTTAATAATAGGGTTGCAGAAGGTCATTTGACATTTTGATGTTGTAGTTGTTAGAAAGTCATTTTCAGAAGCCATCTTGTAAAGACTATTTGAGTCCCTCTGTGACTTAACATAGATTAAGTGAGAGAATAGAGGGGAGAATACTGGAAATAAGTACTAAAACTTTTGGGTATGAAGTAAATAGAACATTAAGAAAGCTGAACCAACCAAGACAAATGCAGCTTCAGATACCTAAAATAGAAGAAAGGGATCCTAGTAATTTCTGGGGTGCACACAGCTTCCTCTTGTTTCCTTTTCCATTGAGCTTTCTTACACCCAGAGAGCCTGGAAGAATGAGAGGCGAGAGAAACATAGTGATGTTTCTTACCCTTGTTCCGATATTCAGAATCAGGATTTGTAAGCAAAGCTAAAGGGTGACTTGACCTCCTGCTCGTCTGTTCCAGCCTCCAGGCGCTCCAAATACTGCCTCTCCTGACCGTCCATTAACAGTTAGGCCTCACTGAGGCAAATCAGTTAATTTGCCTCCTTTCTGCTTCCAGGCTGGAGAGGAGAAGCAAGGCGGTAAGAGTCTAGGCCCTCAACATTATGATTTCACTGCCAGAATGGATAAAACTCTGAAGATTTGAACATGAGTTTTACTACTTACTTTCATGGAGAAGGACTAGTAGTCCTAGTCTGCTAGTGTTGTAGGCTAGCATAGACCGCATGGGCTGTCTTTGCCCTTGCATGGGAAGCAAGCTGTTGCTGCTCTGTTTGAGTAACCCTTACATCTCCAGAAGCAGAGAAGGGGGTGGTATCACCTACTGGGAGTTCAGAAGGGAGCTATTTTCTTTGTCTTTCACATGAAAAAGTTTCAAGGAGTTGAGAGTTGGTGAGAAGTGGACAAACCACTGAATCACTGAAACATCAAATCGTCCTGTTTCTAATGAACAGGAAAATATAAAAGTTCATGAAAATGGAATTATTCGCTCCTACTTGAGATTCAGTAAACATCTGGTAATTCTGTGCTTTTCATCCCTTTTTATCTCCACCTCTATTCATGGATGTTGTAGGTAAATGTTTATTTGGTTATGCCACTAGAGGGCACGCACGAGTTGTAGCCCTTCTGCTAGTAAATTCTTTGGAAATCATTTTAAGTATTTACTTGCTCCTCAGCAGCCTCTTGGTATTACTTTGATATTTAATTTTATATGAAACTTTTTACAGAGGAATTTAAGGTAATTTTATTCCAAAATAGCCTATCAAGACTCTTCCACCTGCTGTTTCTACCGAGCCATCTGTTATTTTATCAAAAAGTGATTCTGACAAAAGCTCTTCCCAAGTGCCACCGATGCTACAAGAAACAGATAAATCCAAGTCAAATACTAAGCAAAATAGTGTGCCTCCTTCACAGAGTAAGTAATTCTCCTTTTTAGTTCTTTTGTATGTTTTCTGTACTATTTATATAAAAGTTAATTTCTTAGAAGTCTGAAATATTTAGACTTCTAATCTTGGAAGTCTGATAGAGATTAATAGAGCAGCCCTTCCTTCCTTTGCACAGGCTAGATTCCTTGGCATCTTGTGGACCTCAGTCAGTTATGAGGGTCAAGAGGCTGAAATCACCCCAGGAGAGACTAGGTGTCCAGGGACATAGACAGCGGAGGGCTTGAGACATGCCCTTGTCCATCTGGTCCCTCCCTTTTTCTGTGCACATGTTCTTGGGACTGCTGTGAATTGTCCTGTGCCTTCTGTCCCCTTTTCCTCCCTTTAGCTACCTTCAGTATCCATTTTGCCCATTTTCACTTTCATTACGTAGATGGGTAATGCCATGTTAAATGATGGGTTTTCTAGATCAAAACCGGTGAAGTACTTTTCATGTGATTAAACAAAATAATACATTGGCATTCAAAGGAAAAGGGGAAGGTAGCCATAGAATAACCTAAAAACATGTGACTGGGACTTGAGAAGTTACACATAAAGGTTGAAGAGTCATTAGTGGATTTCAAAGCATGTTTTCATTGATGGTACTTTGATATTTTTGAGACATAACAGTATTTTCTCCTGTTTTTTCTTTCTTTTTTTCCTCTTAGCCAAGTCTGAAACTAGCTGGGAATCTCCCAAACAAATAAAAAAGAAGAAAAAAGCCAGACGGGAAACGTGAATATATTTTTCCTGCATTGGACATGTGTTTGTAAACACTGTCTGGAAGATTATGCTGTTTATGCAATAATTTGTGAACATGTACAGAGTTTTATATAAATTTAAACCAATTTTTAAAACAAAACTGTGAAAACAACCACCATAAAAATGGAATCAAAGGAAAGTTAATTTATGAAATTAAGAGGTCAGCAGAATATACTACAGTGCTGGAAGACACTTGGGGAAAGTCTTTTCAATTGAACAAGAACGATCTTAATTTAAGAATATTACCCTGGTTTTACAGCAGTGCCCTGTTTACAACAGATTGTGCCCTGTCTCATCTGCAGCTGAGGAATAAAGGATTCTGATTAGAAAGAGGGTTGCCTACAAATTGGTAGGCGGCCTCTTGGATCTTATGCACGGAACTTAAAACCATTTGAATCTGTTTTATGCTTAAATCAAAGTGCTTTGATCAAATGCATAATCTGCCATATCTTTACATATATGTTGGTAGCAATTTGTATTAAAGGAATCACAAGTGCAAATAAAAGGTCATTTATCATTTGTTAACTAAACTCATGGTTTAGTTTACAATTTTTAAAAAGTTCTTAATTAAAACATTGAACATGCAGTTGATGCTTGTATGGCTTATGAAGTTATTTTTGATAGTCTTACATTATTACTTGAATTGTTCAAAGTTCAGTATATTTTAAATTAAGAAAGGTAAACTATATGTATTTGTTTTATACTTTTAAGGCTCAGACTCACAAATAATGCTCTTGTTTAGGATTTGAAAACTTCTAGGCAAAGTCCGACTTAACGTTTTCCCCTTTCCTTAGCAGTTACTTTTTCCCAACGTCAGATCTTCTTCATTGCTAATCCATTTCCGACTTTAGAAGTGAAATCTTTCACGAATTAGTTATACAGACAGAACTTTGAGTATATGATGGAGAATGAAAAACTAGAGTCAGACAGCTTTAATTGACATTGTCAAGACCTCCAGTTATCAGGAATACATTTTTTTACTGCCTTAACCTATAGTGCGTAGAATATGCATCAATTTCTTGAGGGAGATTCGTGTTTTTATAAGAATTTTCATGTAATTATTGCAATTGTGGTCAAACAAGGAACGTTTTCTGCTTGAAACTATTGATTTAAATGACGTGTGAGATGCTTCACCATTTTCAGGCACTGTGTAATTCTCTTGTAATAAACTGGCAGGCATCTTTGTACCTATAAATAGTGCATGCTCAGCCATGTACACTGTAAATAGCCTTTACCAAACGTGTTTGACAAGGACCATAATTAACATCACTTAGTGAGTTGTGATAAAGAAAAAAAAGCCATGATTTATTTGATGTGATTGGCTCGTTTTTATGTGGCGCCAAGAACGAAACTGTTTAACAGCGTAACCAATGGTACCGATCTGTCCATCCAATCTTGTCTTTATTATATCTGATTGTGCTTTGATAGTATTGCATTGTCATACTGGGAAAGCTAAAGAAACAAAATGGTTTTAGTTTTGCTGAAGACTGGCCTTATTAATGGACAGCTTTCCTAACAAGCGGTTATTAACTTTTATCAGGTGTTAACATCTGTTTCAGGAACATGGCAGTATGTTTACATGTCAGAAGTTTTGTTTAATTCTATGATATTTCTAAATTGATTTGTTTAAATAAATTCAGCAAATGGATAGCATTGTTTTTATTTGCTTCAACACTGGGGTAAGTTAGCTAAACTGCCAGGAGTTCGTTTCTTCAAATGACTTTATTCTGTTAGCTTTACATAGAAGTTTCCTCAATAGATCCAAGGACTCCTAAGTTGCCAGCACTTTGTAAAGGTGTCACAAGAGAGAATTTGAGAAGGGGTCTGTACGATTTTAGAATGTGCCAAAAGATCTGTGCTCAGAAAACTCAGTTGAACTCTCTCAACTCTACCTCACCATTTCTTTGTCTTAGAATTTTGTCAGCCATGTCCAATGTTGGACTTTATTTCTCCAGCTTAGTATCTTCTGTATGACCCCCCACGGTGGGTGTTTGAGACCCTGACTTTTGAGGAGAGTTGTAGTACATTGCTAAGCAGGTGGGGCCAGCGTGGAGATGCCTCTGTCTCTTCTCTCTAGCTCAAGAGCCAGTACATGGATTTTATGTTTTAAAAGATGGCAGCTATGAATGATAAATTAATACGTTTCTTTTCTTCCATATGCATGAGGTGAAAATTCTTGCACAATTACAGTGTCATTCAGTGCTTTTTACCTGTTCCAGAAGATCTTTATATGGCATCCAGTTAGTTTCTGGAATCTGAACATAGGAACTGTTCTCCATCATCAACCTCAGAAGGCACTAAAATGAAGGTAGTGATTCAGGGAGAAAAGGAGAGAGAGGAGCCTATTGTCCTTTGGAGGCTTGGATTAGATGCTCCCCAAACTGTTAATAGGGAAATAAGTGATCTCTTTAGGCTTTGTCAGGCCTGAAGTGGAACCTTGTTCTGATTAGCAAAAGAACCTACTCAAAAAATCTCTCTAATCCTGGCTGGAGTCCGCATACTTACTGCAAATCCTTTCCTGTTCTGGAGCAGGGTTTAGGATTTTCCCCAGACTGGAATTCTACCTATCCGACCCCACCTTGAGCAAAACAATAGTTGAGAGAGTCCAAAAAAAGTGTTGAAATAAAATGTTGTTAATGTAATTTACCATGTTTACTTTGTGCATGCATTTGGGGAGGGGAGGGGAACAGTGAAAATAATTTATCCAAATCTAATGGTATTATTTCATAGGCTAGTCCAGTTTGTATTTGGGTTAAAAATAATTGAAGGGCAATATTTAACTACAGAGTTTAGTTTTTCTTAATTAAAAGCAGTCCTCTATTAACGTAGTGTGAAATATCTCTCAAAATTGAGAATTTAGGTTTAAGATGTCTAAGAGATGTCTTAAGACTTTACTGTAAACTCATTGCACAAACTGGAATTACTTTCCAAAAGACTTAGGGAATGCAAATATGTTCTTTGTAAAATGCATTGAGTATTGTAAATAAAACTTACCATTTTTGTTTTGTTTAAATTGCTCGTTATAGTTCGCTTATGGGAAGGGACTTCAGTCATTTTGCATCCTAAGCTGGTCTAAAGGCAGTTACTTTTTGATGTTCTTGATGCTTCTTTCCAAAGCCATAGGTGCACTTGCAGGCTTTACCGTCAGGAAGTCAAATATTTATGGAGTTAAGCACCTCGTAAAATATCCGCTTGTGACACACGATGTTCTCTGTGAGGAAACAGCTTCCACCCTCCGTCATCTTAGCAGTAGATGTCACTTGCCACTGCGTCCACTTCTTAGGTTAAGGACGTTAGACTCAGATTTGGCATTATATATTAGTGTGGCTGTGTCCCAAAACAGTAGTGACTTAAACAAGAGAGATGTTTATTTTCTTGTGCATGTAAAAGTCCGGAAGGCCATGCAGGGCTGCTGTGACACTACAGGGTCCGGAATCCAGGTCCCTTCTACGTTGGTCCTCCCCGTTCTCAACATGTGGCTTCCACGTCCTGGTCGCAGACAGCTGCTCGCTAGAAACCTCCTGTCAGCATTTCTGCCCGCTTCCTTTAGCAACGCTTCTCACAAAGTTACATCACTTAGGCTTATCAATGCAAACTTAAGACACTTGATCCTACTAGCCACGAAGAGAATAGGAAACAATAGGCTTTATTCTGGCTGCCACAGGCCAATTCAGGACTTGCTGCTGAGGAAGCCGTGGGGGACGACCACAAGCACAGCCAGCAGTCCCTGTCACGGGGTTGACACCTCAAGGAGATCCTGCACCCAAACGTCATTTTTAAGGTCGGGTTTTAAGTTTTCCAACTAAGCGGAAATTTTGAAGTCTCTTGGATACCGCCAAGAGCAGCTAGTTATGTTCGAGTGTCTATGTATTAGCTTTCTGAAAGAAACTCCTGCCAACCAGTGGCTGTTTTAGATTCTAGAGACAGGCTGAAGAAATAGCCTGCCATCACGCCTGTCCCGCAAGTACAAATTGTAACAAGTTTCAATAGAAAAATTGCCCTAGTGTCTAAAGCGATCTTAAAAAAAAATAAAGCATTACTATTCTTTCTAAATGCTTTAACGGGAGAATGCTTTATAACCCGAGCATCAAGGCTGGAGGTTCATTGTGACATGTTTGCGAACTAATAATAGTTACATTACTGAGATTTACGAATAGGCTAATTGAAGAAAAACTTAAGCAGATTCAAGGTCTTCCCCATGGTAATGGCATTCTTATTTGTATATGTATGCTTTCCTTTTTTATTTATTGTATCAAAGCATTCAAAATGAATATATGTAACATGTACATAAATTAATAATAAAACGAACACCTCTGAAACCACCATTCTGCTTAAATAGAACCTTACCAGTAGAGGGGATATTGGGAGTGAGCTTGACGTTTGTCGTTTGGCAACAGGATCAAGGGGCAAAGGCACGGATGAAAATAGCTGCTCTCAAATACCCCGACATGGCACAGGTCCTTTTTCGTGCCAACACTAGCTGAGGATCCCAAGTGACTTCAGCCGGTCTTGGAAGGGAGTCATGGCTCACTGATGCCCCTTCGCCAAGGTATTCCACTGACATCTGTTGGGAAGTTGTAACAACTACGAATAGGCACAATGACTGAATGTGAATAGTGCCCCCCAGGTTGTATAGTGAACATGACAGCCTTTCCCTGAGGGAGGAGGGTAACAAGGCTGTATAAGAACTACCCCACCCTCCATCTGGGGATTCAGAAGAGCAGCACGTGCCCCTGTTTAGGGTGCAGATTCCTCGGGCCCCCGGGTGGTTCAGTTGGTTAAGCGTCCAACTCTTCTTTGTTGTTTATTGTTGAGAGAGAGAGTGAGGGGGGGGGCAGAGAGAGGGGGAGACACAATCTGAAGCGGGATCCAGTCTCGAGCTGTCAGCACACAGCCTGACGGGGGGCTTGAACTCACAAGCTGTGAGATCATGACCTGAGCTGAAGTCGGACGCCCAACTGACTGAGCCACCCAGGCATCCACGCGTCCAACTCTTGATTTCAGCTCAGGTTCATGAGTTCGAGCTCTGTGTCAGGCTCTGTGCTGGCAGTGCAGAGCCTGCTTGGAATTCTCTTTAAATAAATAAATAAATTTAATTAATTAAAAACTTAAAAAAAGGGGGGGGGGTTGTCGAGGGTGTAGATTCCTTGTGAAATTTGTTGAGGGGCTGCAGACTTTGACAAATACCACAAGGGGGTTTATGGCAAAACAGCAGAAGCTGTGAGTAATTTAAGATAGTGTAATTATGAATGATTTCTTTCTCCTTGAAACTATCATAATTTTAAAATACAGGATTACCTGGAAAAGTTGCAAGTATTCCCATTTCTCAGCAATATTGAAATGATCACAATAATGAAAGATGGAAGAAAACCTGCCTTAGGTACATTTCTATTATCAGCAAACAAAATCCAGTAATTTATTAACAGAATAAAACACTGATCAAAGATGCAAGTGTGCTGATATCAGGAAATGTATTAACATTTCATTTCATCACAAAATTAAAGCAGAAAAAGCCTATAAGCATGACACTTGAAGAAGTATTTTACAAAATCCAATAGCCATGCCCAATGTAGATTTTTTAAAAACTTAAAATAGGGGAAATACTAACGTCACCTCAGTTGAAATCAGCAAAACAGGGTTATCTGTTAGCCCAGATTGTCTTGGAGAAGCATTAACAGATAATAAAAGTTTAAAATTGGCATAACATCAAAAGTGAAATTATTTTTTCCTGATTATATATATACCTACAAAGCTCAAGAGGTTTTAATAACAAGCTGTGACCACTAGGAAGAGAATACACTCAAATGGCAGATACACAAAATTGTCTAGAATTTTCTGTATTAGAATAAGCATCTAGAAAAGCAAATGGGAAAAATCCAAGTATGGCAACCAGAACTGTCATTTTTCTTTTTTTAACATTTATTTGTTATTGAGAGACAGAGAGACACAGAGCATGAGCAGGGGAGGGGTAAAGAGAGGGGGAGACACAGAATCCGAAGCAGGCTCCAGGCTCTGAGCTGTCAGCACAGAGCCCGATGCGGGGCTGGAACTCACAAACTGCGAGATCACGACCTGAGTCAAGGTCGGTCGCCCAACCAACTGAGCCACCCAGGCGCCCCCAGAACTATCATATTAAGAAATAAATTTTTCAAGAAAAAGACCAAATGAAAAAAGTCTTCGAGAAGGACAGAAAATAATATAACAAATGAAAAGCTGTATCATTACTTGGAAAACAAAAACGCCACTCTTTCCAAAATTAATATATAAATTAAGTTCAGTTCTAATTAGAATGCAACAGATTTTAAGTTCCTCAAAGATTGTGGAAACAACTAATTTGAAAAAGACAAAAGTCAGAAAAAGTAGTAGGCAGCTGTTGGGGCAGGGCAGGGGACTAGCGTTATCAGTAACCAATGTCAGATAAAATACAGAAAAGCTTGTGTCCATCAGTGTTCTTCACTATAAAACCCGGGATCCCTCCAGCGAGTTTAAAGTGAAAAGGAATCCGGGAGCACCGGAGATCCAGGCCCTGACCCCACCAGGAATAACAGCTTGCCACATGCTCATTCAGAGGCTGCCCAAGCAAAAAATGATCCATTCACCAGCTCCCGTGAGGATGCTCAGGACTGAGTGCCCGGACCTTCACCCTGCAGCCTCTTGGCGCCCCCTGGGGGTCCACAACTGGGTTCTGCTCGAGCCTCTTCCCACTTCACCCCTTTCCTAGTCAGTGGTTGGCAGACTCGAGGTCATATCTGTGTCTGTCAAGCAGCAAGGGAACCTGGAGAATGAATTTTGACTATGTAGAGAACCCCAAACATAAAGGATATTCAAAATGTCAATGTCAAGCAACCAAACCCTGATTAATGTCCACGCCAGTGTCATCTGTTATCAACACAAGGATTGTCCAACAGGTCGGGAGAACAGAGTGGGAAACCAGAAATATATTCCTATATACATGAGAATTTTGAATACGGTGTAGGTCATGTTTTAGTTCTTTGTAAAGGGATGATTTACTTACTAGATGGTTTGGGGGCAACTTCTCTAACTGGAAGAAGTTAGAGCTGGACCCCATCATACCTTACAGGAAAATAAATCCCAAATAGATTAAAGAATGAGACCTTAAAAAAAAAAATCTTAGACAATACAGAAAACTACATATACAACATAGAGGTGGGAGAGATACCCTTGCCTTTTAATGAAGGAAAAGTGGGGTATTTACCAGTTTTACTGAGAAATAATTGACTGTATATGAAGATGATATTCTTAACCAAGGCTGGAAGCCTACACACTATAAAAGATGTACATATTTAAGTGTATACAATTTTTTCAAACATTTTAAATGTTTTATTTTAAAACAATTATAGACTCACGGTGATGAGGTTTGGGGGGTGATAGTGGGATGTGTGGGGTCTGGAGCCAACAGCCAAGAAAGAACTCTTAAAGATGTCTTTGACGCAAAAAGGTGATTTTTTTAAAGATATTTTTTAACATTTAGAGAGACAGAGACAGAACGTGAGCAGGGGAAGGGCAGAGAGAGATGGAGGCACAGAATCCAAAGCAGGCTCCAGGCTCTGAGCTGTCAGCACAGAGCCCAATGTGGGGCTCCAAGTGACAAACCATGAGATCATGACCAGAGCTGGAGTCAGACGCTTGACCGACTGAGCCACCCAGGCGCCTCCACTGGTCTTGATAAGGGAGCATAAGGCAAGCTGAGGGCAAAGTACACATACCCACGCCCCCTCACCCAAGTGGGAAGTGTGTGATATTCTCTGGACACTCCTGGCTGCCCAAGAACAAAGGAAAGGAAAGAAAACAAGTGGTTAACTGATAGCGATCACAGTCTTGCAGGACAGGAGAATCCGTCAGTTTACAAATATCTTAGTAAATTAAAAAAAAAAAAAAAAAAAAAAAGACAATCTTATCAATAGCCTAATCTCCAGAAACCTATAGACTCAGTTTCCTGGAGCCCCTAATATCACCCTCCCCTCCATAGTGATGTGGGGAACAAAGGCGAGAAGGAAATGGCAGGTGAAATTAAATTTCCTTATAACCTGCAGCCCATTGGCAAATACTTGAGGCAAATACAGACTATAACGTTTCTCCAGGAACCCCCTAGAGTCCTAATGTTAACGCCTCACTAGGGGAAAACAGCCTGAGCTGGACAACAGCAAGGCCTCAGTTATCTTAGGAATCCTCTTCACATCAAAGTCCTCCTGGAGGCCTCCCTTTTGACTTTACCTCCCCCAACTCCGTAGTATACAAGTGTCACTCTCCACAACCCCAGTGCAGCTCTTCCTGCCCACGGGTCCTGTCCCCGTGCTCTGATAAAATCACCTTTTTGCACCAAAGACGTCTTCAAGAATTCTTTCTTGGCCATCAGCTCTGAACCCCACCACACCCCAAAACTTCATTAGGGTGTTTTTTGACTACTGGATTTCGAGAGTCCCTCATATTTTCCAGAAAAAAATCCTTTGTCAGATATGTGGTTCTCAAATATTCTTTCTCAATCTATAGCTTGTCATTTCATTTTCCTAACAGGGTCTTTTACAGAGCAAGAGTTTTAAATTTTGATTTAGTCCAATTTATTGATTTTTTTCTTTATGGGCCATGCATGTCTCTGGGGTCATGTCTAAGAACTCCTCATCTAGCCTTTCTTCTGTTTTCTTGGAAACAGTTTATAGTGCTATGTTTTGCATTTAAATCTATAATCCACTTCCACTTTGAGTTAATTATCGTATAATGTGTGAATTTTTTTTTTTTTTATTCCAGTGTCAATACGTTATATTAGTTTCAGGTGTAAAAAGAAGTGATTCAACACTTAATATATTTACTCAGTGCTTTTTTTTTTTTTTTTTTTTTTTTTGGCCTATGGATTTCCAATTGCTACAGCAGTACTTAATGAAAAAACTATCCTTCCACTGAATTGCTTTTGTACCTTTATTAAAGCTTAATGGCTGTACTTCCGTGGGTAACCATGTACAAATTTACAACTTTTGTGTAGCAAAAAGATAGCATATAACAAAGTGAGTAGTCAGAGTTTTAAAAAAAATATGCAATACAGTTTACAAATTAATAAGCTAATACCTATAATACATAAAGACAATTGACAAAGGAGAAAAAAGAGAGAAAACAAGCAAAGGGGAGGAATAAGTGTGTAATTCACGAGTAAGCAAATAAAAAATTGTAATCAAACATCTCCAAAAATGCTTAAACTTAGTGGCACACCATGAAAATTTAAAGAATGACCGTCTCACTTTATAACTATCAGACTGCCAAGAATCAAAAAGAGCCATAACTCCAACTGCTAATGGGGATATAGAGAAAATAGTGTTATTCACTGCGAGTGGCAGCATAAATTGTCACAGCCCTTTGGGAGAGCAATCCGGTGCTATTTTTAAAATTAAAAATTAAAAGTAACCATAACAAGCTAGACAAATGGACTCTAAATTTCATGCAAAAAGAAACATGTGGGAATAACTAAGAAAATACTGAGAAAGGAGAGTGGGAAGAGAAAGTCGCCCCCCCCCCTCCCCGTACTGTAACAAACGCTAAAACCCTGTCGTTAAGTGTGGTACTGGCACACAAATGAACAAGCCAAACTACTGCTTGCCCCGTGCCTAAGAATAAACTCCAGGGGATCAGCAATCCAACTATAAGAAACCAAGCTATTCAAGTACTAAAGAAAACATGGACGATTTCCTATATAATGTGGATGTAGGGAAAGGCTTTCTAACTATGACTCAAAATCCAGGTGCAGTGAAGAAAGGTTGCTCAAACTCAACTAGATAAAAATAAAAACATTGACATGGAAAACACAAAAGGCGCTCTAAAGCAGTGTCGAAAGACGAATGCCTCATCCAGGGCTGATCAAAGATGGGGAGAACAGGAGGATGTCCGGCGACCCCCTCCGGAGCAGGCCCTTCTCTGATACAGTGCCCCCTGATCACGGGATGACAGTAACCAGCATCCCCCGTCCCCCGTGTGTAGCTCAAACTGACGCACATATTTATATCACGCACTCCACCCTAAAGCCTTTTAAAGTAAATTGCAGATAACGTCACGTGAGCAAATCCATCAACTCAAAGTACCTAAAAGTGTGATTTGGGGGGTATGAAGTATAAAAAGTGTTCTGAGAACTGCAGGATAGGACCAAGACAAAGTCACCTCACCTTGTTAGAAGAGGGGGGGGGCCTCTTACGTGTCCTTTTGAGGCAGGAGGCAAAGGGCAATCAAACTGAGGGTACCTGAAGAAAGGAAAGCCCAAGATTCACTCACCTTGGCCAGGACTCTAAGCTCCAGTATAGGCCACCCCACTCCTTTTGCCTGGCTTCAGTGCAAACCCAGAGCCGTGCAGTCTTTTTAAGACCTTAAGTGGCAGGTGTTACATGACAGTCCGTGTAACAGCTCAAGAAGACCGTGGCACTGACCGGTCCTGAGGGCACCTTTGACTCCAAGCGATTTTGCTGAAGGTGCTTGAGACTGAGCTCCAGCCCTCCAGCCCTGGTTGTCTACCACTGCTCACCTCGAGGCAGGGTTAAAAACCTTCCAGAGGAATCTGAAACCACCACGAGACAGCGATTTGAACACAGGGCATTCTCAGCCCTCCCTCCATCCCCTGACTGCTATTTTCCAAAAGAGGAAGAGCTAGAGAAGTGGGTTCTGGGGTGGCCCCCAGAAGGCCACCACTAGAAGCACTGAGTTCAAGGGGACGTTGCCAAAAATGGAAGTGTCCTATACCGTAAGCATTTGCTTGTAACGGTGAGAGACTGGAAACAGCCCAGATACCCATCAAGAGGTGCTCATCGAATAAATTACGTTCCGTTCAATGATGGAGTTCTATGCAGCTGTAGAAAGGAAGAAGGAAAATCTCTATCTGCTGATATCTCATGATCACCAGGATTTATTTGTTACACGAGAAAAGAAAGGTGCCGCCCTTGGTATCCCTAAACCTCCCGTCAGGTCCTTCAGAAACCTATTCCAATTTACCTTTCACTTTATCTCCCCACTGCTCCCTTGTACTCACACCCCCCTGACTGTTCCTGCTGCCCCCTTACCTAGAGTTCCCTTCCCCACCTGCACACAGCCGAATGCTAGGCAAGCATAGCCCTACAGAACTTTCTCAGTGATAGAAATGCCCTGTATCCGTATTCTGTGTGTATCACACACAGAAGCCACTGAGCCACATGGGACTATTGAGCAATTAAAATGTGGCCACCGCAACTGAGGAACGAAATTTCTAATTCAGTTGTATTGTATTGTATTGTATTGTATTGTATTGTATTTAAATTTAAAGAGCCACAGAGGCAATCACTTCAAGATCAGTTCAGATACCATCTCCTGTAATCCTTCTCTTCTCTCCTTAGTCCTCATCTCCAACCCTCTGTACGCGCACACACACACACACACGCACGCACGCACATGGTCTCTTCCCCCTCTGCACAGCCCTGGCCTGCGTCTGCACCTGTCCAAAGGCGTACTCATTACACTCCGTGTTACTGCTGCCCTGTCTTCCTCAGTGGACTCCTGTAAATTCTTGGAGATTTTCTTGTGTATCATCTTTCTGCACCCCACAGTGCCTTCCACACAGTAGGAATAGAAGAGCCCTTTGTTGCATAGAATTATTTTTTATTTTTTTTAGCACTTATTTATTATTGAGAGATAGAGCACGAGCTGGGGAGGGGCAGAGAGAGAGGGAGACACAGAATCCCAAGCAGGCTCCAGGCTCCAAGCTGTCAGCCCAGAGCCCGAGGTGGGGCTCCAACTCACAAACCTTGAGGTCATGACCTGGGCTGAAGTCAGACACTTAACTGACTGAGCCACCCAGGCGCCCCTGTTGTATAGAATGTTTTTAAGTGACAAGAATAATGGTTAATGTCCAAACATAGAGACTGGCCTATATGCATATTTGCGGTCTGGACCTGCATAAGTAGAGTCCAACTCTGAGCTTGAAGAATAAGAAAGGCCATTAAAAAGTTCATCTTTGGAAGTCATTGAGTATTTCTTGAGGTTACTCTCATCTCATGCTGTTCTTCTCTTTGCCTTGACTTCTAGAAGATACCAAATTGCTTTCTCGATAACAGAAGTGATTTATCACTTTCCTGAGGCCCACAGTTCTATTTTGCAAGGCAGGCTATTCCTCAGGAGAAACTAATGAAAACTTCCCTTTGCTCCGTAATGGTCTATCAGATGTAAAGGATTGCTTTCCCTGCAATATCTTCAACTACAAGCAAAGCCTTTCTTTCAATTAAACTTTTTTATTTGGAGATAATTGTCGATTCACATGCTCTTGTAAGGAATAAGACAGAATCCTTTACCTAGTTGCCCTCCGAGGTAATTTCTTGCAAATCTATAGTCCAATATTTCAAGCAGGAAATTGGTGCCATATTTGTACCATATCCGTCCCAATATTGGTATGGATATTGATACCATCTATCATCTTACTCAGATTCCTTCAGTTTTAGGTGCCCTTCTCTGGGTGTTTTTAATTTAATACTGCGCAACTTTATCGCACGTAGATTCATGTGGTCGGTGCCTGTCAAGGTCCAGAGCAGCCCTTAACCACAGGGCTCCCCTGCACTGCCCTTTTACAACCACCCACGCTCTCCCCAGCACCACCCCTGTCCCTAAACCACGGCAACATGTGCTCTGTTCTTGATCATGTTGTCATTTCAGAAACGCTGTTTAAATGGAATCATATGGTATGTACTTATGGGGAGTGGCCTCTTTCGTTCGGCATTATTCCCTTGAGAACAATCCGAATTATTGTATCAAAAACAGTTCATTATGGGGCACCTGGGTGGCTTAGTTGGTTAAGCGTCTGACTTGGCTCAGGTCATGATCTCGCGGTTCATGAGTTCAAGCCCCATGTCGGGCTCTGTGCTGACAGCTCAGAACCCGGAGCCTGCTTCGGATTCTGTGTCTCCCTCTCTCTCTGCCCCTCGCCTGCTCACACTCTGTCTCTCTCGTGTGTCTCTCAAACGTAAATAAACATTTAAAAAACAACAAAAACAGAACAGTTCATTTCTTGTCACTATCATTGCTGCCAGCATTCTATGGTACATATGTACCAAGGTTGTTTAACCCTTCATCCACTGAGGGACAGTTGGATTGTTTCTAGATTCTGGCTATCATGAATAAAGCTTCAATGAACATTTGTGTCCATGTTTTTGAGTGAACACAGGTTTTCATTCATCGATGATAAACACCTGGGATGGAAATTGCTACATGGTGTGGTTTAAAAAATATTTTTTAAATGTTTATTTATTTTTGAGAGAGAGAGAGAGAGGAGAAGGAAGGGCGAAGAGAGAAGGAGACAGAATCTGAAGCAGGCTCCAGGCTCTGAGCTGCCAAGACAGAACGTGATGCAGGACTCGAACTCAAGAACCTGTGAGATCTGGACCTGAGCTGAAGTCGGACACTTACCCGACTGAGCCACCCAGGTGCCCCTGGGAATTTAGTTTTATTAAGAAACGGCTAAATTCTTTCCAAAGTGGATGTAC
Organism: Panthera uncia; assembly: GCF_023721935.1. Taxonomy (NCBI): domain Eukaryota; kingdom Metazoa; phylum Chordata; class Mammalia; order Carnivora; family Felidae; genus Panthera; species Panthera uncia. The sequence goes on along the minus strand of NC_064812.1, from coordinate 38,945,874 downwards.
CCATTTTACATTTCCAAAAAGCCAAGCTTTCAAAATAAAGGCCAATTTGAAAATAACTCTAAAATCTATTGAAAATCAGGTGTTTCATTAAAGTACATTAGACCAACATAAAGCTTTTGACCAACGTATGCTCTGGTCTCCACATTAGATTCTGCTGCTGCGTAACAGACCGCAAAATCCCCTAGAGGACGGTTGGTTTGGTTTGTTATCACCTCAAGCTCAATCATGTCAGAATAACTGAAGTGAATGTGAGGTTCTGAACAGTCATCTCCTCACACACCCTATGGGTAGCTGATAAAAAATGTGGTAAGGCCAGTGAGTTCTGGGCTGGTCATTGGAGATATATTAGAAAAATAACAAAGATAGGTTTCAGGGTGAAACGTTGAGTACTGTCGAATTTAATGCTGCCCACCACAGAAGGACAAATACTGCATGATCCCACTTACGTAAAATATGTAGAAGGGTCAAACTCATAGAAACAGAGAGCAGAAAGGTGGTTGCAGGGGGCTGGGAGAAGGGAGAAATGGTTCTTCAATGAGTACAAGATTTTAGTTATGCAACATAAATAAGTTCTAGAGATTTGCTGTACAACATTGTGTCTATAATCCACAACAACACACTGTGCACTTAAAAATTTGGTAAGAGGATAGGGGTGCCTGGCTGGCTCAGTAGGTAAAGCATGTGACCCTTGGTCGTGGGGCGGTGAGCTCAAGCCCCATGTTGGGCATAGAGATGACTTAAAAATAAAATGTTTACAAAAGTCTTGCCAACAGGGCAGATCTCATGTGTCCTTACCATAATAACAAATACATTTTTAAGACGGCTTTGATGAAAATCAAGGACACAAGATTCTGACAGCAATATTCTTGAGAGATCGAGAGTCTTTGACCTCTGATGTTAAACTGGGGGAAGAGAGGGGCGCCTGGGTGGTGCAGTCGGTTAAGCGTCCGACTTCAGCCAGGTCACGATCTCGCGGTCCGTGAGTTCGAGCCCCGCGTCAGGCTCTGGGCTGATGGCTCGGAGCCTGGAGCCTGTTTCCGATTCTGTGTCTCCCTCTCTCTCTGCCCCTCCCCCGTTCATGCTCTGTCTCTCTCTGTCCCAAAAATAAATAAAAAAGCGTTGAAAAAAAAAAAATTTAAACTGGGGGAAGAGAAAGCACTGCCCCAGTTGTCGCCTTTTTTTTTTTTTTTTTTTTTTTTAATTTTTGCCTTTTTTTATACAGGTGAGGAGAAGGGGCTGGAGGATATTACAAGTCAGATACTTTGAAGACATCAACAATATGAACAGCGGTCAGTTTGGGGTAAGAGTCCTTCATGGAAAATGTATATGTACTCTGTATATTGTCACCATAAATTTAAATATTTTGGGGGCACCTGGGTGGCTCAGTCAGTTGAGTGTCCGACTTTGGCTCAGGTCATGATCTCCTGGTTCTTGAGTTTGAGCCCTGTGTTGGGCTCTGTGCTGACAGACCAGAGCCTGGAGCCTGCTTGGGATTCCATGACTCCCTCTCTCTGTCCCTCTCCTGCTTGCGCTCTGTCTCTCTCTCTCAAAAAATGAATAAACATTAAAAAAATTAAATATTTGGGGCACCTGGGTGGCTCAGTCGGTTAAGCGTCCGACTTCGGCTCAGGTCACGATCTCGCGGTCTGTGAGTTTGAGCCCCGTGTCGGGCTCTGTGCTGACAGCTCAGAGCCTGGAGCCTGTTTCAGATTCTGTGTCTCCCTCTCTCTCTGACCCTCCCCCGTTCATGCTCTGTCTCTCTCTGTCTCAAAAATAAATAAACGTTAAAAAAATTAAAAAAAAAAATTAAATATTTTATTTACAAGAATCTCTCTTTCTGAGAACTTTAATGACTAAACATCATATAGCTTTTAACTTCGATGCTGTATAATACAGTCATAATGGAAGTATGGACTCCAAATTTTAATCATGTAAATCACATAAAATATAAGGTGGTGGTATTCTTTTCTTTTGTTTTTACGTTTATTTATTTTTGATATGGGGGGGCAGAGCGTGAGTGGGGGAGGGACAGAGTAGAGGGAGACACAGAATCAGAAGTAGGCTCCAGGCTCCACGCTCTCAGTGCAGAGCCCAATGCAGGGCTCGAACTCACAAACCACAAGATTGTGACCTGAGCTGAAGTTGGACGCTTAACTGACTGAGCCACCCAGGTGCCCCAAAGTGGTAGTATTCTTACAAAATAACAAAAACATTAGTTTTCAGCCGATCTATACTGTCTCATAAAGCACATAAGTAAAGAAAAAGGGACTTTATCACATCTGTCCAAACCCTGGGCTGAAGTTTTGAATGATCATCACAAGGCAGTTCCTTCTCAACCTCCCTGAAAGAAGGGGGGCTGGGCAGAGGATAGAAACAATCCAATTATAGCCCAATCCCTCTTATCTCAGGGCATATCATGTCAGCTTTACTTGTTTGTTTGTTGCAGGAAATTGTGTTTCCTCATTCCATGTTTCTAATAGTAAATTGAGTTTTCTAATATTTAACCCACTGTCTGTGACTTCAGTGATCTCTTTCATGTTAACTTGACCAGTATACAAACTGTCCAGACCTTCTTGGACATTCTTAGGAAGAATGCATCAGATTTCTTCCATGTACCAATTTCAAAACAGGGAAAAATAAAGTGTGATGACAACAGAAATGGGTTTTTGTTTATTTATTTATTTTTGTGAGAGAGAGAGAATGCGCTTTTGTGTGCAAGCTGGGGAGGGTCAGAGAGAGGGGAAGAGAGAATCCCAGGCAGGCTCTGCACTGTCAGCATGGAACCTGACAAGGGGTTGGAACCCACAAACCGTGAGATCATGACCTGAGCTGAAATCAAGAGTTGGATGCTTAGGGGTGCCTGGGTGGCGCAGTCGGTTAAGCGTCCGACTTCAGCCAGGTCACGATCTCGCGGTCCGTGAGTTCAAGCCCCGCGTCAGGCTCTGGGCTGATGGCTCGGAGCCTGGAGCCTGTTTCCAATTCTGTGTCTCCCTCTCTCTCTGCCCCTCCCCCGTTCATGCTCTGTCTCTCTCTGTCCCAAAAAAATAAATAAAAAAAATTAAAAAAAAAAAAAAAGTTGGATGCTTAACCGACTGAGACAACCAGGCGCCCTCTCAGAAGAAACGTTTTTAAAACACAGCTCAGAATTTAGGCACCTTAAGAGTACATCACACATTTGATTGTTCTTACAACAGAACAGCCAGTGGTGACATATACTTACTGATGGCAGGGTGGGTCATGAGTTGATTCCATACCCATGAACGTCAGATCTTATTCACAGTAATAGTTATTATTCATGGAACATTGATTCTGTAGCAGGTGCCTTGTGTATGTTATCCTCAGATGCTCACAAAAGCTCAGGAAGTTAAGTAATTAGTCCCAAATCCCAGAGAGGCTGTGCAGTTGGGAAGGAACAAGGGGGAGCCAAGGTCTCAGCTGCCTCGCTTACTGGGTATTTCCGAATCCAGTGTTCTGTGAAACACTTTTGGGAGTTATTGAAGTTTTCCCACTGCCTTGGAACTGACCACTAAGGTCTACAGCTGAGGATTAAGGAGGACGAAGAACCCCATGTCCTAAAGACAACTGCCATCACTGGGGCACCATTCTGCTGCCCATAATCACTTAATGCCACCCAAAAATACGGGGGAGGGGAGAAGGGAAGAGAGTGAGGAGAGTAGAGTGTTGTTGGCTTAGGGCAGCGTTCTGTGGCTTTCCCTCCCCTCTCTGTGAGGTGAAAGGAGAGGTGTTCTTCACCACCATCCCGGGCAGGGCAGGTGAAGACATTCTCCAAGAGAAGCGCTTCTGAAGATCTGGGTACCTGCCCTGCAATGGAGGCCATAGACACAGACCAGTCAGGGATGGCAGCGACGCAGAGAAAAACCCTAAGGGTTCTCCCAGGAAACGGAACCACTAAAACGCATGCGTGCACACACACACACTCAACATGGGTGGGCCTAATCCAATGAGGAAATACATACATATATATATGAGATTTTAAAATGATTTTTAAATTAAGACTTTATTTTTAGAGAAGTTTTTGGTTCACAGCAAAATTGAGCAGAAGCTACAGAAATTTCCCATATACTCGTGCCCCCACACAGGCCCAGACTCCACCATTATCAACATCTCCTACCAGAGAGGTACTTTTGCTGGGAGAGGACAAGGGACACATGATTATCACCCAAAGTCCATAGTTTACCTTAGGGTTCACCCCGGTGTTGTACCTTGTATGTATTTGGACACATGTATAATGACATATGTCTATCATTGTGGTGTCATACAGATTATTTTCACGGCCCTAAAAATCCTCTGTGCTCCACCTATTCATCCCTCCCTTCACCCCCAATCCTGGCAACCACCAATCCTTCTACCCTCTCCATAGGTTTGCCTTTTCCAGCATGTCATGTAGTTGGAATCCTACAGTATGTAGCCTTTTCGGATTGGTTTCTTTCACTTCGTAATGTGCATTTAAGTTCCTCCACATCATTTATCATTTCCTGGCTTGATAGCTCATTTCTGAGAGAGGAGGAGAGAAAGAGAGAGAAAGAGAGAGAGAGAGAGAGAGAGAGACTGATTTTTAGGAACTGGCTCATGCAATGTTCAATGGTGGGAGGTGGCAAGTCTGAAATCTGCGTGGCGAGCCGGCGTCTGGAAATTCCAGCAGGAATTGATGTTGCAGTCTTGAGTCCAAAGGTAGTTAAGAAGCACAAGCCCTTCTCTTGTGGGGATTTGGGCTTTTCTCACATGAGGCCTTCAACTGATGAGATGAGGCCCATCCACATTGTGGAGAATAATCTCCTTTCCTCAAAGTCTACTGATATAAATGTTAATCATGTCTAAAAAATACCTTCACAGCAACATCTAGACTTGTGTCTGACCAAACAACTGGGCACCATAGCCAAGACGAGGGGACCTGGTTAATTTTAATTAACCATCACAACCCCTAAAAGAAGGCCAGCAGTCGAAAAAGGCTCAGACCTTGTCTCTCTCCCAGCTGGCCACCCTAACACATTGGAGAAATTGGAGTGTGGGGTGGGGTGGGGTGGGGGAAGGCCCCAGGCTCAGTCACAAGCCCCAGGCAAGATTGGGAAAGAAATGAAAGCAGAGACTTGCTCCATTCACCTCCAAATCCCTATGCCATTATTGTCTGCTGAGTGCAGGAAGGGGGAAGAGGATGGGGGATGAAGTTTAAACATGAGCTATATGGAGACTAAGCATTAATTATAAGAAACAACTGGGAAAGGATGGAATCTTCTGGATGTCTCTACAGGACAGGAAAGGAGGACTCAATAGAAAATGGATGACAAAAGGCATGGATGAAACAAAAGAAACCACTTTGTGTTTGGACCCCACTGCACTAACATTAATTAATTAAAATGGTGTTATCGCGGCACCCGGGTGGCTCAGTTGGTTAGACATCTGACTCTTGATCTCGGCTCAGGTCATGATCACACAATTTGTGGGTTTGAGCCCTGCATCGGACTCTGAGCTGACAGAGTGGAGCCTGCTTGGGATTCTCTCTCTCCCTCTCTCTCTGTCCCTCCCCAGCTAGTTCTCTCTCTGACTCTGTCTCTCAAAATAAATAAATAAACTTAAAAAAAAATGGTATTATCTTGTTTGGGAGACCCCATTTCATGTTATATGCCCCATTGCACAGACACTAATAAACTAGTGATCTATTGTTTGACAGACCCCCCCCCCCCACCAAGTTAGGACACAGTTCTTTAATTCATTTCTATCACCATTGCTATAAGAAAGGTGAGCAGAGAAAAAGTTTCATATATATATGTATATATGTATACACACACACACACACACACACAC